>NC_044568.1:6951536-7285911 GCF_007565055.1 Rhinopithecus roxellana | reverse complement strand
AAAGTAATCTCTCAAGATGACTTGAGCCAACCCTCCTTCTTAGGGGAGAAGTGTCCTGTTTTGTTCAGTGCTTGTCACTTGCCTGGAGGCCCATTTTCAGTTGCCACCACTGACAGGCATTTCCTGCTAAAGGAAGAGTGGCTCTGTCCGCTCCAGGGTCTTTGCCTTTCCTTAGCTGCTCCTGCTGCCCTGCATGCTGTCCCCGAACCCTGGACCTCGCCCAGTGCTCAGGGCTGGGCTGGGGGTATGATGGATGATGTAGTGGGCTGGGTCGAGGGGATGATGGATGCTGGGCTGGCCTGGGCTGGCCAGCTGAGGGGATGATGGATGCTGGGGTGGGCCAGGCCGGGCCGATCCGATGCCTCTCCTCTGTGAGTGCAGCTCCTCTCTTGGTACCACCTCTGGAGTCTTAATCAGGTGCCCAGATGCCTTCCATCCTTCCTGTTGGCCCAGTCTCTCTCGGTGACTCTGAAGCACAGGGCAGGTGCAGGAGGGTGTAGACGAGATGACGGTGGGGTCTGGTATACAGGATGTCCTCAGGCTTGCGCTGCGGAGCCCATGTGGCTTAGTGCCTGGCAGCTTAGGATCTGGGGTTGGGCAAGCCTGGGCTCCATTTCCTTCCAAGTTACAGAAACTATGAGCAAGTTGTTAACCTCTCCAAGCCTCCTATATATACAGATAATATTAGTGATGCACCTTATGGAGTTACTGTTACTGTCATGATGAAATGAACCATGAGAATGCATAGTGCTGGCACATAATAAGGTGAATTACAGTCACACATTTGCAGGCCCCTTGATTTTAGCCTAACACGAACTACTTTGCTATAGCCCTTAAGAAATCCAGACACACCCTGCCTCTTCCAAGTAGAGAAAACACAGGTGGCACTGTGTTTAGAGGTTTAGAGGTTCAACTTGCTTGATTCAAACATGGTGCTGGTTGTCCTGGCTTCGGTATCTCTTTCCCTGTAGGGGAGACATCTGTGGTAGGGCCAGGGCCTTGTTCCTCTGTCCTTATAGCTGGGCCTCCCATATCACTGACTGGAGGTTGGCAGTGTGCAGAGAACCAGCCTCTGATCCAGCCCTACCTACAGAAAACCTGATGTTTTGATATTTACTGAAGGGTGTGCCTTTTTCTTCAGTTGGTTCTGAATTCTGAAAAGGAGTGGTATTATTAATTAACTCCTAAGTCCTCAAAGTGGTATTTCTAACTCTGAAAGTAGCTGTCTCAGAATCCCACGATATGGACTTTATCCCACACTCTTTATCATGACCATGGGCTTGTAGAATATTGAGGTCAAAAGGATCCTCAGACATGCCTTTAGCCCAGTGTATCCCTACAGATTGGCAAACTGTAGCTTCTCCACCAGGGCTCCAGGATCAGAGGAGAGAGCAGGGGCAGAGCTGTGGACATTAGCTGTCCTGAAGACCTGAGGCTGGGAAGCAGCGATCTGGTCCACCTTAGCACTTAGTGGGCATCGTAAGGGTCTTGGGAGCAAGCAAGAGACCGCAGTTCTGAGAAAGGAATGTGTCGGGGCTGGGTGTGGTGGCTCACGCCTGTAATCCCAGCACTTTGGGAGGCTGAGGTGGGCAGATCACTTGAGGTCAGGAGTTTGAGACCAGCCTGACCAACACAGTGAAATCCCATCTCTACTGAAAATACAAAAAATTAGCCAGCCGTGGTGGTGAAACACTTGTAGTCCCAGTGCCTGGGGAGGCTGAGGCAGGAGGATCACTTGAACCTGGGAGGTGGAGGTTGCAGTGAGCTGAGATTGCGCCATTGCACTCCAGGCTGGGCGATGGAGTGACACTCCATCTCAAAAAAAAAAAAAAAAAAAAAAAGGAATGTATCGAGATGCTATTGGGGGAGGGACACGTAGGATTCATTGGTGGCCAGGTGCGCAGTCGGGGATGGGCAGGAAGCATGGCACCACCACATGGCCAGAGCAGCTGGCCCTCTGTAGCTTCTGGGCTGGAGCCACCTCCAAGCTTCCTTTTGTCCCTTGCTCAGATTGCGAGAGTGTCTGGCTGGTATGGGTTCTCTGTCTACTCCTGGCTGCCCTAATCTCTGGTCCCTTCAGCTTTCTGCTTTCTGGTTCCCTGAATATTGTACCTGGAATTGTTCTCTCACCAAAACCACAAATGTAAGAGAAAGACAATTCTAAACAAAAAAAGAAAGAAAAAAGGCAAAGGTCTCGTTAGGGAGGGACATGGCTGCTGGGCTGGCAGGCGTCACCAGCTGACTCCTGTTTCAGGGTGGCCGGACACAGTAGCCGGAGCACCGTGTGATGAGGAAGAAGTGCTGGAGCCGTGGGAGGACAGAGCTGGGAAGTGCAGCTCATCTGGTTGGGGAAGGCCTGTACAGGAGGCTGCCAGAGGACCAGGAGGCTGGGGTCCAGCCAGGAGTGGTGGTGGAGAAGCGGGAGGGAAGAGGGTTCTGGACATGTGTGAGGCTGGAGGCGAGACCATGTGTGGCTATTAGAGATGAGAAGTGTGGGAGAGGCTCACACAGGGCCCCACAGAGCGGGAGGGCAGGACGGGCTGGAGCCTACACCTCTGCTGCCAGCCCCATGCCACCACGCCGCCTCTGTTGCTGCCAAAAGGAGTCAGTTGAGGGGTTTGCTGAGCATAAAAGTTTCTTCTCAGGTCACAATTAAGAGGAGCTGCAAGGGCATGGTGCCTCCGTGAGAAACAGTTACAGGGTCAGCGATGGAGATCGTGGACACGACCCCGATGCAGGAAGCGTGTGGAAGGAAAGAGAGGGTGATAGCGGAGAGAATGGGAGCGCCCAAGCGGTGGCTGGTGTCTGCAGTGAGCGAGTACAGTAGGAGGAAGTGGTTGGTCAGATAAAAATACAGCAAAACATTCATGGTTTCTGAAAAATGAGGCCGGACGCCAAACCAGAGGCAGTGGGGAGAGGGGAAGGGCAGAGAGGGCTGCTGGCTCCCTCCCCGCAATGGGGTGTCTGGAAAGTCCAGTAGATCAGAATGCTTCTCATCTGCCCACAGGGCCCATTGTTCTCACTGACACCCAGGAGGGGCCTCGTTAGTGGAAAATGTGAGTTGTCACTTTCAGAGGGAGGTGGGACTTGCCCCGGTGTCACACTGGGTGGACAGGGCTCCTGTCACTCACTCTGCACTGAGCAAGGCTTTTTGGTGTCTGGGCCCCTTGCGTCTGAGCTATCCAGCATTGGCTGCCCTTGGGGGTGGAAAAGTGTGTCTGCCCAAGTCACCGGCACAGGCAGGTACGGAACAGCTTGGCTCCCACGCCAGCAAAGAGCTGCCTTGCGTGGTGTGGAAGAGGAAGACAGCATCGGGGGCAGAAGAGAACATTTCCTGGAAAAACAGGCCATCTGAGGTGGCTGCAGCAGTGGAGGGAGAGCTTTTCAGAAAGGAGGGACCCGTGAGCAGAGGCGTGGAGGCAGGAAGTCAGGCCATGCCTCCCTCCTGATGCCTGCTCTCCAGCCACTGAGGCCAGATGCCATTGTCATATGTTACAATTTCACCATGTCCACGTTCCACCCACTTATTATGACTACTTTTTAATTTAAACTGCCTTTTAAAAACTTTACTTAAATGGAAGGTTAGCTCCTCGCTGAGCATGGCGCGTTAGTGTCACTGCTCTGGGCTTTGTTCTCGGCTTTTCTGGGCCCCCACAGCCTGATCCTCTGATAGAGCTCACTGGCCTGGGTTGTCCTTGACTCTTTCACACGGCCACGTCCTCCATTTTCACCAGCGTGATCTTCTGTTTTTTTTTTTAACTTTATGACTTTTGAGTTGTGTGGGTAGCTTAGAAATGCCTCTGTCTATAAGAAATCAAACATAGACACACAGCGTGAGTGCGCTGTGATGACCCCCGTTTAGTCCCTTCCTGGCGATGGCCTTGGTCGTCAGTCCAGTGGGCAACCTGCTGGGCCTTTTCCTGTGGGACTGTTTCATTGGTTCTGTTTTTGTTTCCACACATAAGTGTATCTATCATATTGTCTGGTTTTTCTTGCAGTTTTTTTTTCCAGAATGATTTTCTAAGGCATGAATCTTTTGAAATTATTTATTTTAATACATAAAAACAGTGAAAACAGTAATACATACTCTTGCTTTAAAAAGTTTCGCAGCACAAGCTCATTCCTGTAAGCCCAGCATTTTGGGAGGCCAAAGTGGGCGGATCACCTGAGGTCAGGAGCTCGAGACCAGCCTGGCCAACATGGTAAAACCCCATCTCTACTAAAAATACAAAAATTAGCTGAGCGTGGTGGTGGGTGCCCGTAATCTCAACTCCTCGGGAGGCTAAGGCAGGTGTATTGCCTGAACCCGGAGATGGAGGTTGCAGTGAGCCAAGATTGCGCTACTGCACTCCATCCTGGGCGAGAGTGAGACTGTCTCAAAAAAAAAAAAAAGTTTCACAGCATGAAAGGTACACAGTGCTAGACATGTCCTTCCACTGCTTCCAGTGCTCAGAGGCTCCTGGTGCCGCAGGAGAAAGGCCCTGCTGTCCCCAGTCACAGGCCCTGTGTGATCTGGCTCCCTTCCCTACTGCAGCCTCTCTGCCCTCCTTCCTTCCCTGGCTGATCAGTGTCCATTCAGCTGAGCCCCCGGCAATACTGTGGGTGCCCCCTCCTCAGACTGATGGACCTGGATGGTGGCCCCTGGGCTGTGAGCGTCCTGCTGGCAGGGCCAGGGGAGGTGGGTGACAGAGAGGTCAAAGCCCCGGCCTTGTGGTGCAACTCTGGGTGAGTCAGTTCACCTCTCTGCGTCTCAGCCTCTTTCCCTGTGCCCAGATAGCTGCTGGAGGGTGGATTCATGACGACAAAAGGTGCCCGGGACAGGGCCTCTCCATGCTGAGGGCTTGCTGCAAGCCGCCCTTCTCACCCTGGTTGTTGTTATTCTTACTGTTCCAGCCCAGGACCCAGCACAAGCCTGGCATGTAAGTGAGGATAAGTGGACATTGAATAAAAAAAGAAAGGAATAAAGCTCCACCTAAGACACGTGGGGACGCAGTGGGACAGAGGCCGCTCGCGGGGCACTGGGGACGAGATAGAAGGGCTGAGATGGGATGGGATGTGCACGCAGCGGGAGCTTAGTGCACGCTCTGAGCACGTCATTGAGTGATACGCTGAAGGTGCTGATCCGGACTCTCATCAGGAGGCAGCGAGCAAAGACAGGAAGCCCGCGGCAGCCTCCGTGGTTGCAGATAGCATCTCCCCGGCCCTCCTGCCTCACAACGCCCTCCATCTGTTGTCTGTTTGTCTTCCAAGTACTCCAGGAAGAAAGAAGCCACGCGGCATTGGCATTCACCCAAGAGGCTGCAGCCTCGCCCGTGTCTGGGGTTGCTGTCCCCTGTGTTGAGATGGGATGGAATGATTCAAGCAAGCTACGTTTTTTTGATGAGGCCCCCCGTCACCCCCCTTTTTTGGTCTGTTTATTTCCAGGCCATGCCACTGTAGATAAGTTGGAAGACTTCATCAACAACATTAACAGTGTCTTGGAGTCCTTGTATATTGAGATAAAGAGAGGAGTCACGGAAGATGACGGGAGACCCATTTATGCGTTGGTGAGTGCCCGGCAGAGCCCTCTAGTGGCATTTTTGAGGAGCTGGGACAGGGCCCAGGCAGCCTGTGTTTGCTTTGGTTTGATTTCTCTTTTGGACAATTCTTTGTAAAGAAGTCACTCCAAATGTATGGAATATTAGGAATAAAGGGAGAAATGGTTTTTTACTTAGAATAAGACACAGAAGCGATGAAAAGAAACTGTGTGTGGGAGTGTCAAGGATGGCGACCCACGTGGGGTCCTCAGTGGTTTTCAGATTTACTCTCACAGGTAGGGATCAGGGTGAAACACAGGAGTGGGAAGCTGACATGGCCCATCCCTGGCTAGGACACACCTCGGGCTGCTCAGTGGACATCTGGCTGCTCCTAGCCAGGCTCCCACTCAGAAAGAAGCACTCTAGTCCAGGGTTTCCCAAACTCAATTCCCTGGAAAAAACATGACACAGTCAAAGAACTGTCGAAATGCTGGTCAGACACAGCAAAGCAGATTTCCTTGCTGTCAGACTTCTCAGTGCCTTTTGCATTAGAAGCTCCATTAACATGTAGACAAATCTCCCAAATTTATCTGAGTTTGGAAAATACTGCACACCCTCTGGAGTTCTGAAACTTCTGAGGGTCCAGCATGTTGACTGAGCTAAAGAATAAAGTCTGTAGTATATGCCTGGTTACAGATCCATCCTGTGGCTCGCAGTGCCTGGATACAGGAGCTCAGTGACTGGGCAGAGACGGAGGAGGGGAGGGAGGGAGAGCCAGCGACACGTTAACCTCACAGCCTGACTGTTGCGCTGACTTATTTCTTAGGTGAATCTTGCTACAACTTCAGTTTCCAAAATGGCTACGGATTTTGCAGAGAATGAACTAGATCTGTTTAGAAAGGCTGTAAGTAGAGTAATCCTCGTCGCCCATTCGCTGGGCTTCTTATGGGAAAGTTCTGTCTCAGTCATTAGAAGTGGCAACTGCAGTCTTCAAGGACCACTGGGGGGACATGGGCCACCATTGCTGTCTGAGAAAAGGCTTTGCAGGGAGATATCACTGTCTACCCATCTGGAATTCACAGCTGTCAGGGGCCCCCATGGCTGCCTGGGAAGGAAGTGCTGGGCCAGGTGTGAGCCCCAGCTGGATGGGCAAGAGCAGGGCCTCACTGGTAGTAACAGGCGTTCCTACCTGGCTGCTCTAAGTGCCATCTGGGAAAGGCAGCAGCAGCAGCAGCAGCAGCAGCAGCAGCATCAGCATCGCCTGGGAGCTTGTTAGAAAGGCCCGGTCCCAGTCCCTACCCTAGACTGCTGAGTCCGAATCTGCATTTTTGCCGGGTGCCCACTGAATCATTTGCATGTGCACATTTGAGAGGCATTGCTCTACCAGGCTTCAGAGCTATTTGCTCGCCCCTCTGGTCAAACACATGGCTAAGAGTGGTTCTCAGGCCTACATAACTGCAGAGGTGAAAAAGAATTCAGACATTTCAGCCCCACTTGCGATCTGTCGAATCCGAATCTCTGAGAACCAGGCGTTGGAATCATTCCTTTTAGGTCTTCTCCTGGAGTTTATTAGCTGCCAGGGTTGAGGAGCAGGTGCTGAGCTGAGCACACACCTGTGTGTGCAGGAACCTGTCTTCCCCAGAGGTTCCTGCCTGCCGTGTCTGTCTCTTGCTGCCTCTGAGGCCAGCCGTGAGGCAAGGCGACCCTTTTTGATTTGGGGACATTAAGATGATTTATTTGGGAGGATGTTATCGAAGTGACCTCTGAGTCAAAAGAACTGAGCACAGTCCTGACTCTTGATGCATATGACATTGTTTTCCCAGAATACCATGCCAGCGTACAGTTCTGCCTGTGATCTGAGTGGTTTTACTGCACCCCTGCCAGACTTGGTATTACCATTTAAAAGTTATTTTTGCCATTTTAATAGAGAAGCATGGTACCTGCTCTTTCTTCCAGCTGGAACTAATTATTGACTCAGAAACTGGCTTTGCGTCTTCCACAAACATTTTGAACCTGGTTGATCAACTTAAAGGCAAGAAGATGAGGAAGAAGGAAGCGGAGCAGGTGCTGCAGAAGTTTGTCCAAAACAAGTGGCTAATTGAGGTACTGTCTCATGGTTTTCCAGTCCGGCTCACTCTTTCGAGTGAATAGCAGTTTTTTCTCTAAAATCGTATTTGTAGCCAACTGATGTCTATGGAGCCTAGCCTTCTCAGATCCGTTATCTGCTTTCATGCATTCCAGCAGTGACCCCGTGGGGAGGATTTGGGCCTCACCTCTCCTGCCTCCCACTCCCTGTTCACCCACATGATGTGTTCAGGATGCCACAGCCAGAATGGCAGAGCCAGGAGCTGCACCCAGGGATTTGGGCCCTGGGACCAAGCCTCTAGCCCACAGACTGCAAGGCAGGGCAGTTCCGTGGCTGAGAGTGTGGCTGTGATAATCTGACCCGGGTCTGAACCCTGAGCCAGGTGACCTCAGGTTCCCTCTAAGAGGGGAGTTGTCGTTTCCGCTTTGGGGCTGGGCGTGTCAGGAGCAGGAATGGGACCTCCCAGTAACATGCTCCGTGCTGCGCTGGCTGGCTCGCGGGGGAGGCAGCAGAGGAACTGGCGACGTTACCACTGTCGTTTTTGTCAGTAGTGAGTTCCTCAGGGTCAGTGCTTAGAAGAGGCACAGACAAGCTTCAGGAAAGGAGCTGTGACGTCTGGGACAGGCCCCACTGCAGCTCCAGTTTCTAGATGCTGCCCCGCCCCCACGTCTAGTCCTGCTGAATGGAGCAGAACAAATGTTTCAGTTTTTTTTCCACAAAAGGCACCCCTGTTTTCGACAGCTCAGTGTTTGCTGAGTTGACCATAGCTGTGCCCTCCCAGGTGCTCGTGCGCGTGTGTGTTGAGGACGCGCTCACGTCAGGTCCCCGCTTCCTCACTTGGTGGTCGGACTCGTGGCCAGAGGCTGCTGCTTGTGGCTGCAACGATTCTCCACTTCCTTTTCAGGAAGGCTTGCCTCTGGGTTGGGGAAGTTTGTGTTCTGAGTTACTAATTTCATGTAGGGTGGGCCTGTACCAGGAACCTGACCCAAATTCAGTTCCTGGGGTACCTGATGGGAAGAAAGGGTGGAGAGGTCATGGGGTGAGGGCAGAGGTCACAGGGGTGAGGTCAGGGCTGGGAGCTCCTGGTGAGTGCAGGATCTGCTGGGCACATTCCCGTATGTCCTGTCTCGGAGGCTGCCTGCTGTCCTGCAGTGGCTCCGTAGCTTAGTTTTTAGCTGACAGCTCAGGGGTCTGGATGACATCGGACACCCTGAGAGTAGCAGGGCCGAGTTCAGGCCCCAGTTTGGGGACTGCAGCTCCCATCAATGGCTTTGTCACAGTTTTTCTTGCCCTCCGCGCTGTATTTGGTACTAGAGAATGTTCTAGGGCTGCTCAGGTTATAACTGACCATTCTCGCTTGTGGTGCAGCCCCTCTTGGGGCCAAGTTGTTTTTTCTTTTTTTTTTGAGATGGAGTTTCGCTCTTGTTGCCCAGGCTGGAGTGCAACGGTACAATCTCGGCTCACCGCAACCTCCACCTCCTGGCTTCAAATGATTTTCCTGCCTCAGCCTCCCACATAGCTGGGATTACAAGCATGTGCCACCATGCCTAGCTAATTTTTGTATTTTTAGTAGAGACGGGGTTTCTCCATACTGACAAGGCTGGTCTCGAACTCCTGACCTCAGGTGATCTGCCTATCTCGGCCTCCCAAAGTGCTGGGATTACAGGTGTGAGCCACTGTGCCCGGCCATGGGCTAAGTTTTTTAAGGGCAGGGGTTATGACCTCTTCATGGCTGGTTCCCATTGCAGAATCTAGTGCCTGGCACCTCAGGCGCTCCATAAATGCTTGCTGAGGCCGGGCGCAGGTGGCTCAAGCCTGTAATCCCAGCATTTGGGAGGCCGAGATGGGTGGATCACGAGGTCAGGAGTTCGAGACCATCCTGGCTAACGCGGTGAAACCCCGTCTCTACTAAAAAATACAAAAAGCTAGCCGGGCGAGGTGGCTGGCGCCTGTAGTCCCAGCTACTCGGGAGGCTGAGGCAGGAGAATGGCGTAAACCCGGGAGGCGGAGCTTGCAGTGAGCTGAGATCCGGCCACTGCACTCCAGCCCGGGTGACAGAGCGAGACTCCGTCTCAAAAAAAAAAAAAAAAAAAAAAAAAAAAAAGCTTGCTGATTGGATGACTGAACGGGTGGATGAGGTTACGGAGGAACAGAGTTTAAAACTTACAAAAAATATTACAGGAAATACCTGTTCATTATAGGAGGATTAGAACATGTCAGGATGCATAAAGAAACCTACTGAAGTCACCTGTTATCCCAGCCCCTAGAGCCAAGTGCCCCAACATTCCACTTCACAACACTTTGCACCCTGCTCTGCACCCAAGAGCATGCGTGCCTAGCACACGCCACCACCATTGTGCATGGCTTGCAGGGCGTGCCCCCGGCTTTATGATTTGACTTGCCCTTTGTCTGCCCTTGGTGTCTGGAGAGGGTTGTGGTGGGTAGGAGAGGCACCGCCCTGGAGTCTGTGGGGGTGAGCTGTAGCTGCAGGCGCTTGTACTCTGTACCTTTTTCAGTTTGGTGACAGTGCTGGCACCGCCTTCTGCAGGGCGCCTCTGAGCTCGAGGGAGTGTGGACAGAGGATCCGGAAGCTGCCACCTGCAGGAGCACTGCAGAAGTACCAGGGGCCCTCTGCACTGGTGCTGGGCAGTCGCCCTAGAGAGGCTTCTTGTTGACTGCCTGGCCTGCTGGGGCCCTAAGGAGGACGAAGGAACGAAGCTTGTATGGCAAGGGCTGTGTAGTGAGACTCCACAGGTTCCTCTGCTGCCTGTGGCAAGCAGCTTCTTGTTGCAGAGACTGTTTCCTCATCTGCAGGATGGAGACATTGCCAGCTCCAGGTTTCTGTGAGGGTCCAGTACTCTCGGACCTACATGGCCTGGTAAGGGTTGCCCTGAGGTCTGTGGCACTCTGGAGGAACCGCTGAGAACAGGGGTGGGGTGCTCATTTACCCAGGACAGGTCTTCCTAGGGCAGCACCTCGATCAGAGAGACCACACGTCAGTGTCTGATCCTTGGCTTCTCAGACACAGGGCTTCCCACAGAAACAGCCAGGGGTCCACTGCCAAGGCCCTTCCAGGTGGGCATATCACCCCAGGGACATGTCACTCCTGGACAGCCAGTCCTGTGCGAGACTGGCTCAGCATGGAGGTGCTGAGGCAGCTGCTGGTCCAGGAGAAGCCCAGGGGTGGTGGGTGGTTGGGGTCAGCGGGGAGGCCTCTGAGAGCAAGCACGGCTCATGGGAGCTGGACGTCTGCTGATGGACACACCTCCATACACCCCAGGACTGCTCCCTACAAGAGGTCCTGACTTCCAAGTGTCATGGCGAGGTGCCTGGGAGATTGCCTGGGCTCTCGTCTTCTTTGAGGCCTAGGGCACCCCTCCTACCCCTCCCCTGATGGGCCCGCAGAGGACTGAGTGAGTCATGAATGGTGAGCCTTGGGTGCAGTTTCAGGCACATAGTAGGTGTTCAGTAAATGCAGCTTGGCTGGGCACAGTGGCTCACACCTGTAATTGCAGCACTTTGGGAGGCTGAGGTAGGTAGATCACTTGAAGTCAGGAGTTTGAGACCAGCCTGGCCAACATGGCAAAACCCCGTCTCTACTAAAAATACAAAATTAGCCGGGTGTGGTGGCACACACCTGTAATCCCAGCTACTCGGGAGGCTGAGGCAGAAGAATTGCTTGAATCCAGAACACAGAAATTGCATTGAGCCAAGATCATGCCATTGCACTCCACCCTGGACAACAAGAGCAAAACTCCATCTCAGAAAAACACAAAAAAAACAAAAACAAAAAAACCAAAAAACAAAAACGGTAGTGACAGCTCTTGCTTGTAAAAATTAGAAAATAACAAGAAAGGCAGTTGAGCACTCGGGTGACTCGCAGGCTTCAGTGATGCCATCTCCTGGCGCGGTTCACGTCCGATGCATGAGCTGACTGTGGAGAAACTGGAATCAGCCTGCATGGGTCCGTGTCCTGGGTCCCATGTCATTTGCCTCCCTCGGGTCTCCCTCAGTGCTGCCTCTCTCCTGTGACTTGGCAGGAGGGTCAGCCTGGGGAGCTGCGTTATTCATGTGCTTCCTGGTTCTCCCAGGGTTTTCAGGATGTATGATGGGTAGACCGCACCCTGGCGTGGGAACCAGGAGGCCTGGCTTCCATTGGAGGCTCCACTGCCCATGGTGTGATGGGGCCTGTCTGCCCTCTCCAGACTCCTTCCAGCTCCATCTGTAAAGTGATGTTGCCGGAAATGATCTCTGAGGGTCCCTACTGCAGTTGGAGGCAGAAGTGCTGGGAGGCACCGGGGATGCTGCTTTTTGGGAGTGGGATGGGTGGCGGATGGAAGCAGTGGGTGCTCGGGTTTGTGCCCTGGGGAGACTGACCCCTTGTGGGCCTCAGCGCCCTCCTCTGCAGGAGGGCTGTGACTGCCTCGCTCGGGACTGCTGTGCAGACAGAGTAGTCACGTCTGAAGGCACAACAGATGCTGAGAAAAGGCGGGTGTCGGGGAGCTGTGCCTCCATGCCGTTTGGGCCTTTGCCTCAGTTTCCCTTGCTGAGGCTCTGCCAGGGGGGCGTGACTGATGCCTGTTTTCTGGGGTTGGTGCAAAGCTGCCTAGACCCTTGTGTCTTCCTGAGCACTGGGCTGTGGGATCACAGAGGGAACAGAGGTAGTGAATGGGGAGAGGGCCTGGCTGAGGGTGGCCACCTCCCGTGTGTCCCTGCAGAAGGAAGGGGAGTTCACCCTGCATGGCCGGGCCATCCTGGAAATGGAGCAATACATCCGGGAGACGTACCCTGACGCAGTGAAGATCTGTAATATCTGTCACAGCCTCCTCATCCAGGTACCCGCTGGGCAGGGCATGGGAGCTCATTGCTGGGCCCTCAGCTCCTGGGGCTCTGCACAGGTACTTCCCGGAATCCTGGCTCTGGACCCAGCCCTCCTGCACTGCCGGCGCATCCTCCACAAGAGCTGGTGGAGGCCATCTCCCAGGACGTGTCAGAGGACACCTCCCCACTGTGGCCTGCAGGGACGCACTGCCTCTCTCCTCCCTGGTTCTGCTGTTGGGGTCCAAGGACTCTCGCTTACTTTATTTTTCTCAGGAAGGTTGAGTGTTCTGTGCAACCTGCATTATCTTGGCAGTTTTGTGGCAGAGTATTTGGCAGAGTGTCTCTATCAATTGCTGCTTTCTGGAGTGGTCTACTCCAGTTTGCAGGGCTTTGCAACCACTGAACCAGCATGGACATTGATGTGCCTTTCAGTTTCTGTCGTTTTGCAGCTGTAGCTGTTTATAATTGCAATTGCTCTCATGGGCCTCGTACACCTGTATCCTTGGGCACCTGGTGATTATTTCCTTGGGCGGAGTTTCTGGGACAAAGTGCAATTTTTTTTTTGAAAGCTTTTGATCCACATTAGCAAATAAGCTTCTGAAGAGCTGTGGCTGTCCACACGCCACCTGCAGGATCTGAGTGCAGGAGCTTGCCAGCCCTTGGCTTCTGTCACTGCGTTCATGTGTTCAGAATTGTTTAGTAAAACCCACTGCAACAAACAAGCAAACAAACAAAAGACTCCCCTGCACTAAGGCGTTTGGGATTTTCAGTATTAATCTGGGGCCTGGAAGATAACCCGATGCCGCCAGCTGCCCATTTTCCTTGTGGCTTCCCCGGAGGTTTGCAGAACACAGAGGTGTGCACCAGCTCCGCCGTCATTGGCCTTTCTTGTTTCAGGGTCAAAGCTGCGAAACCTGTGGGATCAGGATGCACTTACCCTGCGTGGCCAAGTACTTCCAGTCAAACGCCGAACCGCGCTGCCCCCACTGCAATGACTACTGGCCCCATGAGATCCCAGGTGCGTGGGCCCTGAGGTGCTCATGGGAGGGGCTGGGCCAGCAGGACGCAGGGCCTGGTGCTGGGGAAGCCCTTAGAGACAGGGCCCTGAAGGGCTCCAGGGTGTGTGGGGGTACGCATTACCAGCCTGAATCCTAGAAGCAGCCACCGCAGGAAGTAAAGGCTGAGCTGTGTGCACCATTCCAGAGGACTTTCTAGAACCCAGCAGAAATTCCAATGCTTATGAGCATTTTGTCTAGACAAGTCTCCCTCTCTGGCAGCCCTCTGAGGAGGGAGATGTGAAAGCCATGTCCACAGCTCCCTCAGTTTGTTCCTGTCTGAACTGGGGCTAACTCTGCCTCACGGGCTGGGGAGGGTTGGCAGTGAAGAATGGTGTAGACCTAGGACAGAGTCCTTGGCACAGGAGACGTAGCTGCTGGCTCGAGCTGGTGCTCCTGTGCTGCCAGCCCCTCCATTCACTGTCTTTCCTGCCTTTTCTGTCTACAGAAGTCTTTGACCCTGAGAAGGAGAGGGAGTCTGGTATCTCGAAATCGAACAAAAAGTCCCTGCGGTCCAGGCAGCATTAGCCGTCGCGCTCTGCTGAGGGACTGGCTGCCTTGGGCGGCCTGATCGCTGCAGCCCTTCTTGGAAGAGAGGCGTCCGTGTTTCAGGTTCCATGCGAGTCGCCTCTTTCTTCTTAACGTGGACTGTCCACAGCTTTGGAATAAACTGTCCTGGGAAGTTGCTGCAGCCCCTGTCTGTGTTCTCGAGCCTGTGTGTGAGGCTCTGTGTCGTGGCCTTGCCTTCTTTCCTGGAGTTCAGTCATCACTCAGAACCCCTGGGTTTGGGCTCCAGCAGGTGAAACCAGCAGAGCCCCCAGCAACGGCTCAGGACAGCTCACTGTCCTTGCCCAGGGCAGCCTTGCCTCCAGTCCCAGCTGTGACCAGCTGTCCCCGCAGGATTGGGCTGGCCCAAACCTGGATATGTGAACCTTGGCCTCCCCAACTCCCCAGTCTGGACTCTCCCCTGGCCCAAGGTGCCACTGGCCTGAATGGGCTGAGGCTGGGCATTTGGGCAGGACACGTGCTCTCCCTCCCTGGACCCTCTGCTCCCTGTGGGTGCCCGGCAGCCCTGCCATCCAGCAGCCCCGCCATCCAGCAGCCCCAGCCGGGACCGGGAGTCAGCCTCAATGCTTCCTCTCCCTGACCCTCCTGCATCCCACTGTCACCAGATCCTGTCCAGCCCAGCTGCCAATAGCCCTCCGGCCCTGCCGCTGCTGCCTCAGGCTGAGCGCCAGCCCTGGCCCACACCCTGCCTCCATGCTCCCTGTGGAAGACCCCTGGATGCCCTAACTGCTGCAGCAGGGCTGTGGCCCCTGGTGAGGCCCCTGCTCATCCGCCACTGCCTCCCCCCACCCACTGCGCAGGTTGCAGGGCTTCCTTCGTCAGCTCGGGAGCCTCTGCACAGCGCCCTGGGCCTGCGCACCCTCCCCTCTGGTGTCCGGCTTTGTTTCCTGGCTAGCACCCGCTCGCCCTTTGGCACTGGTCAGCCCCTCGCTCCCTGCACTTCCTCCATCCTCACACTTGTTAAGTCCCCATCTTCATGCCTCTCTTGAACCCCGGCATCAGTCAGGATGCTTCAGTCAGTTGCTTTTTCAGAAAAGCCAACTCAGACTGGCCGAAACAAGGAAGGACTTGGCCACAGGGGACTTGAAAGGCCTGGTCTAGGGGCTCCAGTGAGGTTACCATACAGCCATATTTCTGTGTCTACTGCGCTTTCACTGGGCTGGCTGCATGCTTGGGGCCTACGAGGTGGTTTCCCAGACATCCAGCTTTCTCCATGATAGCAAAATAGCTGCCATGCTTCTGGGCCTCACACATCATGCCCGGGATCAGGAGGAAGAGGGTGGCTCTCACTTGGTGGCTCCCACACCCTTGCAAGCATCCTCATGGCCCATAGCTCCCACGTGGACACCTGCGAGGTGGGGACAGGATGATCTGAGTGGCATTGGAAAATCACACCCACCCCGAAGACAGGGGTGGGGCCGTCCCTCTCAGGCCACGTGGCTGAGGGAGCAGGGGCCTTTCCCTAAGCAAATTGAAGGTGTGATTGCATCTTCAATAGCCTCAGAGGCAGCGGGGAGTGAACTTGGACTCTGAATTGGTGGCTGGCCTCCCCCGCTACAGGCAGGCACATCCCCCTTTATTCACCTCCATAAAACCAGGGTAGAGCAGGTATCCAAGGCTCAGTGAACCAATGACCCCTGCTGGTGGGAGGCTAACCCTCCCAGAACCAAGTCTGGGCTCCTGAGCCCTCAAGCCCACCTTCCCATCAGTGAGGCAGCTGGGGACCCAGTCCAGCCCTTCGTCAGTGGGCAGAGACACGCCCATTGGTAAGCCCAGTGTGTTCAGCCAGTGCCAGCCCCAGCTGGCCTCACCAGAAGAGGAGTTTTTTGGAAATGTATGAGGTGGCTTACAGAAATGACAGGAAGGCAAGACCAGTCTAGAATGGCAGACCTTAGAATAAGGCTCGTGGATGTCAAGACAATTCTGCGACAGTGGGTGCTGCTGCCACAGGGGGTCAGCTCCAACCTGTCTATGCTCCTCCCGACGTGCCCTCAAGATGCCAGTCCAGGGAGGAGCTGTACAGACCTGCCAGGACCGCATCCCTGGGGCAGAGGTCATTCTCCAGAGCGCAGTGTGCCGTTCTGGAAGAAGGGAAGATGGACGCCAGGAGGCAAAAAGCCAACCAGCAAATACCGCCTGCAAGAGGGGCCAGGGCAGCTTGTGACTGACCCAGTTGTCCCATGGTTCTGGTCGTTCATTCTCTGTGCTCGAGGCAGTCCTGGCTGGGGACTCAGGAAGCCTCTGGGCACTTCACCATTGGGGACACTGGCCCTCCTACTGCTCGTCTCTCCTGCCTCCAGCACCTCCATGATGACACCGATGTGAACATCTCACAACACACGCTGGCACTCAACCAAAACCCTCGTGAGGAGTTCCATACACTGGCCTGGCATTCAAAGCCTTTATTACCCCGCCAGCCTTCTCTTTCACTGCCATGCTCCCCCGTCGGTGCCCCTGACCTTGTCACTCAGGAATTACGGACTGGCCTGCTTCCCAGGGTCCCCTTGTAGGCCCTTGTCTGCACAGCAGCTGCAGACCTGTCCCTCCCAGGCTGAGCCCCCCATTGCCTTCCCCTGCTGGTCCCCCAGGCCCCGTGGCCTTGATACCCCCCTTCCTACCCCTCTCTGCCCCAGCCACCCTGACTCCTCCCTCCCCTGTCCCCAGACTGGGGCTTTCCTGTCTCACGGCTGCTGTACCTGCTGTCACGAGCTGGGCCTCAAGTCTCCTGGCCAGTTTTGGATTCCTAGTCAAGCTCTTGCTCTTCAAATGTCAACTATCAAAAACCTCTGCCCCACCAGTCCATCCCTGGCTGCCATTTTCCACCGCCACCCTGCTCTGTTGCTTTCATGGCACCAATCATGGCGTGACACTGTCTTGTTTTATTCCTATGTCCTTACTGACCCCCCGCGCCCCAGCCTGACGCCATTGTGTTAAAACACCATGAGGGCAGGGGCCTCATGTGGTCAGTGACAGGCCTGCTAGCTGTGTCCTGTGTCTGTGATGGCAGTATCAGTGTCCTGACTGCTGTGGCCACATCTCAGGCAGGGGCTCGTGCACGTGCCTCTCCTTGGTCTGTGACCCACTGTTGGGCGCTTGGGTTCCAAGCTGGCTTGAGAGTCCACCGTCCCCGGAGGGCTGAGGTCACCCTCAGACTGGGACTCCTAGGAACGCCGGAACCTCGGCCACAGGGCAGGGCCATTTCCCCTTTTCCTGTTCCTCATCTGACAAGGGACATTTGCGGGAAGCCTCCTGGCCAGGATACCATACGTTAATGAACGTGGCCTCCCGTGCCCAGCTTTCTATCACGCTACGCTACAGATGGGCCATGGGGCCTGCCAGCTGGAGCGGATGGAGCGGCTGGGCCACTGGGAGCTGGGGCCACAACCCGCCTGTCCTTCCGCTGGGGAAGAGGTGTGAGTGACACATGCGGGCTGGGAGTCACAGCCTTCTGTGGCTGGGCAGCCACTGCTCCTCACTAATGGCGAACCCAGTCATGGGGCGTCCCTGTTTTATGCCTCCCTACTTTCAGGGGTGTTGACATCTGGTGTAAATTCTTCCTATGAAAGATTAGGTAATTCACTATTAACAATGGCAGGGAATAAACAATGTCCTTGCAAGCAGCTGCCCATGGAGCCAAGTGGACTCCACTTCCAGATAGCTCTTGTGTCACTCCCTGGCACACCCACGGCCCCTCAGCAGCCCACTCCCAGGATGAGTAAGTACCACGGCCTCTCCCTGCCAACAGCCAGCTTTCGAGATTGCAGATTCTGCTGGTGTCTGCTCAAAGGCCGGGAACCCCAGGACCTACCAAATAAAGGTCAAATTCCTTGGACTGGGTACAGAGGGCATCAGGAACTAGAGTTCCAGCTGCCCGTGGCCACCTTCCCATCCCCCTTCTAGTTACCCCAGGGTAGCTACCCCCTGGCCAACCAGAGGCGGCTTGATTTTTAGCTAAAAGACAAGCAGCTGAGCCAGTGAGTCAAGGTGCTGGCAGGATGGCAGCTGAACCCTCAGGGCTCTTTTTCCCAGGCCTGTCTTGGAAGGGGGGAAGAAAGAAGCCAAGGCTGGCATGGTGGCTCATACCTGTAACCCCAGCACTTTGGTAGGCCAAGGTGAGAGGATCGCTTAAGCCCAGGAATTCAAGACCAGCCTGGGCAACATAGCAAGATCCCATCTCTATTTAGTTTAAAAAACAAAAAACAGAGGGCTGGGGAAAGTCTTAATGGCCAAAACATAAAACAAACCTGCGTGCACACAAACAAGACACAATTACAGAAAGCACGGAGCCTGGGTGTCCCCCTGGCCTCAAACCTTCCACCGGTTTGAGAGTCATTACTTCTGGGGGATGGTGACTAGAAGGTGGCTAGAGGGAGGCTTCCAGGGGCTGGTGATGGTTCAGTGGTTTCTTCACTTGGGAGCCTGCTCCTGGATGAGTGTGGGTGAAAAGTCATCCAGCAAGACCTTCGCACTTCACTGCAGGCAGGTGGGTTATGCTTTGGCCACGAGGATGACAGAAAGCTCCCACTGCCCAGCAGGGGTCTGGGCTCCTGAGCAGGCCTCTATGGACTCTCTCCTGTGACCTGGGCAACACCCAGCTTTCTCCAGTATTCAGGCTGTGGTGTCCAGCAGGCCCAGTTATGGGAAGCAAGGGCAGAAGGATCAGAGTAATTGGGATCAGTGGCAGTGGTTAAGGTTCATGCAGCAGCAGGGGCTCAGCACTGCCTCCTCGGCCCTCTGCAGTGAGGACTGGCCTTGCCCTCTTTTCCACGTGGACACAACGAAGCGGGGGATCCTGGCCAAGTCACGCAGCAAGTACGCAGCGCGGCCGGGTCTGAGTCGAGTAGCCAACCTCAGAGCCCACGTTTCACCCCTGCCCGTGTGACCCACCCGTTTCCCAAACACGTTAGGCTTTCTGATGCCGGAGTCCCCAAGCAGGCTGTCTGCCTGCAGGGTCCTTCTGGGCTCTCCTCACCTTCCTCTTCATGCACCCCCAGCCTGGAGTGTGCTCCTTCCTGGGCAGCCCCCGCTCTGTGCCCGTCCAGTGCTGAAGCTCAGCCGCCCAGGGCTGCCACTGGGCAGTGAAGGCTCTTCAGGACACAGCTTCAGTCCTGCTTGTCTATAGATTCCAGGACCCAGCACCAGGTGGGGCACAGAGCAGGAAATCAGTGAACAGATGAGTGCTGTCTGCATGTCAGGCCCTTTCAGCTCCTCGCCCGGCTATGACCACCAGAAGCTGACCGAGAAGCTCAAATCCAGAGCCCGCACGTAATGCCAGTACTGCACGGGTATGAACAGGATCTCTCCAGGAGACAGGATGCAGGACAGGAATGGGGCCTTGGCAAACTTGGGGAACTTCTCGAGGTCAGGATTCTCCACGTCGACCTGAAGAAAGCAAAGGACGTCATCATCTCTGGGGCAGTGGGGAGAACCTGCAATGTCACCCCGGACCCCCAGTGCCCACCTGGCTCGTGTTATGGAGAAGGTGCGTGTCATGAGGGTACAGAGCCCCCGACTCCTGCGGGGAATACAGCCGGATGTACTTCCTCCCCATCACCTGGGAAGAGACCCTGACAGTCAGCTGGCGGCCTCACTCTGCTGCTGCCCCACGCCCACCCTGGCCTCTGTCCCCTTCCACATGCTGCTCCCTGGGCCCAGCCTGCCCTTCCCCTCCACACATGCTTACAGTTCCACGTGTATGTTTTTCTTCCTGTTTTATTTTTTAGAGACTGGGTCTCAGTCATCCAGGCTGGAGTGCAGTGGTGCAATCATGGCTCATTGGAGTCTCGACCTCCTCCCTCCAGAGATCCTCCTGCCCCAGCCTCCCCAGTAGTTGGGACTACAGGTGTGCCCCACCACACCCAGCTGACTTTTGTATTTTTATTTTTGGTAGAGATTGGGTTTCACTACGTTACCCAGGCTGGTCTTGAACTCCTGGCCTCAAGTGATCCTCCTGACTCAGCCTCCCAAAGTGCTGGGATTATAGGTGTGAACCACCAAACTTGGCCTAAAGGTATGTTTTTCTTCCAAATACATTTTGGAGCCCACCATTATTAGGCACTTGTCTGTGCCAGGCACCACTTAAGTGCTTCACGTGTGTTAACTGATTTAATCCTCTCTGAGGTGGTTTATCTTCACTCCCATTTTGCAGGTGAGGAAACTGAGGCACAGAGAGATTAAATGAGCTGCCCAAGCTCACACAGCTGAGGTGTGGCAGGGCTGCTGTCCGCGCCAGGCAGGCTGGCTCCTGAAGCCCGGCTCTTAGCCCACTCCTGAGCTGCCTCTCTGGACTGGTCTGCTGGGGTAGGAGAATGTTCTCCTTTACTAAACTTCTCTTTGCCTGTGAAAACTAAGGTGGTCTTACAGCAGTAGACAGAGGTACCTCCCCTTGTAGCAAACCCATCTGCTCCTCTGCCTGGGTCTCAGGAAAAAACCTCCCAGTGACTGAGAAAACTCCTCCCCCGGCCTGCCGCCTCCTATTTGGAAGAAGCTGGTCTGGATCGGATGGGTGGCAGGCGGGGGAGGGCCAGAGGCACCAGGCACCCACGCCAGCACTGGCTCCCTCTCCCGAGGGCTCCCCTGTGAGGGATCTTGGGAGGGGCCCACACAGGACAGCCGCTTCTGGAAGCAGCCGACTGCAGAGGCCTTCCCGGGCCTGGCGCCGTTTGTGGGTTTGTTTTCTACTTTTGTCCTCATCCCCTTCAGTGCTTCTTGTTTCTTTTTAAGAGCCCGGTGTTGAAAGGCAGAGAATGTGGCCAGCCAGGTGCCTGGGCCAGGAGGAGATAGGAGGCCACTATTCCAGTTGTAGCTCCAACCTGGACTAGGAAGTTCTGCTGGGGATCCTGATGTAGGGGGGAGATGGTTCCCTGGGGACCAAACCAGGCATTGATGGTGATCTCCTCCTCCTCCCCATCGCCCAGGCTGCAGTAGTCGGGGATGCTGATGTCCTGCTTCAACTCCGGGATCTGTGGGCAGCAGAGCAGACATGAGAGGTGGGGATCTGGCCGGGGACACTGCAGCCCGGAGGCCAAAGAAGAGTCAGAGACACACACCTATATCCATTATGTGTGTGTATGTGTGTTTGAGACAGGGTCTGGCTGTTTCTCAGGCTGGAGTGCAGTGGTGTGATCTCAGCTTACTGCAGCCTCTGCCTCCTGGGCTCAAGTGATCCTCCCACCTCAGCCTCCCTAGTAGCTGGGACTACAAGCATGCACCATGCCTGGCTAATTTTTTTTTATTTTTACTTTTGTAGAGACAGGGTTTCGCCATGTTGCATAGGCTGGTCTCAAACTCCTAGACTTAAGTGATCCACCCGCCTCGGCCTCCCAAAGTGCTGGGATTACAGGTGTGAGCCACCGTACCCGGCCCTCGCCTTCCTAGTTTTAAAATCCAGGGTAGGCACAGAGGATCTGTTGCCATACCTGGCAGCAACAGACTGGGCATTGAAACTGCCTGATCAGAAAGACAGGTGTGGGCCTGGGTCTGTGCTCTGAGCTTTATATGATGCAGTAAGGGTGGGGTGGCTCCCCATGGCCTCCAACAGAGTTATATGCCACACGTCAGGCGATCTCGGATGTTCATGGCGGGGCAGGGCTGCGGTGGCCTGGCCTCCTTTATTTATTGTAATTTTTTTTTTTCAAAGACAGTCTTGTTGTGTCACCCAGTCTGGAGTGCAGTGGTGCCATCACGGCTCACTGTAGCCTCAACCTGCAGGGTTTAAGTGATCCTCCTGCCTCAGCCTACCGAGTTGCTGGGACCACAGGAGCATGCCACCGTGTCCGGCTAATTTTATTTTTGTAGAGATGGGGTCTTGCTATGTTGTCCAGGCCGGTCCTGCTTGGCCTCCCAAAGTGCTGGGACTACAGGTGTGAGCCACTGCACACGGCCCTGGCCTCCTTTAGACAAAGCTAGGGTCTCAGAGTGAAAACACACCACTTTAAGTCCACTTCCTGTCCAGACCCTTTGCAGGCACCTCAGTTACCTCTGGGGTTGAACCCACCAGAGCACGCCACCACCCCACACCCCCCAGGCCACCGAGAACCCCAGGGTTCTTCACAGGACCCTGGTTGGACCCGGCGACATTTTTCAAGCTTGAGAGGCATGAAAACAGGGTTGCCGGGGGACACAGGTCTTTTTAGAGTCACTGCTCCCCAGCCTGAAGGCACCTGCAGGTGGACACTACCATTCCTTTGGGAGCAGTGATGGTAACTTCAGGCTGCTTGCTCAGAAACCAGTATGTACCGGGAAAAGCTGGAATGTTCTCCCCGCAGGGAGCTTGGTCCCAGACACTGCTATTCAGACCTTTAAGAGCCTGTCTCAAATCAGCTGTGCAGAAACGCAGCCGCGCCTGCTGCTTAGGACTGAAGTACAAGTTCGCAAGCTGAGGTCCCTCCCAGGGCTGCTGGGGGTTCCTCCCAAAGGTAACACCCGACACTGCTGCTTCTGACCAGAATTGGCCCTGTGGAATCTGAGCAGAAACTATGATTGGTCCCTGATGACATCATCAGGATTTCTGAAAGGTGATTGGCTGACCAGATTATGTCGTCAGAATCACTGGCCAAGGATGCACAGACCCCAAGGGAATCAGCGCTCCTAAGATGTGACTGATAATTGAGGCAGGCTTAAACTGTTGGCCAAAATCTTCTAGAACACGGGGTCTCTGGGAGAAGTCAGTCAGAGGTTCTGGGACAAGAATTTGGTAGGAGCCCCTGAGCATCCCTTAGGTAGAGAAGGTTCTAGAACACTGTCCTTGCCACATGGCATGACAACACCTGGGCATGGGCTGCTGGGACTTCTCCAGGGTCCTCTCACATCATGATGGACACTCAGCTCTGGGACCCAAGGTAAACACCCAGGCAGCCCTCCATTACCTGAAACGTCTTTCAAGTCCTGGTTCATCTTGAAAGTCACTGTGAACTTGACCTTCTACTCCTAAATATACCTCCTCCTGTTCTACAAAGTATGAAACAGCTGCTCCAGGACAGGGAGCCAAGGTTAACTGTGGCTTCCAGGGTCCCCGGCCCACACTGAGGCCATGCCCCCAGGATGACTGGGGTTGGGGGAAAGGCGAGTCTCGGGATCACACAGTAGGGACCTGATCAATTAGAATCCCCCTTTCCCTCACTTAGCAAGTGACATGGACAGGAGGCAGCATGCACGAGTCCTAATAGGGAGGCTTGGGGAAGAGAAACTGCCAGCCTCCTTTAATGTCGGCATGAAGGCTCCTGGCCTACTGTCCTTGGGTGCCCCATCAAGACAGGGTCAGGCAGCCCTGGCCTCAGCAGTAGATACAGCAGCTGAGCAGCATCCCAGGGCCCCACTGCAAAGGCTGCAGAGGTGCAACCCCAGCCCACCCCTGGCTGTGGCCCTGACCCCATGCGCCTGGCCCTATTCTTGAATCCTGCCAAGTGCTGCCTCCCTGGGCACTCCAGGCAGACACCACAACAGCCAGGTCCCTCCTGGGTGCCCCAGCTCCCTCTATTTAGTGTTTTGGGGACCTGAATCTGGGCGTCTTCCCTGATCTTCCCTCCCACCCCCACACATCCACCCACGTCCAGGGTCCGGCGGTTCACACCTATCTTGAACTGCTCCATCTGCCAGCATCACCTCTCCTTGCACCACAGCAACAGCCCAGCCAGCCACCCGGTCCGACAGCTGCTCCCTTCATCTCTGAACAGCGGCCCCTGCAATCCTCGGAGCACTGGCAACCCCCAGTGTTTCCTGTTACTTTAGGAAAATGGCTCCTTGTCACTCACATCTTGTCAACTTCCCAGCCTCACCTGCTGCTTCCCTCCTACTTCACACCCACTACTCCAGCTGCACTGAGCCCAGGAGGGGAGGAGAGGGGAAGGTGAGAAGGTGAGGGACAGAGAGGAGTGTGGCCTCAGACTTACCTGGTCAAAGAGCTGGTGCTGAGCAAGGTAGCCGACGTCCCTCGGCTAATCCACCGGGGAAAACCAGAGGCGACACAGAAAGCCCAGTTAGTTGTGACAGATGCCCTCTTGCTGCTGCTGTCCAGCTGGCCCCAGCCCCAGCCCCGCCACCTTTCCACTCCATCCTGAATGGTCCTCTCCAACCCTTAGAGGCCCTGGGGCAGCTTCAAAGAACCTCTCCAGCACTGGGGTACCCAGTTTGTAAAGCACTGATCTCCCATCTGATTGGCAAGCATTTTCATAAAATGGCAACAAACAGTGCAGGCAAAGATGTAAGAAAACAGACACTTGTGTTAATTGCTGGTGAAAGTATAAGTGATTAACTTTTGGGAAAAATAAGCTGTCCTATCCTGTCCTGTCCTAATTTTGACAGGGCCTGGTTCTGTTGTCCAAGCTGGAATGCAGTGACCTGATCTTGGCTCCCTGTAACCTCTGCCTCCCAGGCTCAAGCAATTTGCCCCACCTCAGCCTCTTGAGTAGCTGGGATTACAGGCACGCACCACTACGCCCAGCTGATTTTTATATTTTTTATAGAGACAGGGTTTCACTATGTTTCCCAGGCTGGTCTTGAACTCCTGAGCTCAAGCGATCCGCCTGCCTCAGCCTCCCAAAGTGCTGGGATTACAGGTGTGAGCCACCATGCCTGGCCACTATTAAAATTTTAAATATACATACTCTTGACTTAGCTGTCCAACTTTTGGAACCCACTGAATTATACTCCCCTGCCCATTAAAAAGGACCTGACATGAGTCCCTCATGTCTGCTGGCCGAACAGCCTGCCTTCCTCGCTGTGGTCATCCCTCTGACCACAGACTTACGGACTGGCTCCTCCAAAACCTCCCACTGCAACACACGGAGGGTTATTTGCCTAAATGTTCTACGCTCTCTCCCTTCCAAGTATTAGGGGAAAGCAGTCCCCATGATGTACCTCATTCACGATGTATTTGCTGATGAACTCGTTGACCGTCATGAGTGTCTGGGACCACTCCTCGTCTGTGTACCTCGAACCAACTTCCACCGGGACGGTTCGGCAGCCAGCGATCCCTTGGATATACTCCAAACTAGCAGAAAGACACACATTGGCGTCATCACTGCTAATAGTTTTTGGGCATAGTACTAAGTGTGCTTTGCATGTGGTCCCCTTTCATCCTCAGAAAATCTCATGTGCAGAGACGAGGACTGTCATCCCCAGCTTCACTGATGAGGAAACGGGCACGGAGAGGCGGGACTCCCTGCTCAAGGCTGTACAGCTCCTACACAGTGCTGCAGAGCTTTGCAGATAGGGCCAGTAAGTCTGGTTGGCTGGGCTGCTTTGGTTCCCTGCTTGCCAACGGCCTCCTCACTTCTTTCTTTGCTCATTTTGTCACTAAGCTGAGAAACTTTTGAACAAATAGTGGGCAGCGCGGCGGGTGCTGCAGTGAAGTACCCTGGGCTCTGCCCTCTAGCCTGGGACTGATTCCAGGCCTCATCAGGTACAGGCCAGGGGCTCTGTGGAGGTTACTGAACCTCTCTGAGTCCTTGATCCCCATTTACAGAATGGGGGTGATGACAACACCTGTCCTAGTGCCAGGTACATAGTAAAATGCTTCATTGAAGGCTTGCTGTGAGGAGAGCTCCTGCAATGAGAAGTCCTCTACATGTCTCAGCAGGTACCATTCGCTCCGCTAAACCACAAAACAGGCCGACTCCATCTACCTTCCTGGAGAGATGCCTCCTTATTTCCAAACTCATGCAGAGCCTCCCATGACAGCCACGCTCCAGCTGCCTGATCTGATCTCTCCATCATGAATCTGAGAAAGGACTAGAAACAAACACAAGAGACCACAGAATCCCTCAGAGAGAGGGGCTGTCTCTTGGGTTATTTCTGTGCTTAGCCTCAGGGCCCTGAGATGGTCTGAAATTGCTAGGATCCTGCAAAAATTGCATAACAGACACATCCTAGGACTGCCACTTAGGGACTCATTAAAAAACCACTTAGGGCGAGGAAGGTAGAAGGTAAGAATCTCATAGCCTGTGGCATAAATTCAGAGCACCTTACTTTTCATTCTCTTTTAACCCCTAGGCAGTCAGTCAAGGGCTGCTAGTGAAGCATGTACAAGGCTGCACTCCTCTGGGGACGGTCAGGGGAGGGACTCAGGGAGCCCTGGGGAACGCTAAAATGGGAAGAGGGACCTCACCTCCCTCTGTGACCACCCACCTCCACTTCTGCATGCACGGCCAGTGGTCAGCCACGCCTTTCAGGATCACGGGCCTCCCTGGAACCAAAAACTGCTCCCTGAAATGCTGGAGGGATGGACGGTGCAGCCGGGGGACTGTTCTTTCTAAGTTCACATCTGGAATCGAACCATGGTCCGTCTTTGCCTTCTGTTTAAAATCAAAACAGAACAAATTAGCAAGCACCTCAGGAAGTCGACATTTGAGGCATTCCACCAGGAACCTGTGTCAGGGGTAGGAGAGCTTAGCTGTCGAGTACCACTGACAACAATAGACAACATTTGCTATTATTAGTGCTACTATTACTGTTTGCTCCTCATGAGATCAAGGTGGTTTTCTTCTTAACCATTTCATTAAAAATGTTTGTTTCATTATAAACTGCTTTCACAGAAATTCTGCAATAAAGGAAAACTTACTATCTCCAACTTCATCATCTTAAGGTCTTCTCATTCCTGCATGGTCTTTTCCCATCTTAAACACACACACACACACACACACACACACACACACACACACACACACACACACACACACACACACACACACAGTATCTCTGACCCACTGGGGGTAACAGCAACGATGAAGCAGCAGCCCTGCCTCTCCCCTCCAATCATTTATCAAAAGCAGTTTCCACGTGGGCACCCAGTCCTTGCAGTTTCTTAGGAGTGGCTGTACCATCGTTTACTTAACCATCTCCCAACTGGGTGACCTGAGTAAGTTACTTGCTGCTTGAGAGCCTCAGTGTCCACAGGTGTGAACCTGCTGGAAATGGCCAGCCACAGTGGCTCATACCTGTAATCTCAGCACTTTGGGAGACCAAGGAGGGAGGACTGCTTGAGCCTGGGAGTTTGAAACCAGGCAACATAGAGAAACTTCCATCTCTAGAAAAAATTTAAAAAGCCGGGCATGGTGGTGCACGCCTGTAGTCCCAGCCACTCAGGAAGCTGAGGTGGGAGAAATCACCTAAGCCTAGGAAGTCAAGGCTGCAGTGAGCTATGTTTTTTGTTTGTTTCTTTTGTTTTTTTTTGTTTTGTTTTGTTTTGTTTTTTTTTGAGACGGAGTCTTGCTCTATCGCCCAGGCTGGAGTGCAGTGGCATGATCTCGGCTCATCGCAAGCTCCGCCTCCTGGGTTCACGCCATTCTCCTGCCTCAGCCTCCCGAGTAGCTGGGACTGCAGGCGCCCGCCACCATGCCCGGCTAATCTTTTTTTTTGTATTTTTAGTAGAGACGGGGTTTCACCCTGTTAGCCAGGATGGTCTCGATCTCCTGACCTTGTGATCCACCCGCCCCGGCCTCCCAAAGTGCTGGGATTACAGGCGTGAGCCACCACTCCCGGCCAGTTTTTTGTTTTTTTTGAGACCAAGTCTCGCTCTGTTGCCCAGGCTGGAGTGCAGTGGCACGATCTCGGCTCACTACAACCTCCGCCTCAGGGGTTCAAGCAATTCTCCTGCCTAGCCTCCAGAGTAGCTGGGATTACAGGCGTGTGCCAGAACGCCTGGCAAATTTTTGTATTTTTAGTAGAGATGAAGTTTCACCATGTTGGCCAGGCTGGTCTCGAATTCCTGACCTCAGGTGACCTGCCAGCCTCGGCCTCCCAAAGTGCTGGGATTATAGGCGTGAGCCACCACACCTGGCCTGCAAAAGGCTATGACTGTGCCACTGCACTCCAGCTTGGGTGACTGGGCAAGACCCTGTCTGTAAAAAAAAGAAACAAAATAAAAGAGCAACCCACACACCATGCCCTTGGCCACATGGTGCCCTTGGCAACACCGGGTATCATATGAAGCCTTGTTTGCTAACTTAAGAGCCAAAGATGACATGCTGTTTCGCTATTTGCATCTCTCTCTCTTATTTTTTTAACCAGAGGTGAGGCTGAACATTTTCCTGCACATTTGTTTAACAGATCTATTTCCTTCTTGTGAACAGTCTGTTCAGGTTCCTGGTCTTCTACCTCCTGGGGCTCAAGATTTTTTCCCTATTGATTTGTACCATTCCTTACGTAATAGAGATATTCATTATCTGACATATTTGTTGAAAATGTTTCTTCTCCCTTTATTGGATTTTCTTTTATTTTGGTTACATGCATGTGTGTTTAGTGTTAATCACTTGCATTTTTCTTACATAAAAATAATTTGTGGCTCATGCCTGCAATCCCAGCACTTTAGGAGACTGAGGTGGGTGGATCACCTGAGGTCCAGACAAGCCTGGCCAACACGGTGAAACCCTGTCTCTATTAAAAATACAAAAATTGTCAGGTATAGTGGTGAGCGCCTGTAATCCCAGCTACTTAGGAGACTGAGGCAGGAGAATCGCTTGAACCTGGGAGGCGGAGGTTGCAGTGAGCTGAGATTGTGCCACCGCACTCCAGCCTGGGTGACAGAGTGAGACTCTGTCTCAAAAATAATAACAATAATAATAATAATATGCATTGGAGGAAATTCTGAAAACACAGCATTTAGAAAACCGTCAGAAACATCCCATAATTCCACTACTGAGTGTCTCGTACAGTCTTAGTCATTTCTTTCTGTGGGTCCGTTACCGGCCACTCTACAGACAAGGAAACCAAGGCTCAAAGGAGGTTAAGTGACTTGCTTGGGGGTGTTGTAAGTGAGGCCTGTGTGTGGGCACCAGGACCTGAAGCCTTCAGAGTAAACCATACTCTGTTCCTGGGGGTGCTCTTTGGAACAGGCATACAGACCCAAGAAGTGGGAGAGATTGATCCCCAAAACAGACATCAGCTAGTTGTAGTATTTCATCCAAATCCAGGAGCAGAGAGACAGGAGCAGCCGGAGGTATCGCCTCGCCTGGGTGAGACTTCAGCAAGCCCACCAAGAAGAAGCTGAAAGAAACGGGCCGCCGCTGGCTGCAGCTCTCACCCACACAATCGCTGTAAGCTGTTCCCCTTAGGAACCACGAAGCTTCTCTGTTGCCTCTCTGCTGAAAGGGCACTGCCTTTGCGGAAAAAAAAAAAAAGGAAAAAGCTTTCTTTTTTTTTTGACAAAACGAATGGAGCTGTTCCATTTCAAAAATCAATGAGGGCTGAGCACAGTGGCTCACACCTGTAATCTCAGTGCTTCGGGAGGCCACGGCAGGGGGATCGCTTTAGGCCAGGAGTTCCAGATTAACCTGAGAAACATAATGAGACCCCATCTCTGCAAAAAATGAAAAATAAATGGAAAACTAAAACAATTAGCTGGGTGTGGTGCCACACTGCCATAGTTCCAGCTACTAACAAGGCTGAGGCAGAAGGATTGCTTGAGCCCAAGAAGTGGAGGCTACAGTGAGCCACGATTGCACTACTGCACTCCAGCCTGGGCGACAGAACGGGAGCCTACTTCGAAAAACAAACAGAAATTCAGAATCAATGGAGATGCTATTTTCCATCAGAGGGGTTGCAGGCTACGAGTCCTCACCCTGTGGGAGAGATGACTCGGAATTTCTAGAAGAACAGCACTGCTGGATGGCCAGTGTGCTTGGGGCAATCTCCCCCACATACCTTTGTGCAGGGCTGCTCCAGGGTGGAGCTCTGGGCAGGACTCTTTCCAGGGAGGTGTGCCTGGAGGATGGCAGCGACTTTAAGGAGGATGTCCCCCAGGATGGCCGTCCCCATCAGCAGGCCCATGTCACAGACCCGCAGGGCTGTGGCCACAGTGGTGGCATCCTCAGGTGCCTGGCACAGACACAGGGCTTTCAGGAGGCAGCCGATGGCGTAGACCCGGCGCCAGTCTTTGTCTATGTCCCGCCACGTGCCCGTGTTGAGCTTCTCCCAGGAGTAGTCCAGGATCACCTCGCTGTTCTGCAGACACTCGTCCCTCCTGCCCTCGTAGAAGAGCTCAGTGGCTCGCTGTAACAACGTCACCATGCTCCTCTCCACTTTCTCCCCGAGGTCCAACTTCAGGTCTTCTTTAGTGTGCGGCAGGAGTGCCCTGAGGTCCTCCCAAAGAGTGCCTTCTCTGGCCAGGGGCTCTGCAGGGCAGTGGGGGTCTCCAGCCATCAGGCCACCACCAGCTCAGTCAGACACGTGCCTGGGGAGGTGGAGAGAAGCAAGAGTCAGACACCAGGACAGACCTGATCCCCTGTGCGTTCCCGCAGTTTCCTGCATCTCATCTGTGAGGATTTTTCAACAGTGGTTTTCTCTGCTGGGCAGAAGCTCTGGAGGGGAGGGCCCCCATCTGTCTGGGGTCCCCGCTGTATCTTCAGGGCCTGTCTCAACACCTGGTACTCAGTGAGCACTGGATAAATGTTCAGAAAGGAACATGTATTGTCTTTGTCTGCAAGGCCTCCCATACCCCTCTGCTGCCTGGCAAACTCCTACTCAACCTTTAAGGCCCATCTTAAATACCCCTATGTGAGGCCTGTTAAGATTCTCCAGCAGTGTGCTGTGTTCCTGCAGCCCTTGAGCTTCTCTTACAGCACTTGTCAGGATGTATGAAAACACCAGCTTACATGTGTGTCTATCCAACACTGCACTGCCAGCCCCACCAGGGCAAGAATGTAGCTCACTCCTCTACGTTTCCCCAGAGCCTAAAAGCAGAGCCCACCTCATGGCAGGCACTTGGGAGTGCCGGACTTTGAAAAGTATTCGAGGACGCTGGTATGGTGGCTCATGCCTGTAATTCCAGCGCTTTGGGAGGCCAAGGCAATTGGATCGCTTGAGCTCAGGAGTTCAAGACTAGCCTGGCCAACATGGCAAGACCCCGTCTCTACAAAAAATACAAAAATTAGCTGGGCATGGCGGTACATGCCTGTGGTCCCAGGTACTCGGGAAGCTGAAGGTGGCAGGATCACTTAAGCCTGGAGGCAAAGGTTGCAGTAAGCCGAGATCATGACACCAGCCTGGGTGATAATAGAGCAAGATCCTGTCTCAAATTTAAAAAAAAAACAAAAATGAAGTGACTTGCCCCGAGGCCGACGGTCAATCATTTGTGCAGAAGCAGGGCTTAAATTCCCGCTGATCTCAGCACCCTCTCCTGTGTGCCATGTCAATGCTGCATGCTTGACATATATTAACATGTCCCTTGCAGTCCTACGATGGGAGTTTTACAGATGAATAAACTGAGATTTCAGAGGTTTAGCAATTTGTCCAAAACTACAGAGTAAGTGGCAGTGTCTGCCCAGAACACTCATTGCCCTCAAGGGTGAGCTCTTTGGACTTCGTATCCACAGGGCTGAGCTCACAATGAGTTCATTTCTGTCCTTGGTTCACAATGAACATTCTTTCTAGCAAGCTCAGGGTGTGGTAGGCCTCAGAAAGCCCCAGCCTGCCAGGGTGGGTTCTATCTCTAACCTCCTAAAATGCTTGTGTTGGCCTCATTCACAGCCTTCTTGGAGAGTTTCATAGTCCAATTTCCAGCATGGACTTATCCACTAGGCCAGCACAAGACACCACATGGGCCCATCCCTGGCCTCCCTGGGTGGCCTCCTGGCTTATCCCCTGTGTGTCTTCTATGAATCTTATAGAACAACATGGAGAAGCCTCATCTTGAGCATCCAAAAGACCTCAGGGGCCTCATATCCTGGCTTCTCATAAAGGCTGGTGGAAAGGCCTCCCAGGAGACCATTTATTGCCTTACCATAAAACTGGCTTCCACTGGGGCTCTACGTACCAGCTTTGTAAACTTGTCTCTTGACGACCTTAGAAAACGGCCTCCCAGAGGGTTTCAAATGGGCTATAAACCTGTTCCCTGCAATGCAGACTACGGGCTTTATAAACTGGTGTTTCAGAGTGACCTTATAAAATGGCCCCTCACAGGGCGCCTATCAGCCTTACAAAGCCAGGTTCTCAAGGTGGCCTCACGTGTGTGGCTTTGTAGCCAGGTTTGCCCGGTGGCCCCATGTGCTGCTTTGTCACCTGGCCTCCCAGGGTGGCCTCACATTTGATCTTCATAAACTGCCTCCTAAGGCAGCCTATCTGCTACTTTGCAACTTGGCCTTGGAGACCTCATGTTGAAGGCCAGTGGGCACAGCCTTGTCCTGGGAAAGATGGCTCCCTAATACTGCGAGTTGGCTGTACACAACAGTCTCCTCTTGGCCACATGAAACAGCCTCATTATTATTCTTTAATGCAGAGTTCTTCAATGAATGGCCTCGTCAAAAGGCCTTCAGAGATACTTATGTTGACAATATATAATGATCTTCCAGAGACAGAGGTTCAGGATGGCTGTATGAGTTTGTTTTCAAAATGACTTTTCAGATTGCCTCTGTATAAGCCACTTGAAATGGCCTCCCCAAAGGCCTCAAGATTGATATTATACACTACCCTCCAGCAGGGCACCTATAATCCCAGCTACTTGGGAGTCTGAAACAGGAGGACTGCTTGAGCCCAAGAATTCAAGACCCTGTCTCTAAAAAAAATTTAAAAATTAGTTAGCTGGCTGTGGTGGCACACACCTGTAGCCCCAGCTACTCCGGAGACTGAAGCAGGAAGATTGCTTGAGCTTAGGAGTTTAAGGCTACAAGTGAACCATGTTTGTGCCTCTGCACTCCTGTCTGGGCGACAGAGTGAGACCCTGTTTCAAACAATAAAATAAAACTATAGCCTCCTACAAGGCCTTATGTTGGCAGCATGGTGAAGTGGCATTCTGGCCGTTATGAGTCTTCTGCCTGGTTGCATAGACTTCCCCAAACCTCTCATAATTTGGCCTTTTATGTAGTTGCCATATCAAACAGCCACCTCCTGGCACAGGAAACAGTCTTCCAAAATGGTTTTTTGAGACGGAGTCTTGCTCTGTCACCCAGTCTGGAGTGCAGTCATGTGATGATCTCAGCCCACTGCAATCTTCGCCTCCCAGGTTCAAGTGATTCTCCTACCTCAGCCTCTGAGTAGCTGGGACCACAGGCACGACTGCCACCATGCCTGGCTAATTTTTGTATTTTTAGTAGAGACGGGGTTTTGCCATGTTGGCCAGGCTGGTCTCGAACTCCTGACCACAAGTGACCCGCCCACCTCAGCCTCCCAAAGTGCTGGGATTACAGGTGTGAGCCACCATGCCCAGCCCTTGTAACTTGTTTTAAAAACTGGCCTTTCTATAGATGGGGGCTTGTCTGAGGACCCAGTGAAGTCAGATTTTGTCTTAGTTTTACAAATCAATCTGTGGTTTCTTCATAGTGACAGGAAAGTGTTGTTTGTTGTGTCCATCTACCCCTGCAGGGAGCAGACACATTGGCTCCTGTTAGCCGTGCAAAAAGGCCTTACAGAAGGAGTCTTGGTCTGGCTAGGGAAACACTCTCTTGTTAGCTGTGTAAAGCAATCTTCCAGAGTCGCTGGCCTCATGGGTTGTGAGAAGCAGCCTTCACACCACCAACCACTTGAGATGGGCCTCCTGGGAAGGTCAGGTGCGGGCCTCAGGTCACTGCCTTTCTGAATGGCCTCAGGTCCAGGCTCATCAGCTTTCCGACATTCCCCACATACTGGTCCGACAAAAAAGGCTTCTCGTTGTATCAAGCAATTTTCTAGAGGAAAGGACCAGCCAGACTAGCCTTATGGCCTGGCTTTATTGATTGGCTTCCCAGAACTCCTTACTGAATTGCTGTTTACAAAGTCTTATATTAAGGCCAGGTGCAGTGACTCACGCCTGTCATCCTAGCACTTTGGGAGGCCGAGGAGGGTGGATCACCTGAGGTCAGGAGCTCCAGGCCAGCCTGGCCAACATGGTGAAACCCCATCTCTACTAAAAATACAAAAATTAGCCAGCATGGTGGTGCACGCCTGTAATCCCAGCTACTCGGGAGGCTGAGGTAGGAGAATTACTTGAACCTGGGAGGCAGAGGTCGGGGTGAGCCGAGATCTAGCCACTGCACTCCAGTCTGGGTGACAGAGGAAGACTCTGTCCCTCCCAAAAAAAAAAAAAAAAGAACACACACACAAAAGGCTAAACAAACAGGCTTCCAAAGAAGGGAGTCAAGAATAAGATGTGTGACTTGCCAGTTATCTGCAAGAAGAAAAAAGATGTGTGAAGCAGTCTTTGAGAGTGGTGCCACAGACTGGCCTTCAAGAGCTCCACATAAAAGGGTTTATTGGGAGTTGTACAGATAACCTTCTAGTGGCCAGGTGTAGGTGGGTCATCCAAACCAAGATGCTATTAATATTTATGTCTGCATCAGTAAAAAACTGGTGTTATTCCAGGCAAACTGACACCTACCGTAACCCAAATGTGGGCCATATGAAAAAGCCTGAGCCATATGAAAAAGCCTGAGTGGCTTCGTATCTTCACTTTACAAGTCAGTCTCCCAGAGCTCAACAGGTATTGGCCTTCAAAGACCTCTTGTTGATTAGAGAAGGCTGTTTTTTTTGTTTTTGTTTTTTTTTTTAAAGACAGAGTCTCGCTCTGTCACCTAGGCTGGAGTGCAATGGTGGCATCCCGGCTCACTGCAACCTCTGCCTCCCGAGTTCAAGCGATTCTCCTGCCTCAGCCTCCTGAGTAGCTGGGATTACAGGTGCCCGCCACCACACCCAGCTAATTTTTCTATTTTTAGTAGCCACGGGATTTCACATCGCCCAGGCTGGTCTTGAACTCCTGACCTCAGGTGATCCCCCCGGCTCAGCCTCCCAAAGTTCAGATTACAGGCGTGAGCCAGCATGCCCGGCCCAGGGAAGGCTTTTTTTTTTTTTTTTGGCAGGGGAGCTGGGGCATCAGGTATAGAAACAGCTTGAGTGGTCTTATGTCCTGGCTTTGTGAACTGGCCTCATAACCTGGAACAGCTTTCAGGGGGAAGATCAAGCACGGGTTGCATAAAACAGCTTTTGAGTGGACTTGATTCAGCCCCTAAATGCTCCTTAAAGTCTTGTCTGCTGGTGTATGAAATGAACTTGCAAAGAAGGTCAGAATATAGGCTGTTATGTGCTAACCTCTCAGAGTGGTTTTTCTCCTGGATTTATAAACAAGACTAAGATGAATCTTATAAAAGGCTTCTTGTTGGTCGCATTAAACAAAAAGGAGCCAAATACAGCCTGTATATACCAGCCCTAAGACTCAGGCCTGGACTTTATAAATTCGCCATCCAGACAGAATTCACTATGCACACTAGCAAAGTGGGTTCCCGGTAGGTTATGGGATATATCCCTCTTGGAAACCACTGCCCTGTCATCCCAGGATTCTTTCAAATTATTTTTATTTTTTTTGAGACGGAGTCTCCTCTCACCCAGGCTGGAATGCAGTGCCCCAATCTCAGCTCACTGCACCTCTGCTTCCTAGGTTCAAGCAATTCTCCTGCCTTGGCCGCCCGAGTAGCTGGGATTACAGGTGTGCACCACCACACTCAGCTAATTTTTGTATTTTTAGTGGAGACGGGGTTGCGCCATGTTGGCTAGGCTGGTCTCGTGACTCCTGACCTGAAGTGATCGGCCTGTCTCGGCCTCCCAAAGGGTTGGGATTACAGGCATGAGCCACCGAGCCCACCCTTAAATTATTTTTAAACATCAACTCCTCTAAAGCACCTCCCTGAGTATTCTTTAAGGTGGCTGGGCGGAACGGCCTCTCCGAGAGCCTCACTGTGATTTGCAGAGGGTCTCAGGGTACGGCGAGCACCATGCTGGTCATGAGAAAGCCTCTCAGAGGGGGCTTCCAGGACAGGTCAGCCTACATCTGGCTTTCTTGGAACAGGCAGTCCGGTTCTCTAATCTCTTCAATGTTATGATGGCAGTATTCCACAAAACTTGTGCAAACACAAGAGCTCTGTAAAACTTCTCAGAGAAGTTTGGAACGTTTTCCAGAAAGCTTTATTCATGGCACAAGGATCCCTTTGGCTAAGGGGCACCTAGTCTTTGTGTTTGGGTCATCCGTGTGACCCCAACGCCCGCGCACCTCCTGACCCCGGGCTTGCTCCCGTGTCCTCCGGAGCACGGCGAGTCTCACCGTTGCTAGGAAACGCACCGATGCCCATCGTTAAGTCTTACCGAGCTACAAGCACCTTTCCTTAGGGCAGCCACACACCCAGGCCCCAGAGGGTCCCACGTACCCCGCACTAGCCTTGAGCCCCCCCGAGGCCTCAGACCCCCTTTCCTCCTCAGCGCCTTTCCCGGGGCTACATTTCTCGCGGCTCTTATCTGGGACCTGACGGCTGAATCGTTTCCAGCCGGCCTTACACACCAGGGCATAAAACCCGCGCAGGCGCACTAGGGCTACACCGACTAGACCGCCAAGAACCGCGAAAGCGCACAGCAGCCCGCCTCAAGGGCCTGCCCTCACGCATGCGCAAAACCACTGCCAGAAGACGAGCACTACCCACGCGCGGAGCCTTTCCCTCTATCTGGCAGCGCAGGCCGGCTCAGAGCGCAAGCGCCGACGCGAGCCAGCCTCGGGCTTTCCAAGGCGCACGCGCGAGGTCGGGCTTTGCTGCTTCACATGACGCCGGCGCGGTCTATGCCTCTGAACCCGGCCTCTCCACTTCTGAGGAACTGGAGCTGACTCAGTTCTCGAGTTGCTCAGACTAACCTCTCTTCAGCTGGGACGGTGTCGAGTCGCCTTTGGGCTGGCGACTACTCGTTGCTTTTGGTCCGACCACGCGGCTGTCTCCCCCGAGAAGTCAGAGGCTAGCATAGGAGTATCGATCGCTCACCGCTCCTCTGATCACGACGCAGTGCCTAGAGGAGTGCCGAGTGATCGATGCTGTGGCCCCGCCCCACTCCCGTTTAAAAGACCAGGGGATGGACAAGACAGAGAAAGGCTGGCTGTATCCTCCGGGTCCTTCCATGCTGGTGACACCCGATTTTTCCTCTGCACGGATAACAACTTCTTACAAGGCTGTTTGCATCCACCATTTAGTCCCTGCAGCTGGGATTATTAGTTCTCCCTATTTTACAGAGCGAAACTGAAGCTCAGTGATTAAAGTGGCCACATACTTGTACTTTTGGAAAGTCAGATCCACAATTACCACGAGCAAGTGCTACATCCACAGTCTGTTCGAGTGAGAAGGCAAGTGGCCAGGGGACACACTCCTGCCACGTTTGCTTTGATGTCGAGTGGTGTGGGGTCACTGGGACTTTTGTGTTTTGAGCACACTCTCCTATGGACTCCAAGTATGCAGGCCTTTCGCAGCATTGCACAGAGGCATGGAAAGTTATGTTCATACTGAGCTTGGGGTCTGAGTAGGAAATAGGCTTGCTCAAGATCAGTTCATAGATTAGTGGATTCTAGGTACTGTGCTTTAAAAATACTAAGATTGTAGCTATTGTAATGATCATGATCATCCCTATTTGAGGGAGTATGTTAATCCACTTTCACGCTGCTGATACAAAGACATACCTGAAACTGGGCAATTTACAAAAAAAAGAGGTTTAATGGATTCACAATTCCACATGGCTGGGGAGGCCTCACAATCATGGTGGAAGGTGAAAGGCACGTCTGACATGGCGGAAGACAAGAGAGGATGAGAACCAAGTGAAAAGGGAAACTGTCAGTCCTCTGAGCCCAAGCCTGCATGTACACATCCAGATAGTCTGAAGTAACTGAAGAATCACAAAAGAAGTGAAAATGACCTGTTTCTGCCTTAACTGATGACATTACCTTGTGAAATTCCTTCTGCTGGCTCAGAAGCTCCCCCACTGAGCACCTTGTGACCCCCACCCCTGCCCGCCAGAGAACTACCCCCTTTGACTGTAATTTTCCATTACCTACCCAAATCCTATAAAATGGCCCCACCCCATCTCCTTTCACTGACTCTCTTTTTGTACTCGGTCCACCTGCACCCAGGTGAAATAAACAGCCTGGTTGCTTACACAAAGCCTGTTTGGTGGTCTCTTCACATGGACACGTGTGAAATTTGGTGCCAAAGACCCGGGTCAGAAGGACTCCTTCAGGAGACTGGTCCCCCGTCCGTGCCCTCACTCTGTGAGGAGATCCACCTACGACCTCAGGTCCTCAGACCAACCAGTCCAAGGAGCATGTCACCAATTTCAAATCGGGTAAGCGGTCTTTTCACTCTCTTCTCCAGCCTTTCTTGCTACCCTCCAATCTTCCTCTCTTGCTACCCTTCAATCTCCCTGTCCTTCCAATTCCAGTTCTTTTTCCTCTCTAGTAAAGACAAAGGAGACACATTCTATCCATGGACTCAAAACTCTGGTGCCGATCACGGACTCGGGAAGACAATCTTCCCTTGGTGTTTAATCACTGCGGGGACGCCTGCCTTGGTCATTCACCCACATTCCCTTGGTGGCAAGTCAATTGTGGGGACACCTGCTTTGGCTGCTCACCCACATTGCAGCCCAGGGCTGCTCACCCACCCCCTTCTCCGTGCCTCTACCTTTCTCTTTAAACTTATCTCCTTCACTATGGGCAATCTTCTGCCCTCCATTCCCCCATCTTCTCCTTTAGCCTATGTTCTTAAAAACTTAAAACCTCTTCAACTCTCACCTGACCTAAAACCTAAGCATCTTATTTTCTTCTGCAACACTGCTTGGCCCCAATACAAGCTCTATAATGGTTCTAAATAGCCAGAAAATGACACTTCTGATTTCTCCATTTTACAAGACCTGGATGATTTTTGTCAAAAAATGGGCAAATAGGTCTGAGGTGCCTGATGTCCAGGCATTCTTTTACACATTGGTCCCTCCCTAGTCTCTGCTCCCAATGTGACTCATCCCAAATCTTTCTTCTTTCTCTCCTGTATGTTCCTTCAGTCCCACCCCAAGCGCTGAGTCTTTTGAACCTTCCTTTTCTACAGACCCATCTGACCTCTCCTCTGCAGGCTGTTCCTTGCCTGGCCGAGTCAGGTCCCAATTCTTCCTCAGCCTCTGCTCCCCCACACTATAATCCTTTTATCACATCCCCTCCTCACACCTGGTCTGGCTTACAGTTTCGTTCTGCAGCTAGCCCTCCCTGACCTGCCCAACAATTTCCTCTTAAAAAGGTGGCTGGAGCTGGAGCCATGGCCAAGGTTAATACTTCTTTTTCTTTATCCGACTTTTCCCAAATCAGTTAACGTTTAGGCTCTTTTTCATCAAATATAAAAACTCAACCCAGTTCACGGCCGATTTGGCAACAACCCTTGGACGGTTTATTGCCCTAGACCCGGAAGGGCCAGAAGGCCGTCATATTCTCAATATGCATTTTATTACCCAACCCACTCCTGACATTAGGAAAAGCTCCAAAAATTAGATTCTAGCCCTCAAACCCCACAACAGGACTTAATTAATCTTGCCTTCAAGGTGTACAATAATAGAAAAGAGTTCAAATTACTTGCCTCTGCTGTGAAACAAAACCCAGCCACACCTCCGGTACACAAGAACTTCAAAATGCCTAAGCCACTGCAGTCAGGCATTCCCACAGCACCGCTTCCCTCAGGATCTTGCTTCAAGTGCCAGAAATCTGGCCACTGGGCCAAGGAATGCCTGCAGCCCGGGATTCCTCCTAAGTCGTGTCCCATCTGTGCGAAGCCTCACTGGAAATCAGACTGTCCAGCTCATCCAGCAGCCACTCCCAGAGCCCCTGGAACTCTAGCCCAAGGCTCTCGGACTGACTCCTTCCCAGATCTTCTTGGTTTAGCAGGTGAAGACTGACGCTGCTCAATCGCCTCGGAAGCCTTCTGGACCATCACAGATGTGGGGAAAAGAAAGATGAGACTGTTACTGTGTCTATATAGAAAGAAGCAGACATAAGAGACTCCATTTTGTTCTGTATTTGAGATGCTGTTAATCTGTGACCTTACCCCCAGCCTTGTTCTTGCAAGAGACATGTGCTGTGGTGACTCAAGGTTTAAAGGATTTTGGGCTGTGCAGGGTGTGCTTTGTTAAACAAGTGCCTGAAGGCAGTATGCTTGTGAAAAGTCATCACCATTCTCTTAATCTCGAGTACCCAGGGACACGTACACTGCCAAAGGTTGCAGGGACCTCTGCCTAGGAAAGCTAGGTATTGTCCAAGGTTTCTCCCCATGTGATAGTCTGAAATATGGCCTCGTGGGAAGAGAAAGACCTGATCATCCCCCAGTCTGACACCTGCAAAGGGTCTGTGCTGAGGAGGACTAGTATAAGAGGAAAGAAGGCCTCTTGGCAGTTGAAATAGAGAAAAGCATCCATCTCCTGCCCATCCCTGGGCAATGGAACATCGAGGTGTAAAACCCGATTGTATGTTCTGTTTACTGAGAAAGGAGAAAACCACCTTAGGGCTGAAGGTGGGACTTGCTAGCGCAATGCTGCTCTTTATGCACTAAAAAGGTTTATGGAAATGTTTACATATGCATATCAAGGCACAGCACTTTTCCTTAAACTTATGTCACAGAGATCTTTATTCATATGTCTTACTGCTGACCTTCTCCCTACATGATCCTATTATCCTGTCACTTCCCTTTTTCTAAGATGGTAAAGATAATGATCAATAAATACTGAGGGAACTCAGAGACCAATGCCAGCGTGGGTCCTCTGTATGCTGAGTGCTGGTCCCCTGGGCCCACTTTTTCTTTCTCTATACTTTGTCTCTGTGTCTCATTTCTTTTCTCAAGTCTCTTGTTCCCCATAACGAGAAATGCCCACAGGTGTGGAGGGGCAGGCCACCCCTTTAACAGACACTTTAGGTAACTCTTACAGTGGAGGGTAAGTCCGTCGCCTGCTTAATCAATATGGAGGCTACCCACTCCACATACCTTCTTTTCAAGGGCCTGTTTCCCTTGCCTCCATGACTGTGTGGGTATTGACGTCCAGGCTGCTAAACCTTCTAAACCTCTTAAAACTCCCCAACTCTGGTGCCAACTTGGATAATATTCTTTTATGCACTCCTTTTTAGTTATCCCCACCTGCCCAGGTCCCTTATTAGGTCGAGACATTTTAACTAAATTATCTGCTTCCCTGACTATTCCTAGGCTACAGCCACACCGCATTGCTGCCCTTTCTCCAGTTCAAAGCCTCCTTCACATCCTCCCCTTGTATCTCCACACCTTAATCCACAAGTATAGGAAACCTCTACTCCCTCCTTGGTGACCAATCATGCACCCCTTACCATCTCATTAAAACCTAATTACCCTTACCCCACTCGATGCCAGTATCCCATCTCACAACATGCTTTAAAAAGATTAAAGCCTGTTATCACTTGCCTGTTACAGCATGGCCTTTTAAAGCCTATAAACTCTCCTTACAACGCCCCCATTTTACCTGTCCAAAAACCAGACACATCTTACAGGTTAGTTCAGGATCTGCGCCTTATCAACCTAATTATCTTGCCTATTCACCCCATGGTGCCAAACCCATATAGTCTCCTATCCTCAGTACCTCCCTCCACAACCCATTATTCTGTTCTAGATAAACCTAGCTGACCCTATAGATCCTAAATCCTTTCACCACTCCTCTTTCCATTCCTTAAAAACAGCCCTAGAAGCTGCTCCCACACTAGCTCTCCCTAACTCATCCCAACTTTTTTCATTACACACAGCCAAAGTACAAGGCTGTGTGGTCAAAATTCTTACACAAGAGCTAGGACCATGCCCTGTAGCCTTTCTGTCCAAACAACTTGACCTTACTGTTTTAGGCTGGCGCCCACATTATTCCTGATACCACACCTGACCCCCATGACTGTATCTCTCTGATCCACCTGACATTCACTCAGTTTCCCCATATTTCCTTATTTCCTATTCTTCACCCTGATCACACTTGGTTTATTGATGGCAGTTTCAAGAGGCCTAATTGCCACTCACCAGGAAAGGCAGGCTATGCTATAGTATTTTCCACATCTATCATTGAGGCTACTGCTCTGCCCCCTTGCACTACCTCTCTGAGGCATGTTTGAGATCCACAGCCCCTCCATAACCCATTATTCTGTTCTGGATCTCAAATATGCTTTCTTTACTATTCCTCTGCACCCTTCATCCCAGCCTCTCTTCACTTTCACTTGGACTGACCCTGACACCCATCAGGCTCAGGAAATTACCTGGGCTGTACTGCTGCAAGGCTTCATGGATAGTCACCACTACTTCAGTCAAGCCCAAATTTCTTCCTCATCCGTTACCTATCTTGACATAATTCTTCATGAAAACACATGTGCTCTCCCTGCTGATCGTGTCTGGCTAATCTCCCAAACCCCAACCCCTTCTACAAAGCAACAACTCCTTTCCTTCCTAGGCATGGTTAGATACTCCACCTTTGGATACCTGGTTTTGCCATCCTAACAAAACCATTATGTAAACTCACCAAAGGAAACCTAGCTGACCCCATAGATCCTAAATCCTTTCCCCACTCCTCTTTCTGTTCCTTGAAGACAGTTTTAGAGACTGCTCCCACCCTAGCCCTCCCTGACTCATCCCAACCCGTTTTTCATTACACACAGCTGAAGTCCAGGGCTGTGTGGTTGAAATTCTTACATAAGGTCTGGGACCGTGCCCTGTGGCCTTTTTATCCAAACAACTTGACCTTACTGTTTTAGCCTAGCCCTCATGTCTGCGTGCGGCGGCTGCCACTGCCTTAATACTTTTAGAGGCCCTCAAAATCACAAACTATGCTCAACTCACTCTCTACAGCTTTCATAACTTCCAAAATCTATTTTCTTTCTCACACCTGACATATATACTTTCTGTCCCCTTCCACTACCTCTCAGCAAGCCAAACTCATTGCCTTAATTTGAGCCCTCACTCTTGCAAAAGGACAACATGTCAATATTTATACTCATTCTAAATATGCCTTCCATATCCTGCACCACCATGCTGTTATATGGGCAGAAAGGGTTTCCTCACTACATAAAGGTCCTTCATCATTAATGCCTCTTTAATAAAAACTCTTCTCAAGGTTGCTTTACTTCCAGAGGAAACTGGAGTCATTCACTGCAAGGGCCGTATCAAAAGGCATCAGATCCCATTGCTTAGGGCAGTGCTTATGTTGATAAGATAGCTAAAAAAGCAGCTAGCACTCTAACTTCTATCCCTTACAGCAGTTTTTCTCCTTCTCAGCAGGTCATTCCCACCTACTCCCCCACTGAAACTTCCACCTATCAATCTCTTCCCACACAAGGCAAATAGTGCTTGGACCAAGGAAAATAGCTACTTCCATCCTCACAGGCCCACTCTATTCTGTCATCATTTCATAACCTCTTCCATGTAGGTTACAAGCTGCTAGCCCACCTCTTAGAATCTCTCCTTTCCTTTCCATTTTGGAAATCTATCCTCAAGGAAATTACTTCTCAGTGTGCCATCTGCTATTCTACTACTCCTCAGGGATTGTTCAGGCCCCCTCCCTTCCCTACACATCAAGCTCGGGGATTTGCCCCTGCCCAGGACTGGCAAATTGACTTTAGTCACATGCCCCGAGTCAGGAAACTAAAAATCCTCTTGCTCTGGGTAGACACTTCCACTGGATGGGTAGAGGCCTTTCCCACAGGGTCTGAGAAGGCCACTGCCATCATTTCTTCCCTTCTGTCACACATAATTCCTTGGTTTGGCCTTCCCACCTCTATACAGTCCGACAATGAACCTGCCTTTACTAGTCAAATCACCCAAGCAGTTTCTCAGGCTCCTGGTGTTCAGTGAAACCTTCATACCCCTTACTGTCCTCAATCTTCAGGAAAGGTAGAATGAACTAATGGTCTTTTAAAAACACACCTCACCAAGCTCAGTCTCCAACTTAAAAAATAAAAAAAGGACTCTGTTAAGGATAGAGCCCAAAAACTGACCGAGGAAGCAAGTAATTATGCTGAACTCCCTTGAACACTCTCTAATTGGATGTCCTGGGTCCTCCCAATTCTTAGTACTTTAATGCCTGTTTTTCTCCTTCTCTTAATTTGGACCTTGTGTCTTCCATTTAGTTTCTCAATTCATACAGAACTGCATCCAGGCCATCTCCAATCATTCTACACGACAAATCCTCCTTTTAACAACCCCAGAATGTCGCCCCTTACCACAAAAATCTTCCTTCAGCTTAATCTCTCCCACTCTAGGTTCCCACACCGCCCCTAATCCCGCTTGAAGCAGCCCTGAGAAACGTCACCCATTATCTCTCCATACCATCCCCCAAAATTTTCACTGGCCCAACACTTGACGACTATTTTGTTTTATTTTTCTTATTGACTTAAGAAGACAGGAATGTCAGGCCTCTGAGCCCAAGCCTGCATGTATACATCCAGATGGCCTGAAGTAACTGAAGAATCACAAAAGACATGAAGATGGCCTGTTCCTGCCTTAACTGATGACATTACTTTGTGAAATTCCTACTCCTGGCTCAGAAGCTCCCCAACTGAGCACCTTGTGACCCCTGCCCCTGCCAGTCAGAGAACTACCCCCTTTGACTGTAATTTTCCATTACCTACCCAAATTCTATAAAACAGCCCCGCCCCTATCTCCCTTCACTGACTCTCTTTTCGGACTCAGTCCACCTGCACCCAGGTGAAACAAACAGCCTTATTGCTCACATAAAGCCTGTTTGGTGGTCTCTTCACATGGACGCGCGCGAAAGAAACTCCTTATAAAACCATCAGATCTTGTGAATCTTATTCACTACCAGGAGAACAGTGTGGGGGGAACCTCTCCCATCATTCAGTTATCTCCCACTGGGTCCTTCCACAACACGTGGGAATTATGGGAGCTACAATTCAAGATGAGATTTGGGTAGGGACACAGCCAAACCATATCAGGGAGGGAGAAGTAAAGCACAGAAAGATCTCCTAACCCACCAGGCTCACTGAGATGCTGGTGTCTGAACCCAGCAGCCACAGGTTCAGAATCCTCATGGTTATGTGCTACACTAGGTTACCACCCTTGAGTAGTGACAATGTTGAATTTTCCCTGAGTCTTGTGTCCCTGAAAAAAAGTAAAGATAAAAGGAATTGCTCTCACCCTTTTACTTTCTGGAAAAAAGTTTACTGCAAAGAATCGGCCCTCCCCCATAGAACTTAGATAAGACTCCACTGCAGGACACTGCCCCCGTTGTTTACCTGTGAGAGCAGGTAAACAAGACACAGACCCTCTGATTCTCATTGTCTTATAATTGATTACCTGAACTGCTTGTCCCACTAATCAATCCTTGTAAAATGCTTGTTAACCACTTTGGTTAAGATTCCTTCCTTCCTCTGGGTCCCTGAACTTTGGCTCACCCTGGGCCTGAGCCAGCAGACAGCCCAGCCTCAGAATAGGCTGGCCTCAGGTTGATATATTCTCTGATCTACTGACCCATCATGTCACCCTTTCACGCCACTTCCAGTTTCTTTCTAGCCTTGTTTTCTCCTTCCTATAAAAGAAAAGCTCTTTTTGGCCTAACCTTTGTGGCCGCAGCATACTCTCTTTTGCAATAGTCTCTCTCCCCCTGTTATAATATTCCCTCCTGCCCCTTGCAATAATCCTTTCAAATAAAAGTCACTTTTTTGTTTGGTTGTTTTGTTTCCTTCAAATAGGATTTTTCTTTTCCTTTTTTTTTTTTTTGTTTTTTTTAATTATACTTTAAGTTCTGGGTTACATGTGCACAACGTGCAGGTTTGTTACATAGGTATAGGTGTGTCATGTTGGTTTGCTACACCCATCAACTTGTCATTTACATTAGGTATTTCTCCTAATGCTATCCCTCCCCGAGCCCACCACCTCCCAACAGGCCACGGTGTGTGATGTTCCCCTCCCTGTGTCCATGTGTTCTCATTGTTCAACTCCCACTTATGAGTGAGAACATGTGGCGTTTGGTTTTATCTTCTTGTGTTACTTTGCTGAGATTGATGGTTTCCAGTTTCATCCATGTCCTTGTAAAGGACATTAACTCATCCTTTTTTATGGCTGCATGGTGTTCCATGATGCATCATATGTGCCACATTTTCTTTTTCTAGTCTATCATTGATGGGCATTTGGGTTGGTTCCAAGACTTTGCTATTGTGAACAGTGCTGCAAAAAACATATGTGTGTGGGGGTCTTTATAGTAGAATGTACAAAAATCACAAGCATTCCTATATACCAACAACACACAGAGAGTCAAATATGAGTGAACTCCCATTCAATAAAATACCTAGGAATCCAACTTAAAAGGGATGCGAAGGACCTCTTCAAGGAGAACTACAAACCACTGCCCAAGGAAATAAAAGAGGACACAAACAAATGGAAGAACATTCCATGCTCATGGATAGGAAGAATAAATATTGTGAAAATGGTCATACTACCCAAAGTAATTTATAGATTCAATGCTATCCCAATCAAGCTATCACTGACTTTCTTCACAGAATTGGAAAAAACTACTTTAAACTTCATATGGAACCAAAAAGAGCCTGCATAGCCAAGACAATCCTGATCAAAAAGAACAAAATGGAGGCATCATGCTACCTGACTTCAAACTATACTACAAGGCTACAGTAACCAAAACAACATGGTACTAGTACCAAAACAGATATATAGACCGATGGAACAGAACAGAGGCCTCAGCAATAACACCACACATCTACAACCATCTGGTCTTTGACAAACCTGACAGAAACAAACAATGGGGAAAGGATTCCCTATTTAATAAATGGTGCTGGGAAAACTGGCTAGCCATATGCAGAAAACTGAAACTGGACCCCTTCCTTACACCTTATACAGAAATTAACTCAAGATGGATTAAAGACTTAAATGTAAGACCTAAAACCATAAAAACCCTAGAAGAAAACCTAGGCAGTACCATTCAGGACACAGGGATGGGAAAAGCCACTCTTTACTAGGTCTGAATTTGTTTTGACAATAGATGGGCAGTTACTCTACAGAGACTACAGTAGGGTGGACACTAGAATCTCCAACTTGCCCAGGCAGGCACCACAGCAAGGGCCAAAGGAGAATCAACTCTGGGACCCCCTGATCCCAGAAGCCACAGTGTTCAGGAACTAGCTGTTAATGGTGAGTATGGAGGGCTGTCAGTCAGGCAGAGACAAACACCCCTTTTACCAGCTTGTTTGTGTTTTTAAAACTGGCTTGTTGAAATGAATTACGGGCACAGATGAAATGTTTTCTTAAAAGAACCACAATTTTTCACCACAGGGTTTCACTTCCTGTAGTCTCTTTGCCAGTCCTCCCGCCTCCTGTCATTCCCAGCAGCCTTAGAATTGGCCATTAAGCTGACAGACCCATTTGAATGCTGCAAAAGGCATTGAAGAGAAAAAGGCATCATTTAGGTTCATATTTGCGATTTTTCTCCATTTGATCCGAAGCCTGTAATTTAAATACATCCAAGTGTGCTGGGAACATTCATGACTTAATTATCAAATTTATTTAAAATATATACATACAAACAAAGCTCCAAACTTGCAAACAACTTTTATCTTGGCTGTGAAAGAGACATTTAATTTACTTCAATCGCTTAAAAATAGACATGAAAACCTCCCACGTCTTGGCTCTTCCACTGATACCGCCTGAATTTTCCAGGTGCAGGGCTGCTCACTTAGTTACTCTGTGCTTTCAATTTCATTTCAGGATGTGACCTTCAGCAGGGAGCTAGCAAGCCTAAAATGACCTTGTGTGAAGACTGAGAACAAAATACGAGGTGTTTTGTTGAGTGGGCTCCCCTGGGGTAGAAGCAAAAAGCCCCTGACATAAAGTCAGGCAGACCAGGATGCTTTCTGTCTGAGGCTCAGTGTCCACCTCTGAAGTGGCTATGTTGTCTGGGATATATACCCCGGGGTTCGTTGTTGCAGCCAGGAAAATTTAGGACATGGGCACACATGAGGAGGCTGGGAGCGGAGGTTTAATAGGTAGAAGAGAAGAGAAAGAGAAACAGCTTCCTCTATTGAGGAAGGGGTGTCTGAGTGGAAAAGACTGGCTGGCAGCAAATGCGCAAATTTTATAGTCCAGTTTGAGGAGGCGGTGTCTGATTTACATAGGGCTCATAGATTGGCTCGATCAGGTATGACGTTTACACAGTGCATGCAGAAGGCTAGTCACCTCACCCTAATCTTATTATGCAAATAGGCTTTCCAGTTGATCAGTGCCATCTTGTCTGCTCCTTACAGTACATGTGGATGGCAGAGAAGGGAAGATGGAGCCACCATCTTGAAAATGTCTAGTTGTTAGTTGCTGCCGTCATTCACCCATGCAAGCTCCCAGCTTGCTTGTCTATATCTGCAGCTCAACTTTATAGGCTGCTCTTCGTTAGAAAATGATTTGGAGCTGCTTTTCACTAAAAAGAAAAGTCTTTTACAGGGTAAAAGGCTATCTGCCTAAGTGATTTCTTTTTTTTTTTTTTTTTTTTTTGAGACGGAGTCTCGCTCTGTCGCCCAGGCTGGAGTGCAGTGGCCGGATCTCAGCTCACTGCAAGCTCCGCCTCCTGGGTTTACGCCATTCTCCTGCCTCAGCCTCCCGAGTAGCTGGGACTATAGGCGCCCGCCACCTCGCCCGGCTAGTTTTTTGTATTTTTTAGTAGAGACGGGGTTTCACCGTGTTAGCCAGGATGGTCTCGATCTCCTGACCTCGTGATCCGCCCGTCTCGGCCTCCCAAAGTGCTGGGATTACAGGCTTGAGCCACCGCGCCCGGCCTTCTTCTTAACTTCTGTATCACCTCCATGAAATAAGTATTGTGAACCCTAAATATCTGAGACAAGCCTCAGTCAATTTAGGAAGTTTATTTTGCCAAAGTTAAGGACGGGCCTGTGACACAGCCTCAGGAGGTCCTGATGACACGTGCCCAAGGTGGTTGGGGCACAGCTTAGTTTTATCCATTCTAGGGAGACATGAGACATCAATCAGCATGTGTGAGATGTACATTGGTTTGGTCTGGAAAGGCAGGACAACACGAAGCAGGGAGGGGTCTTCCAGGTTATAGGTGGTAAGTGACAAATTGTTGCATTCTTTTGAGTTTCTGATTAGCCTTTTCAAAAGAATCCATCAGATGTATATTTATCTCAGTGAGCACAGGGATGACTGTGAGTTCTGTCTGCCCTTAGTCCATAAGAAAATCCCTTGTGGACAAATTGTGAGGAGGTATGTAGCTTTTTTATCTTACTAGCCATCTTCTTTAGGAATAGAACAGGAGGCCGGTTTGCCCTAAGCTGTTCCCAGCTTGACTTTTCCCTTTGCCTTAGTGATTTTGGGATCCTGAGATTTATTTTCCTTTCACAGTATGATAACCGACCTCCCCAGGAGGTAGTGATGGTTAGATAAGGCAGTTAAATGTCACAAGCTACTCCCTGTTCTCCCGTCTGTCCCAGAATCTGTTTATTCCAACCCTCTGCTCACCTGCTGGTAATGGCACAGGTCGCCCTTCCGGTCCTGTGTTCAAGGACCCCTGTGGGCAGTGTGGAAATTCTTAAAATACAGGTTCTTGGGTACTGCTTCTGGATATTTTGATTCAGTAGTCTGGAGTCAGGTCCAGCTACTAGCCAGCAGCCTGGCCAGGATTTTGCATTTTCACTGGCTTTCCAGAAAACTCAGAGGGAGATGGCACTCACAGTTTTGGAAATGTAGCTGATGCCTGGAAAAGTGGAGCTAAGGATGGAAGAGGGTTCTGGAAACTGCATAAAGTTGACCTAAAGTTCAGGCCCAGAGCTTCATGGCTGGGGCTGGGTCCTCTGGCTGCTGTTATAAGACCCTTCTCCATCAGTACTTCCTTGTGTCTTCACGTGGAGTCACAATCCAGGCCACAGCCAGCCCAAAGCTCCCAGTCAAGACAGGCTCAAGCATTAGCTTCCTTATAGACTAAACACTACAAAACTACCACCTTACCCCAGCGCACCCCAGGATACATTCTTTTAAGCCCTTAAAAGATAAAAGATCTTGCTTGCCCACACCTACCTCTAAAATAGGAACCTGTCACTCTCTACTCACTAATTCAAAAAATATTTGTCAAGCATGGTGCTTGATGTGCTTGATCATTTATTAAGTGATCAATAAGATGCTGGAAGTGGTGGTTCATACCTGTAATCCCAGCATTTAGGGAGGCTGAGGCAGAGGATCATTTGAGCTCAGGAGTTCTAGACCAGCCTGGGCAACATAGCGAGACCTTGTCTCACTAGAAATCACAGAAGGTAGCCACGTGTGGCAGTGCACGTCTATAGTCCCAACTACTTAGGAGACTTGAGCCTTGGAGGTTGCAGCCATAGTGAGCCATGATCACACCACTGCACTCCAGCCTGGGCAAGAGTGAGACCTTGTCACAAAACAAAACAAAACAAAACAAAAAAACCCCATTAGGTGCATGTTTTTCTTTTTCTCATTTATTAAATCATTTGTGCTGTAAATATTTATTGAGCATATATTTCATGCCAGGCATTGGGCTAAGTGCTTGTATCAGTTGTCTGTTACCACAAATAATGCTATGTAGCAAACCATTCCAAAACTCAGCAGTTTAGAACAAAAGTCTGTGGATCGGCTGGGAAGTGTGCTCATCTGGGTCAGGCTCTGCTGACCTTGGTGGAGCTTGCTCATGTAAGAGTGGCCTCATTCCAACGGCTGGCATCAGCTAGTTGTTGGCTAGGGCAATGAGACCACTAGACTAGCAGTCAGCTATTGGGCTTGTACACATGACAGTGGCTTCCAAGAGGGGGAGCAGGAACTGCAAGCCTCTTAACCCGTAAATGGCACAAATCACTTCAGTGGGCTAAATCCAGTAGCATTCTATTGGCCAAAGTCACAAAACTAGTCAGATTCCAAAGTTAAGGAAAGAGAATCCACTATTTTTTTTCTTTTCTTTTTTTAGAGTCAAGGTCTCACTCTATCGCCCAGGCTGGAGTACCGTGGTGTGATCATAGCTCACTGTAGCCTCAACCTCCTGGGCTCAAGTGATCCTCCCAGCCCTGTCTTCCGAGTAGCAGAGACTACAGATGTACACCACCATGCCTAGCTAGTTTTTTTTTTTTTTTTTTTTTTTTTTTTTTAATGGAGTCTAGCTCTGTTATCCAGGCTGGAGTGCAGTGGCACAATCTTGGCTCCTGTGCAACCTCCACATTTCCAAAAATGTGGGTGCCATCTCCCTCTGAGTTTTCCGGAAAGCCAGTGAAAATGCAAAACCCTGGCCAGCCTGCTGGCTGGTAGCTGGACCTAACTCCAGAACCACTGAATTGAAATATCCAGAAGCAGTACCTGAGAACCTGTTTAAGTGATTCTCCTGCCTCAACCTCCCCAGTAGCTGGGATTACAGGCACACATCACCACGGCCAGCTAATTTTTGTATTTTTAGTAGAGATGGGTTTCACTGTGTTGATCAGGCTGGTCTCGAACTCCTGACCTCATGATTTGCCTGCCTTGGCCTCCCAAAGTGCTGGGTTTACAAGCGTGAGCCACCGCGCCCGGCCAGCCTAGCCAGTTTTTAACTTAATTTTTTTATTGAAGTCAGGGGGTCTCACTATGTTACCCAGGCTGGTCTCAAACTCCTGGCTTCAAGTGGTCCCCCTGCCTCAGTCTCCCAAAGTGCTGGGATTACAGGAATGAGTCACGGCAGCTGACGGAGAATCTATTACTTGATGGGAGAGGCTTTAAGTCACATTTCAGAAGGCTTGGGTATGGGTGAAGGGTGATGTCAAGTTTTGGTGCGATTTTTGCAGTGGACACACACACAAATCCCTGCCCGTGTTCTAGTGGTGGGAAACAGGAAATTAGAAAATTATAAGCACTGTTATATATATTATGACTCAAGCAGGGGAGGGGGGACAATGGTGCTATATGTGTGTGTGGTGAGGGCTACTGGTACTGGTTTGCATGGAATGCTCAGACCCTCTCTGATAAGGTGACACCTGAGCTGCGACCTGAAGGAGGTGAGAGAGCAAGTCATATGGGCCATGTGTGGGAAGACAGTTCCATGCACAGGGAACAGCAGGTGTGCTGGGCATCTAAAGAAGGAGCACAGAGGTCGTCGTGGTTGGTGGTGGGGAGCAAAAGTTGGGGAGTAGAAGCTAATGATGTCAGAGAGATACCTTGGGGGCAACTCTTACAGGGCTTTGCTGGATGTTGTTAGGGCTTAGGCTTTTGCTATGGGTGAAATGGGAAGCCCTTGGAGGGTTTTGAGCAGAAGAGTGACATGATCTGAGTTAGATTTTAGGAACTCACAGTCTTAGGCAATTAAAGATGTAATATTAATAAATACACTGGGCGCAGCAACTCACACCTGTTATTTCAGCACTGTGGGAGGCTGAGGGAGGAGGATTGCTTGAGGCTGGGATTTCGAGAGCAGCCTGGGCAACATAGCAAGACCCTGTCTCTATAAAAAAATTTTAAAAGGCCAGACAATGGTAGCACATGCCTGTAATCCCAGCACTTTGGGAGGCTGAGGCTGGTGGATCACTTGAGGTCAGGAATTTGAGACCAGCCTGGCCAATATGATGAAACCCTGTCTCTAACAAAAATTCGGCCAGGCATGGTGACTCACACCTGTAATCCCAGCACTTTGGGGGAAGCCGAGATGGGCAGATCACCTGAGGTTGGGAGTTCGAGACCAGCCTGACCAACATGGAGAAACCCCATGTCTACTAAAAATACAAAATTAGCCAGGTGTGATGGCGCAGGCCTGTAATCACAGCTACTTGAGAGGTTGAGGCAAGAGAATCGCTGAACCCGGGAGGCAGAGTTTGCAGTGAGTGGAGATGGCGCCACTGCACTCCAGCCTGGGCAACAAGAGCGAAACTCTGTCTCAAAAAAAAAAATTAGCTGGGTGTGGTGGCACATGCCTGTAGTTCTAGCTACTCGAGTGGCTGAGGTGAGAGGATTGCTCGAGCCTAGAACTTTAAGGGAGGCTGCAATGAGCAGTGGGCTATGATCATGACACTGCACTCCAGCCAGGGCAAAAGAGCAAGACCCTGACTCTAAAAAAAAGAAATAATAAATAGCAATAACTGTGAGGAGTATGTCATGTTAGGTGACATGTGGAGAACCACAGGCACATGTCACAGGTTCAGATCAAAGGTAAAGAAGGGGCCGGGCGCGGTGGCTCAAGCCTGTAATCCCAGCACTTTGGGAGGCTGAGACGGGTGGATCACGAAGTCAGGAGATCCAGACCATCCTGGCTAACACGGTGAAACCCCGTCTCTACTAAAAAATACAAAAACTAGCCGAGCGAGGTGGCGGCGCCTATAGTCCCAGCTACCCAGGAGGCTGAGGCAGGAGAATGGCGTGAACCCCTGAGGCGGAGCTTGCAGTGAGCTGAGATCCGGCCACAGCACTCCAGCCTGGGCGACAGAGCGAGACTCCGTCTCAGGAAAAAAAAAAAAAAAAAAAAAGGGTAAAGAAGGGTGTGGCAGTTTTAAAAAATGACCACAAGTGCTTTGATGCTCCTCCCTTCGAGTGGCAGGCTTGAGTGGGGTATGGCAGAGGTGACACTATGGGTATTCTGAGGCTGGGTCATAGACAGCGGTGCAGCTTCTATTTGTTTGCTGGAGCACTCAGGATCCTGGCGCTACCTCGTAAGGAGTCTTCCCAGCCCAGGAGATGGGCACTTGCATGAATGAACCTTTGGAAGGTTCTAGCCCCAAGCCATATGCATCTTCCCAGCTGAGCTCTAGACATCATAGAACAGAGACAAGCTGTCTCCTCTGTGCCATTTTCCAACCCTTAGAGTCTGCAAGCATAGGATAATGGTTATTGTATCCTGTTAAATTTTAAGACAGCACAGCAACAAATAACTGGAAAGGGGATAATTCAGATACCTCGCCATGGAGAGGAGATTGTTCCAGGCAGAGAAAATAGCTGGTCTGCTGGGGTGGAGGCAGAAGAGACTGTGGCGGTGACTGAGAACAGAACTCCCCAAAGTCTGGATGCTCCTGCTGGTGGTACAAGGGGTGACTGGGAAGCATTTTCTCCTATGCCAAGGAGGCATTGATGGGTTGCTGTTTTCATCATTCCGTGAGGAATTTCAACCAAGTTTGCACATGTTCAGGCAATGACAACTATGTTACAATGGCCACCTAGTCTATAGCCATGACATGACATAATTGTCTGCAAGGTGTATTCCAATTTCAGATGTTAAAATGTGAAAAAAACGCCCCTGAGAATAGATAAGGAGGAGTAAGAAATAATATTAGGGACTGGCAGAATATGGCAAGTATTGCAAAGGGGAAGATGGCTTGGGAGCGGGCACGTGACAGGAGGCCAGGGAGACGACTGGACACAGATAGGCTTGCTCAACACCCCTGCAAACTGCCCCATAGGCAGTAAGCACCAGACTCAGGTCTGGCAGCCTCCAGGCCTGTCCCAGCGCTTTTTGTATCTCCAGTGCTCACCATGATTCTTATGAAAACCTGGACAGGACTGGAGCAGGGCAGGGTGAGGTTGTGGGGATGTTATGGTTTGGCTGGGTCTTCACCACCAAATCTCATCTTGAATTGTAATAATTGCCACATGTCAAGGATGGGGCCAGGTGGAGATAACTAAGTCATGGCAGTGGTTTTCTCCATACTGTTCTCATGGTAGTGAATAAGTCTCATGAGATCTGATGGTTTTATAAATGGGAGTTCCCCTCCACAAGCTCTTTTGCCTGCTGCCGTATAAGACGCAACTTTGCTCCTCATTCGCCTTCCACCATGATTGTGAGGCCTCCCTAGCCACGTGGAACTGTGAGACAATTAAACCTCTTTCTTTTATAAATTACCCCGTCTCGGGTATGGTTTTTTTTTTTTTTTTTTTTTTTTTTTTTTTTTTTGAGACAGAGTCTTGCTCTGCCGCCCAGGCTGGAGTGCAGTGGCCGGCTCTCAGCTCACTGCAAGCTCCGCCTCCGGGGTTCACGCCATTCTCCTGTCTCAGCCTCCCGAGTAGCTGGGACTACAGGCGCCCACCTTGTCGCCCGGCTAGTTTTTTGTATTTTTTAGTAGAGACGGGGTTTCACCGTATTAGCCAGGATGGTCTCGATCTCCTGACCTCATGATCCGCCCGTCTCGGCCTCCCAAAGTGCTGGGATTACAGGCTTGAGCCACCGCGCCCGGCCTCGGGTATGTTTTTATTAGCAGCGTAAGAACAGACAAATACAGGGAGGAGGCTTAAAGCTCTGAGCTGTCTTGAGGGGTGCTATGGTTTGGATATGGTTTGTTCCCAAAGCTCATGTTGAAATTTGATGCCCAGTGTGGCTGTGTTGGGAAGGGGCCTAGTGAGAGGTGTTTGCGTTATGGGGGTGGATCCCTCATGAATGGCTTGATACTGTTTTTATGGTAGTGAGTTCTTGCTCTGGCAAGACTGGATTAGTTCTTGCAAGAGTGGGTTGTTTTAAAGCCAAGATACCCTTCATGTTTCCCCCCTTCCCATTGTATCTCCTTCCCCTTTGACCTTCTCCTTTGTGTTGTGATGCGGCCTGAAAGCCCCCACCAGAATCCAGGGTCATGCCCTTGAACTTCCCAGCCTGCAGAACCATGAGCTAATGAAACCTCTTTTCCTTATAAATTACCCAGTGTTCGTGGTAGATAGGTCTGTGAAAACCTACTCCAAAGTCTGAGGAAGCTGAGAGGCCAAAGAAAGAGGTTGACAAATCCAGTTTCTTAGAAAGGAACATTTAATAGGGACTTACGAACAGAAGCCATGTCTGTGTCTTGGGCAGCTGCAGGTCAAGGTGGTGGATCCCCACAGGGTTACCCTCTAGACCCAGGGCTTAGTACCGTAGCGGAGGGGTGGTTTGGAAGGGCTGTGCAGGACAACTGAAGTATGATTAACATCAAGGTTGTATGACCCAAGGGCAGGATTTACAGTAAGTACCTGCTCTTACACAAGGAACAATAGATAAACTGGGAATCTTAGAAATCTTCCTGGAACTAGAATTAATCAGAAGTCAACACGGCAGATTAGCATCCAAGATGGAGTTGCTTAGTATTCTTTTATAGCAACAAAAACCAAGAGGGAACAGCCTGGCCTCTGCTCCTCAATATTGTATTTATTTATTTATTTTAGAGTTAGGGTCTTGCTCTGTTACCCTGGCTGAGTGCAGTGGCGCAATCATAGCTCACCGCAGCCTCCAACTCCTGGGTTCAAGTGATCCTCCCACCTCAGCCTGCCAAAGTGCTGGGATTATAGGTATGAGCCACCGTGCCTGGTCCTCAGCATTCTAGAGCATTCTAGTCCCCTCCACGTTGGACACTACTGGAAAGACACTGGGTGCTACCCAGCTGCCTCTTTATCCTGCTGACCCCACTACAGGAGGTTTCTGGGAGCTGCATCCAACCTGGTGTGTTCATCTGTGGAGGCTGCAGCAGAAGTAAGGGTGGAGCATATGTCCCGTCCTATCCCGGGTCCACCAGGAGAGGCCCTCATAGTGGGAGGGGTGCATAGAGACAAACAACTTGGCTGGTTTTCCACGGGGACTGAAGGGACCTTGATAATTATCATCATCATTCTGATTGACTCTGATTGCTTTTAACACTAGAAAGAATCACCATTTCTTGAGTGTTTACTGTGATTTGGGTGCTTTATGTATTAATACAACGTCTCATTTTATCTCTTCAGGGTACTGGAGACGGTAGTAACAGCTCCATTTTAAAGAGGAGGACACTGAAGCCCAGGAAGTAAGTAACCTGCCTGAGGTCACACAGCTGATAAGATGTGGGAAAAGATATGGCCCTAGATAAGTCAGATTTCTTTCCTTTCCTCTCTTTTTTTTTTTTTTTTGAGATGGACTCTTGCGCTGTCGCCCAGGCTGGAGTGCAGTGGCATGATCTTGGCTCACTTCAGCCTCTGCCTAGTGGGTTCAAGCGATTCTCCTGCCTCAGCCTCCCAAGTAGCTGGGATTATGGGTGCCTGCTGCCATGCCCTGCTAATTTTTGTATTTTTAGTAGAGATGGGGTTTCACCATGTTGGCCAGGCTGGTCTTGAACTTCTGGTCTCAAGTGATCCACCCACCTTAGCCTCCCAGAGTGCTGGAATTACAGACATGAACCACTGCACCTGGCTCCTTACCTTTTTTTTTTTTTTTTTTTTTTTTTTTGAGACAGGGTCTCACTTTTTCACCTGGGGTTGGAATGCAGTGGCACGATCAAGGCTCATTGCAGCCTTGAACTCCTGGGCTCAAGTAATCCTCCTGCCACAGCCTCCAGAGTAGCAGGGACCGCATGCATATACCACCATGCCTGGCTAATTTTTTACTGTTAGTAGAGATGGGGGTCTCACTATATTGCCCAGATTTGTCTTGAATTTCTGGGCTCAGGTGATCCTCTTGCCTTGGCCTCCTGAACTATTAGGATTACAGTTGTGAGTCATCACATCCAGCCAATATGTCTGATTTAAAAGCCTGTGCTCACATTTTGGGAGACCAAGGTGGGTGGATCACCTGAGGTCAGGAGTTCGAGACCAGCCTGGCAAACATAGAGAAACCCTGTCTCTACTAAAAATACAAAAATTAGCTGGGCGTGGTGGCAGGCACCTGCAATCCCAGCTACTCTGGAGGCTGAGACACGAGAATCACTTGAGTCCGGGAGACGGAGGTTGCAGTGAGCCAAGACTGTGCCACTGCACTGCAGCCTAGGTAGCAGAGTGAGACTCTGTCTCAAAAAAACAAAACAAAACAAAAGAAAAACCAAACATAGCCTGTGCTCTTAAGAACCATTGCATTGCCATAATGTCATATCCATTCCCTATGACTAGTCCTGGGTGGTTGAAAAAACTGTAGATTTCTTAGACTGTTGATTACTTAGAGCCTCATGTTCTATAGGAATCAGATCAATGCTAAGTGCCCTCAGGTCTTCAGAGGACTTATGTCTAGCGATGGAACTAGATAAGCTGGGGTTAAAGTGATCAATGATGCCTATCAGTGCAATTCCACAAATATTTTTGCAAGCCCTCCCATGTGCTAGGCGCTGTTAGACACTGCTAGGGGTGGAGTGAAGGTACAAAGATTAAAAGGTGCTCTTTAGGCCTTCTGGGAGATTAGCATTACTAGGGAAAACACATACAAAAACATAAACCTCAGTACGTGTCATTATCACTGAATTGTGTTAGACATCACTGGGTTTTAAATGACAGAAATCCAACTCAAGTTATTCTAAGCAAGAAAGTAGACATTTATTGGCTCATATGACAGAAAATCTCAGGACTGGTCTGGCTTCAAGCACGGCAGAATCTAGGTGCTAAGGATGTTGTCACATCTTGGCCACTGTTGCATCATCTCCTGGCCTCTCTTTTCTTCTGAACTGACCTTATTCCCAGGTAGACTCTTTTCTTACGGTAGCCCCTGGCAGCCCCATGTTTGCTTAGCAACCCCAGAGGAAACAGAGTGCCTCTTTCCCGAGAGTTCTAGCAAAAGTCCCTGAGAAGACTGCCGCTGCTTGGCATGTCACATGCAGATGCCTGAGCCAATCACTGTGCATGATGGTTGCGATGCTGTGACTGGCCAAGGCCAAGTACGTGTCCATCCTTAACTGAGAGTGGAAGTTGAGCAGTACCACTCACAAAAATTGAGGTGGTGTTACTAGGAGCAGGAGAATGGATGTGAGGCAGGCAAAACCACACATGTCCCGAACACAAGCCTTGGAGGCAGGAAGGGCCACGGAGTTCATCTTGTCTGATACCCTCATTTTATAGATGGGAAAGGTGTGTTCATTTGGAGCACAACTTTCAAATCCCATCTCTGCCACTTGGGAGGCCCTGAGCAATCTCTTTACTTCTCTGTGCCTCAGTTTCCTCATCTCTGAAACAGTTATAATAATGACATCATAGGGTTAATTGGAGGGATTAATTCACATAAATGCTGTAACATATTTAGAACAGGGTAGGCCAGGCATAGTGGGTTACGCCCATAGCTCCAGCACTTTGGGAGGCCAAGGCAGGAGGATCGCCTGAGCTCGGGAATTTGAGACCAGCCTCGACAACATGGTGAGACTCCATCTCTACAAAAATTTTAGACATTGGCCAGGCACAGTGGTTTGCATATGTAGTTCCAGCCACTCAGGAGGCTGAGGTGGGAGTGATCGCTTGAGCCCAGGGGTGTGAGACTGCAGTGAGCTATGATGGTGCCACCGCACTCCAGCTTGGGTAACAAAGTGACAAAGTGAGATCCTGTCTGGAAAAAATAAAGAACAGTGTAACATAGGAGGTGCTCAATAAGTGCTTATTGTCTCTCCTGTCTCCTCATACTGTTGCAAGATTCTTCAGGTGTTGCTTTTCTAGCCAGAAGCCTCTGTGGCTGGTAGCACCTTTGCCCGAGTTTTGCTCCGATCTGCTGGGCTTGTTGCACTGACTCAGCCTGACAGGCTGCACTTGGCTTGTGCTACTAGCCCAGACGCCACGCCTGCCAAGGGTGAGCCAGGCATGGAGCAGCCAGGGGTGCATGAGTGAGCGAGCATGGGGTCCGGCCACCGTGCACAGCTGGGCACACCAGCTGCTATGGCAGGATGGGCAGCTCCAGGCACTGGCACAGGCGTTGGCTCTGTGCAAGCCTACAGCTGTGTCTGACGCACTGCAAGTGGCTTCAACTGTGGGCACCCGCATCCAGACAAGGGGAACGCAGTGGTGCCTGGGAGGCTGGAGATACCGTAGAGCCCCAGAGAGGGTGTCACAGCTCCGTCTCAGGGAGCCCCTAGGTCTGGGCTCCCTGAAGGGCTTCAGCTCTTCTCTCCTCGTCTCCCGCAATATGGCAAGCATTGGGGTATGTTTTAACCCTGTTTGTTTTACAGCTCTTTCAGTCCTGCCATTTGCTGGGTCCTGAGTTCTTGTCCTGCATCTAGGAAGAATGAGGTACAAGGACAACTGGAGGGTGAGCAAGGCGAAGAGGTGCTTTATTGAGCGACAGTACAGCTCTCAGGAGACCCAAAGTGGGTAGCGCCTATCCGCAGGCAGGTTGTCCTGACAGCTCTACGAATCTGGCTGAGTCCGGGGTTTTTAATGGGCTTCAGAAGGGAGGAAGTGTGTTCCTCCCATGAATGGGCCCAGAAAAAGCACCGTAAGTTCTCACTCTGGGCTGCAGACTGCACCTGGAACTGACAGCCCAGCCCCCAGGCTTCAGGCTGGCCAGTCCCTGGCTTGAAGGTGGGGCTTCACTGGAGATCCACCCCTTTCCGCCCAGGAGCCTGTCTGCCTCCTGCTGCCATCTGTTTAATACATGTCATCCACCGTGCCCAGGCTGTTTATGCAAAGGGGCTCCTGCAGGCCCGTGCCAAGCTGCCCTCAGCTCCCCCTTGTCCTCCCTCCCATGTTTGTCAGTGACCAAAGTCTGGAGGGGGCCGAAATGGCAGGAGGCTGGTATGTCAGCACTGCCCTGAGTGTGCAACACCTGGCCAGGTTGTGACAGTCCCCAGGCTCGGCCACACTTTGCTCTGAAATGGAAGTGAGCGCTGGGAGCAGGGACAGGCCAGACAGTGGGAGCAGGAACTTCTGAGCCTGTCATGGTGGGGGCTTCCTTGGCCCCTGAGAGCTTAGGGATGCCCTGGTCTGGAGCCATGGCTGGACGGCTGCAGTGGTGCCAGAAGAGCATGGGGCTCCCACCCCACTATCTCAGAATGGGGCAGGCAGGAGCCCTGCCTGTTCCTGGCTCCCACCAGCTCTGTGGAGTGCACAGCCCTGGCTGCTTCTCCCCCACAGCAGCCAGCATCTTCACAGCTGCTGCTCCAAACAGGGCACCACTGGCATCAGTATCCTCAGGATCCCCTAGAGCCATCCACTCTGTCTCTGTCTCTGAAGTACTGTATTGATCCCTGTAATCCAGTATTGTCATTGTTTGCCGTCACCCTCATGGCACTTGATTTCTTTTACTTGGATGTGAGTTCTCCAAGGGCAGGGACCATATCCTATGAATCTTGTGTTGCCAGTGCCCAGCACGTAGCAGAAGTCAGTGCAGAAGACACATCAACCACTGAAGTCGGTTTGCAGACCAGTTGTCCCATGTATCTAATGCTGAGTAACAACCACAACATTTGTGGCTTAAAACAACATTTATTTTGAGCGATAATCTATAATGTGAGCAGGGATTGGTGGAGACAGCTTGTTTGTGTTCCACTTGGTGTCAACACGGGAGCTAGAAGCCCAGAGGCTGAAGATATCTGAAAGGGCCCCCTCACACGCATGTCCGGCACCTGGGCTGGGAAGACTCAAATATCTGGGGGCTGGAACAGCTGGGGGTCCTTGTGCATTTGTTCCTCTCCTCTCCTCTCCTCTCCTCTCCTCTCCTCTCCTCTCCTCTCCTTTCCAAGGTCTCACTCTGTTGCCAGGCTGGAGTACAGTGGCATGAACAAGGCTCACTGCAGCCTCGACCTCCTGGGCTCAAGTGATCCTCTCACCTTAGTCTCCTGAGTAACTGGGACCACAGGGCCATGCCACCACACCTAGCTAATTTTTTTTTTTCTATTTTGTAGGAACGATGTCTCTCCATGTTGCCCAGGCTGGTCTCAAACTCCTGGGCTCAAGCAATCCTCCTGCCTCAGTCTCCCAAGTAGCTGGGATTATAGGCATGAGCCACCATGTCAAGCTAATTAATTAATTTTTTTTTTTTTTGTAAAGACAAGGTCTTGCTGTGTTGCCCAGGCTGATCTCAAACTCCTGAGCTCAAGCGATCCTCCCATCCCCAGCCTCCCAAAGTGTTGGGATCACAGGTGTGAGCCACCACGCCCAACGGGGCATCTCTGTTTCCACTGTGTTCTCTCTGCATGGTCAGTTCAACAGGATGGCTTCAGACTGTATGACTTTTTTAAATTAAAAAATTAATTTCAGAATACATTTAGATTGACAGAAAAATCACAAAGCCAGTACAGAAATTTCCCATATATCCTGCATCCAGCTTTCCCTATGATTACTATCTTACATAGTATAGTGCATGTCCCACCATTAATGAACCAATGTTGATACTTTTTATTTTTATAACTAAAGCTCATACTTTATTCAGATTTCCTGAGTTGTTATCTCATGTCCTTTCTCTCTTCTGGGATCCCATCCAGAACACCACATTGGTGGCCATGTCTCCTTAGACTTCTCTTGGCAGTGAGGGTTTCTCAGGCTTTCCTTGGTTTTCATGACTTTGACAGTCTTGAGTACTAGGCAGGTATTTTGTAGCATGTCCCTTGGCTGGGTTTTTCTGATGTTCTAATGGTTAGGCTGGGGTTATGGGTTTTGGGGTGAAGTACCCTTCTCATCACATCATATCAAGGGTACATACTATCTGGCTGGCTGCAGTGGCTTATGCCTGTAATCCCAGCACTTTGGAAGGCTGAGGTGGGCAGATCGCTTGAGGCCAGGAGTTCAAGACTCGCCTGGCCAACACGGTGAAACCCCATCTCTACTAAAAATACAAAAATTAGCCAGACGTGATGACGTGCACCTGTAATCCCAGCTACTCAAGAGGCTGAGGCAGGAGAATCACCTGAGGCCAGGAGGCAGAGCTTGCAGTGAGCCGAGATCGTACCACTGCACTCCAGCCCAGGCAAAAGAGCGAGAGTCCGTCTCAAAAAAAAAAAAGAAAAAAAAAGGGTACATACTATCAACATGACTTACCACTGTGGATGTTAATCTTTTAAAAATTATTTTATTTTTAATTAAATTCTTTTTAACTTTTAAGTTCAGGGGTACATGTACAGGATATGCAGGTTTGTTATACAGGTAAACATATGTCATGGGGATTTGCTGCACAGATTATTTCATCACCCAGGTATTAAGCTCAGTACTCACTAGTTATTTTTTCTGATCTTCTCCCTCCTCCCCGTTTTCTCCCTCCAATAGGCTCCAGTGTGTCGTTTCCTTCTATGTATCCATGTGTTCTCATCATTTAGCTGCCATAGTTTTTTTTTTTTTCAGTAGAGACAGGGTCTTACTATGTTGCCCAGTCTGGTCTCCCAACTCCTGGGCTCAAGCATTCCTCCTGCCTCAGCCTCCCAAAGTGCTGAGGTTAGAGGTGTGAGCCACTGCACCTGACCGATGTCATTTTCAGTCTCCTCAGGGGCGGGGGGCGGGGCATCTAAAAAATTATTTGGAATTATTCAGCATGGAAGATTTCTCCATTCTCTTTCCCATTTATTTATTTATATAACCATTTATTGATGCCAATATTGACTCATGGTCATTTATTTTATACTCTGGGTTATAATCCAAGACTACTCTCTTTTTCTTTTTTGAGACAGAGCCTCGCTCTGTTGCCCAGGCTGGTGTGCAGGGGCGTGATCTCAGCTCACTGCACCCTCCGCCTCCTGGGTTCAAGTGATTCTTGTGCCTCAGCCTCCAGAGTAGCTGGGATTGCAGGCATGTGCCATCATGCCTGGCTAATGTTTATATTTGTAGTAGAGATGGGGTTTCACCATGTTGGCCAGGCTGGTCTTAAACTGCAGACCTCAAGTGATCTGCCTGCCTTGGCCTCCCAAAGTGCTGGGATTACAGGCGTGAGCCACCGCGCCCAGCCAAGACTTTTAATTTTGTTGTTTTAATTGTTGTAGCATTGGAAGCGCCTTCACATTGGCACCTGTGGTGTGTGTGTGTGTGCACATATGTGTGTACTTCCTTACATTTTGATACTACAATATGCTCCAGGCTCATCACGTGTATTTCCTGCCCTAGTCCTCGAATTAGCCACTTTTCTTTTCTTTTTTTTTTCTTTTATTGGAGAACGGTATTAGAAACCAGGATCTAGGTGTTAAGTGTGTTCATTACTCCTGGGGCATATGACCTTTTAAAACATTGCCTTGGAAGTCATGGGGTTATCTTCTGCCATAATCTCAGGCCCACTCAGAATCAAGGGGAGAGGACACAGACTGCTCCTTCCCTTTTGAAGGAGGCCTGTCATTGTCACATTGTAAGAGCTCGTGAGATGGGACAGATGGGTGTTGTCAGCTTTGGATAATACCGTCTGTCACACCAGTGATGTTGTTGCCCACCTAAGAATTCTTACTTTACATAACACGTCTTTCCTCCCTGTCTAGTTTCTGTTTTGCCTCAGAGACTTTCTTTCCATGGTTTAGTTTTTCCTGCAGGTAATTTTAGTGGATACAGGGACATACATTAAATAACATTGAGTCACATTGTGAAAGTAATTTCGTTTTCAATTCTCTCCTAATCCCTTTGCTAGAGTCAAGGAGAAGGTCTCAGCTTGGTGCTACAAATGTCTTTACCATGTTTATAACTCTTGCTAATTTCTTTTTTAATGTTCTGGCTCAGAGCAGTCTTACAGCACAGCATCTTAGGTGGAATTTAATCATATGGCATTATGTGCTTTTTCAGGTACACTCTGCAGCAGAGACGTTTGCCACTTCCCAGGATGCATGTGCATCCCCACATCTCCTAGTCCCATGGGAGTTAGGCAGGGCCATGTGACGATTATTCTTGGCCCATGGACTCTGGGTGGAAGATTTAAATGCCAGCGAGTGGCCCTCCAGCTCTGTCATCTCCTGGTCAGTGACCAAGGAGGCCAGGCATTCCAAGAGGGCATTGTCTCCTGATGGCTTGGGTCTGTGTCCCAGCCCAAATCTCGTGTCAAGTCGTAATCCCCAATGCTGGAAGTGAGGCTTGGTGGGAGACGATTGGCTCATGGGGGCGGATTTTCCCCTTCTGTACTGTTCTCGTGATAGAATTCTCACGAGATCTCGTTGTTTAAAGGGTGTCACACCTCCCTCCTGCCTCTTCCTCCTGCTCTGGCTATGGAAGACCTGCTTGTTTCCAGGCCAGGCATGGTGGCTCACGCCTGTAATCCCAGCACTTTGGGAGGCTGAGGTGGTTGGATCACTTGATGTCAGGAGTTCGAGACCAGCCTGGCCAACATAGTGAAACCCCGTTTCTACTAAAAAAATACAAAAATTAGCCAGGCATAGTGGCATGTGCCTGTAATCCCAGCTGCTTAGGAGGCTGAGGTGAGACAATAGCTTGAACTCAGGAGGCAGCGGTTGCAGTGAGCCGAGATTGTGCCATTGCACTCCAGCCTGGGACAGAGTGAAACTCTGTCTCAAAATAAAAAAAAAAAAGAAAAAGAAAAAAATGGCATGCCTGTTTCCCCTTCACCTTCCACCATGATTGAAAGTTTCCTGAGGCCTCTCCAGAAGTTGTCATGCTTCCCGTATATCCTGTGGAACCATGAGCCAATCAAATCTCTTTTCATTATAAATTACCCAGTCTCAGGACATCTCCATTTGCCCGAGTGTCTGAGTGAAGCAGAGCCTTCTGTCAGCCCATGTTGGATGCACAACATTTGCTATGTTAAACGTTTGAACTCTCAGGGTCATTTTTTATTTCATTTTTTAGAGTTGGGGTCTCACTCTGTTGTCCAGGCTGGAGTGCACGGCTTGATTATAGCTTGCTGCAGCCTTGAACTCCTGGACTCAAGCAATCCTGCCTCAGCTTCCCAAGTAGGTGAGACTACAGGCATGCACCACCATGCCCTACTAATTTTTTTTTTTTTTTTTTTTTTGAGAGGGAGTCTCACTTTGTCGCCCAGGCTGGAGTGCAGTGGCGCAATCTCAGCTCACTGCAACCTCTGCCTCCCAGGTTCATGCCATTCTCCTGCCTCAGCCTCCCAAGTAGCTGGGAATACAGGCACTCACCACCACACCTAGCTAATTTTTTGTAGTTTTAGTAGAGACGGGGTTTCACCGTGTTAACCAGTATGGTCTTGATCTCCTGACCTCGTGATTCGCCAGCTTCAGCCTCCCAAAGTGCTGGGATTACAGGCGTGAGCCACTGCGCCCGGTCTGCTCTGCTAATTTTTAAATTGTTTCGTAGAGTCAGGCTCTTGCTCTGTTGCCCAGGCTGGAGTGAAGTGGTGTGATCCACAGCTCACTGCACCTGCAAACTCCTGGTCTCAAGCAGCCCTCTCACCGCGGCCTCCCCAAATGTTGGGATTATATTTATGAGCCACCACACCTGGCTGGGATCAGTGGTTTTTGTTGCATTGCCTAAACTTTCCATATATATATGGAAATATATATATATTTTGACAGGATCTCACTCTGTCGCCCAGGCTGGGGTGCAGTGGTGAGATTTCAGCTCACTGCAACCTCCACCTCCTGTGCTTAAGTGATCCTCCCACCTCAGCCTCCTATGTATGTGGGGCTACATGCATGAGCCACCACACCTGGCTAATTTTTGTGCTTTTTGTAGAGACGGGGTTTCGCCATGTTGGCCAGGCTGGTTTCGAACTTCTGACCTGAAGTATCTGCCCTCCTCAGCCTCCCAGAGTGCTGGGATTACAGGCCTGAGCCACCGTGCCTGGCCACTAATATACGTTCTAAACAGGGCAAGTGATACTGAATTTATATTTACATAATAATGCAAAATTTACCAAAAATAAACATAAAGGGAGTTGGTTCCAAGAAAAATATCAGGTGCATGATTTGCTCGGTGATACTTAGACATGGTGAGAATCCTGGGGGCAAAAATCCAAATGATCACCCAAGGGCCAAATGACCAGTGTTTTTGGAAAATACTGCTCTTGTATTCTCATCTTGCTCTCTGCGTGGGAACACTGGCCTTCATGGGAATTGGCCAGAAAATCAATCTCTTTAATTCCCATTCGTTCACTCTATGTCCTGTGGCTTTAAACAACATCGCCAAAATCTTTTTTTTTTTTTTTTTTTTTTTTTTGAGACAGTGTCTCGCTCTGTCGCCCAGGCTGGAGTGCAGTGGCCGGATCTCAGCTCACTGCAAGCTCCGCCTCCCAGGTTCACACCATTCTCCTGCCTCAGCCTCCCAAGTAGCTGGGACTACAGGCGCCCACCACCTCGCCCGGCTAGTTTTTTGAATTTTTAGTAGAGACGGGGTTTCACCGTGTTAGCCAGGATGGTCTCGATCTCCTGACCTCGTGATCTGCCTGTCTTGGCCTTCCAAAGTGCTGGGATTACAGGCTTGAGCCACCGCGCCTGGCCCAAAATCTTTACATTAACGTTGATTAGGTCAGAAATTACATTAAAAGATCTGAATTTTGTATTTGAATTTAGAACCAAATAGCTTGCCTTTGTTGCTAGTATCCCCCAAACACTAATCCAGGGTATAACCTGGTGAGAAGGAGGGTTTTCAAGTCTTTCTTTTCATAGGGTGCTATTTAAAGGCAGAAGCAAATGATAAGTGACTCAGAATCAGAGGCCACCCAGACACTGCAGCCAGTGGGGAAAGGATGGAGTTTCGTTCCAGTCCAGCGCACCAAAAGCCGGGCATGTGCCGATTAGCCAGTAATTGGGTCCTGGCATGGTGATTTGCAAGTTGGAAACTGCTGAAATATTAATGTACTTGACTGTGTCTCTTCCAATTAGATGTAATAAATGCAGATTTGGTGGCCATATGTTTTATTTTGATGTAATGGTTTTAATCTTTATGGAGCACGTGTGTGTGTGTGTGTGTGTGTGTGTGTGTGTGTGTGTGTGTGTGTATGCAGTTCTCCAGTTCTCTAAGGCTGGCCTGATTTGAAACACGCTGGTATTTTTAAGATGCAATTTGATTAGATTGTTGTTGGAGACTCCTTCTTGGGATTGGAAGAACAGGCGGTATTAGCTTTCTGTTTTTTCTGCATTATTCCTTCCTTCTCTCCTGTGTCCCCCTTTTCTTTCTGCCCCCTTTCTGCCCTCCTTCTCTTGCCTTCCCACCCCTTCTCCCTCCCTACCCCCGCCTCTGAACAACTGGATTAATCTCTCTAAGCCTCAGTTTCCTCACCTGTAAAATAGAGATAACAATACCTTTTTATGAGGATTAAAGAAGATACTGTGTATGAAGCATTTAGCACAGTATTTGGCACATAGCAAATGCTCAGTAAGTGGCAGCTGTTGTGATTAGTATTAGCAGCGTAAATCTCAGCAGGTTACCTAACCTTTCTGAACCTCAGTTTCTCTATCTGAAAAATAGGCTCATGCTATTCCTTTTCCCAGATTGTTACATCTGTTATTTTTGTCAGGTGGTCAGAGAATGAATAAAGAATGAATGAATGAATTTTGGAACTCGTTGTGTATTAGTTAGAGTGGAACCCCTGCAGTAACAGACTATCCCAAAATTTCAGTGGCCTGACATATTACATTTATTTCTCCCTCCCATCACATCCTGATGTGGATGGAAAGGAGGCTCTACTCCATGCAGTCATTCAGGGACCGCACTTTTTCCATCTGAGGGTTCAACCCCTGCAGAGGTCTCCAAGTCCTCTTCCTTCAGCCCATGATTGAGGAAAGATAATGGCAGATCTCATGTGGGAGGTTATTATGTGACAGGCCAGGCAATGGTGACTTCTGTTCCCATTTCATTTGTCTCTCGGTACATTCCTGACCACAATCAAGGCTGGGAACTGTGTGCCTAGGACAGCAAGGAGGACAAGTAGGACTTCACTCTGGTTTAGGTTTCTAGAAACCACAAGGTGGGCAAAAACTTTGCCACTTGCTTCCAAGACTCACAAAAGAGATAACAAGCGAGTCTGATTTGATGTCATAAACAGATTGAAGAGGCAGGGGAAGGCTGAACAAGTGAGAAAAGTGAGAAGCAGGTAGGGGACAGAGAGGGAGCCTTGCGTGTCTTCTACAGCCTGAGGTCCTGGCCATCAGAGTCACACAGTGTGTCTGTACTTCTTCTCTCCTTCTGTCCTTGTCCATTTTCTCTTTTGGAGTCTATTATTAGTGAGCTCCACCATTGTTTTTTCTGATTTCATTAAAATGCCACCAAGACACACGCTCTGCAGTATGCCACTTCAGTCCTAAGTGGGGCATTTTTGCTAGATGGATCGATTTTTTGAAAGGACAGCATCTGTTTGCTTGTACACATTTATTTATAATTCTTCCCCTGACAATCAGAGCAGGGGGATCGGTAACCAGCTGTTGGGATTAGTGGGGAAGGGAGGCAGTGATTTGATCTGTGAAGGAGTTACCAAAGCCCCGGCCAAAAGCAGTAAAAATGGAACAGATGCCCCCAAATACACTAGTTCAGGGAGGGACCAGCTGCAGCCCCAGAGAGACACCAGATGAGCTGGGTGAGCTGGAGAAGCTCGTGAGAGTCAAAGGCTGTGTATGGCCCTCCCTGGGACTCGAGGGGCTTGGTAGATGGGATGGAGGGCAGTGGAGTAGCGGAGAGTATTGGACCTTGGTGAGCTGGACCCTCTAATGAGTCCCCATGTTGCTCAGGATGAAATCCAGAGTACTCACCATGGTCTACAAGGCACTACCAATGTGGCCTCTGTTATTCCTCCACCCTCTATCCCTGCTCACTGCTGCCTCTCCAGGTGTGCACCAGCAGCTCCACCTCCAGCTGCTTCTGGAACATGCCAGGTGCTCCTCCTCCTTCGGGTCCCTCAGGCTCTTCTCTCCTCGTCCATTGTCCATCTCCATGGGGCTCACTCTCTCACCTCTTTCAAATCCATGCTCAAATGTCGCTTCTTAGAACTATTTCTTATAACCTCCCTCTCCAACACACTTCCCTCTGGTCTCAATCTGTTTGTGCTGCTGTAACAAAATACCCCTGGCTGGGCAATTTATAAATAATAGAAGTTTATTTCTCATGGTTCTGGAGGCTGGGAAGTCCAAGACCAAGGCGCTGGCAGATTCAGTGCCTGGTGAAAGCTCCCTCTGATTCTAGACGGTGCCTTCTTACTGTGTCCTTACATGGTGGAAGGAGACAAAAGGGGACAAATGCTCTGTCCTCATATAGCAAGAGAGGTGAGAGAGCCAGGTAGCTCTCTGAAGCCTCTTTTATGAGGGTATTATAGTAGCCCCCACCTTATCCTAGGGGGATATGTTCCAAGACCCCCACTGGATACCTAAAACCACAGATAGCACTGAACCCCACATATACTACATTTTTTCCTATACATACATACCTGTGATGAAGTTTAATTTATAAATTGGGCACAGTAAAAGATAAACAATAACTAAATAAAATAGAACAATTATAACAATATACTATAATAAAAATCCCAAGAATATTTATTTCTGGAATTTTCCATTTAATATTTTGGGATGGTGGCTGACCACAGGGAGCTGAAACCGTGGATAGGAGGCATTCCCTACTGTAATCCCACACATGAGGGTGGGGCCCTCCTGATATAACACCCTCCCCCAGACCCTACCTTCTAATGCCATTACCTTGGGGGTTAGGTGTCAACATAGGAAGTTTGGGGGAACGCATACATTCAAACCCTAGCACATCCTCTCTTGTTTTCTCTTTCTCCCTAACACAACCCTTCTAACAAAACACATAGATGTTTTAAATGTTTGCTTTCTGTCTGTTCCATAGGAGCTTCATGACAGCAGGGGCCTTGTCTGTCTCGTTCGGCCCCTAAACTGTACTTGGCGCATAGGAGATGCTCAGTAAATATTTGCTGAATCAATGCAGGATTTTTCATTTGGGGGAACACATTGTCCCTTTTGACTCTCCCTATTTGCAACCTGGGGGTCACACAAAGCCCAGATCACTGAAGGGTTGCTTTCTGGAGCCATCAACCCTGTATTCCTGATCTCTGTAGCTCCCCAGGATCCAGCCCAATGCCTCGTACGCAGTAGTCATTCAATAAATATTTGCTGAATAAAGAGATGACTGAATGACACAAGTTGACACTCAACAATATTCAAGGCAAGAAACAAGGACTCGTCGCTGAATCCTTCTTTTTTTCCAGGCCCCACATCAGCGGGTCTAACCAGCAGCATTTCCAAAATACGCCTTGCAACTGAGCACGAGGCTGCAGTTCCTGCTTTATTTAGCGCCAGGGTCTGAACCAAGGCCACCTCCCGCCCAGTCAACTCCCAAAGCGCCTATTTGGGTCCCAGCTGCCTCTCTCGCGCCCCCTACAGGATACTCTCCACACTGCAGCCAGCGTGATCTCAAAACTATGACATACTCAGTTCATGCCGTTTGCGGGCTCACCACCCTCCAAATGGCACTTACATCAAAACCCAACCCCCCTACCATGACTGGCTGCCCTCTGCCTCACCTGCCGTCCCTCTCCCGTCTCGTGCTGAGCCTCCTTGCTCCCTTTGAAAATGCCTTGGAGTCTTTGCACTTTCTGTTCCTGGAACAGAGCCTCGGGTCCCAGGTGAGCTCTGAGAGCCGCAGAGAGCGTCTGCTTGGGAAGGAAGCAGAGGAACGGGCCTTCTCCCTGGTTGGTTGCATGGCTGGCTCCTTTATCCTTCAGGTTTCGGCTCAAAAATTACTTCCCGACCATCCCATCTAACCTAGTTCTCCCTCCATCTTCCTACCTCCGCAGAGAGCCCCAGGACTGGGAGGAATGGCCTCAATCCCATTTGTGGTCTCGTGACCTAACTCGCCTGTGCTCTGTCCCCTCCCTCCCCTCCTCCCATCTACTTTTGTGCACAAAGCATCATAATGCTTTGATATATTACTGTATCTTTTCCGGTTGTCTCTCTTTCCTCTCTTCTCCCTTTTCCTTCTCATCAAAGCAGGCAGCTGTTGCCTCAGGGGAGGGATGGCAGAAGGGGAACAAGAACTAGCTCATATATCTTTCTGGCTTTTCTTCTGTTTTGGAAGAGCTTAGAGAGTTCTCAGAAGAACTCAGGGGTCGGAGGGGATTTGAGGTACCACCAAGGGTCTTGGAGCCACACTGGGGAGGCCAGAACTCCTCTCCTCAGTTGCAGAGAGACTTCCCGTGGCTGGGGGAGAAGAGAGAGAGGGAGTCGTGGGATCCTGGGCTGTGGGTCTTGGGGCTGTGCTTCCTGGCCTCTCCCTGGGGAGGAAGCAGGACCCTGGAAAAGAGGCTGCCTCCAAGGCCGGAAACCCTAACTCATTCCCCCTTGACCTGAATCCTGCTCACAGCCGTTTGGTTTGGCTCATGTAGTGTTTTAATTTTTTCTGATGGATTTCCAAAATTTAAAAGATTGAGGCTGAGCTTGGTGGCTCCCACCTGTAATCCCAGCACTTTGGGAGGCTGAGGTGGGAGGATTGCTTGAGGTCAGGAGTTTGAGACTAGCCTGGACAGCATAGTAAGACCCCCATCTCTACAAAAATAAAAAATTAGCCAGGCGTGGTGGCACTCATCTGTAGTCCCAGCGCCGTAGGAAGCTGAGGTGGGAGAATCACTTGAACCCAGTGAGCTATGATCATGCCACTGCACTCCAGCCTGGGCAACAGAGGAAGACCCTGTCTCAGAAAACCAAAGCAGCAACAACAACATCAAAAATAAAAGATCGACTATTTCAAATTGCTCTTCAAAGTTCAGATTTCGATTTGCAGCTTATCTGGATAAAGAGATCTGGTAGCGCTAGGCCTGTGTTTCCAGAGGCACCCCTGTGAGCCTGGCATAAACATGCTACGTCCCCACAGTCCCCACCTCTTGCTGCTGGTCACAGCCAGTCCACTTTATTTGTTTATGAGACAGAGTCTCGCTCTGTTGCCCAGGCTGGAGTGCAGTGGTGCGATCTCAGCTCACTGCAGCCTCCACCTCCCGAGTTCATTCTCCTGCCTCGGCCTCCCGAGTAACTGGGACTACAGCCGCACACCACCATGCCTGGCTAATTTTTGTAGTAGAGACAGGGTTTCACCATGTTGGCTAGGCAGGTCTTGAACTCCTGGCCTCAGGTGATCCGCCCGCCTCAGCCTCCCAAAGTGCTGGGATTACAGGCGTGAGCCACCATGCCCGGCTAATTTTTGTAGTAGAGACGGGGTTTCACCATGTTGGCCAGGCAGGTCTTGAACTCCTGACCTCAGGTGATCCGCCCGCCTCAGCCTCCCAAAGTGCTGGGATTACAGGCGTGAGCCACTGCGCCTGGCCAGGCAGTCTACTTTGTTTCCTTGATGAACCTGGTCCCTTTGGGCATCTGGGTCTCTGGCTCTGGATGATGGTGCTCAAGGCAGCTTCAGTGAAGAGCCTGGGGCCCCAAGCGAGCTCTGAGAGCAGCCGAGGCTTCTACTTTGGAAGGGGTCATGTGGACAGGAAGGATGAAGAACTTAGTGGTCACCCAAGTGGATGGAGGACCCAGACGCCTCTCAGCACTGTGTGAAACCCGTGAACCAACACCCAACCCCAGAAAGGCATGGTAAAGTCAAGGACTGAAATTTCCTTTTATGCCAGTGCACCAATGTGGAGGATATGAGTCGGAGATTCAGTGAGTCACTGAATATTTTTAAGAAGTGATGTATTTCTGAGCAACTCAAATTTGTGGATGAGATGCAAAGATACTGCCGTATTTTACTTACTCTTCAGGGTCCAGCTTATCCCCTCCAAAGACAAAAGACACAGTTTGTAGGAGGGCTTGTCACATGCACAGGACAAGCACAGTGGTAAGCCCTTCATGTCAGCACTTTATATTCTCAAACTTGAGCGTGCATCAGCATTATCTGAAAGGCCTGTTAACACACAGATTGCTGGGCCAAGCCCCAGAGTTTCTGATTCAACAGGTCTGGAGTGGGGCCCAAGAGTTTGCATTTCTAGCAAGTTACCAAGTGAGGCTGATGCTGCATGTCTGGAGACCATGCTTTGAGAAACACTGATTTAGAGAATTACTCTGATCAGTTGTCACAATCTTATGTAGAGTCTAGCATCTCTCTCTCTCTTTTTTATAGAGAGGATCTCACGCTGTTGCCCAGGCTAGAGTGCAGTGGCATGATCTCAGCTCACTGCAGTCTCTGCCTCCTGGGTTCATTCTCCTGCCTCAGCCTCCCGAGTAGCTGGGACTGCAGGCGCATGCCACCACACCCGGATAATTTTTGTATTTTTAGTAGAGACAGGGTTTTACCATGTTGGCCAGGGTGGCCTCGAACTCCTGGCCTCAGGTGATCTGCCTGCCTCGGCCTTCCAAGTACTAGGATTACAAGCATGGGCCACTGTGCCCGGCCATCAAGTCCACTGCAGCCACCTTGCAGCTTCAACCTCCAGGGCTCAAGCAGTCCTCTTGCCTCAGCCTCCTGGGTAGCTGGGATTACATGTGCCACCATGCCCAACTAAGTTTTAATTTTTTTGTACAGATGGAGTCTTGCTATGGCTGGTCTCAAACTCCTGGCCTCAAGTGATCCTCCCATCTTGGCCTCCCAAAGCACTAGGATTACAGGTATGAGCCACCACACCTAGTCTATCATCTCTCTTTCTCTTTTCAAGAAGAAGAGGGAAAGGCCAAACAGGGTAATTTGCCCATTGTTACCCAGCCCTGAAGGGTAGAGCTGGGGTTTGGATGTGGGTCTGGCTGCCTGAGCTCCCAACCACTGCCTGCTCTGTTTGCCTTTCCCGGGAAGCCAATCCCATTCACAAGCACATCCCTGGCCCTGCAGAGTTGCTGTATCTGAGGAGGAGGGATGGTGGGGGGATGGGAGGAGAGCATGTCCATCCTTGTCTCCTCTCTCAGGTGGAGAGAATAATAATAGCTTACCCTTTTACCTTGTTGGCTGTGCAGGGCACTGCGAATAAGTGCTTCACGTGATCCACTCATTCCCTCCTCATTGTGTGCGTGATCCTCCTCATCCCATTTTACAGCTGAGGAAAGTGAATCCACTCCATCCAACCAGTAAAGTCTGGGAGAGAGGGAGCTCACGTGGGAGGCTCTAATGGGTGGGGTCTGGAAGCGATGATGTCACTTCTGCTCACTTCCACTGGCCGTAACTCAGTCATATGATCACGCCTGACTGCAAGGAAGGCTGGGAGATGTGTAGTCTATCTAAGTCTCTGTAGGAAACTGGAGATGAGATTTGCTGACCACATGGTAGCCTCCGCCTAGGCTCTTTGCATGCATTGATGCCATTTAAACTCCAGAAGGAGATGTTATTAACATAGGTGCTAAGCTGTGGAACTGGCATTCAATCCCAGGCCTCCTAATTCCTCAGCACAGTGCTTCCTGGGCTTCCACAGAAGAAGAGGGGAGAAGCAGAACGGAAAAACCTGAGAACAGTAAGGTGACTGTTATCAATCAGGTTCCCATAATCCAGGTGTGGGAAGCTACGTTAGCCTTGGTTTATTGTAATACCAAGATGATAAGACCCAGCTTGTTAGGTTTTCTGACAGGGGACCCTGAAGGTGGAGTTTTAAGACTTGCTGCTACTTTTGGCTGTGTGACCTTGGTGTTTTGCCAGACTTCTATTGATTTCAGTAGGGATGGGACCATGTTCAAGAGGCCGAAGGGCTAGGTGTGGTGGCTTGCATGCTAATCCTAGCATGTTGGGAGGCCAAGGCGGGCAGATCACTTGAGGTCAGGAGTTCGAGACCAGCCTGGCCCACATGGTGAACCGCCCCCCCCGCCCCCCGCCGTCTCTATTAAAAATACAAAAATTAGCTGGGTGTGGTGGCGGACACCTCTCATCCCCGCTACTTAGAAGGCTGAGACAGGAGAATGGCTTGAACCTGGGAGGTGGAGTTTACAGTGAGCCGAGATCTTGCCACTGCACTCCAGCCTGGGCAACAGAGCGAGATTCCGTCTCAAAAAAATAAAATAAAAAGAGGCTGAAGAAGAGAACCGGAGCCAGTGAACAAGATATAGGGTTTATTGAGGGGACTTACATATTGGGCAGTCCAGTGGTGACGGGCTAGACAGGAGAACCACTACCATTTGTAAAAAACTTGCAGATTATATAGTATTTCCACTTAGCACTCCAGCAATTTCACTTAGTGTACTAGCACCCCTAACAACCTCCTCCTGACAACCTTCATTTAACCCAAAACAAACAGCCTCCATCCCCTGTATGGCATATGATTCATGGGATGGGCTGGGTTTCAGAAGTTCCTCATAGATAAGGAATGAATCTGCATGTTGGCCACGCACAGATTCCTTAGCTTGGAACTCTGAGCACACATTCTTCTTAGACCATAGAGTCATTCTCAGGGTATTGCTCCAGTTAAGTGATTGCTGTCAGGTGCATCTGCCGTGCACTTGGGTGAATCGCTTCTCTCTGAGCCTTGGTTTATTGTAATACCAAGATGATAAGACCCATCTTGTTAGGTTACCTATGAGGATGAAATAAAATACCACGGCCTGGCCAGAGCAGGTATATGATAGTGGAGGTTTAATCAGAATTAAAATCGAGGTCCAAGGCTTTCACCCATGACTGTGCATTTGAATCACCTGGTGAGATTTTAAAAATGACCAAAGTCAGGTCCCCACCCTAAGAGGGTCTGATTCACTTTGAAGGAGTAAGGTCAGAACACAAGCATTTTATAAAACTCTCCCAGGTCATTTTAATATGCAGCCTGGCCTGAGAACCACCTGATCTATGACACTGACATTCAACCAGAATGGACCAATTAATATCTTCTCCTTACTTGAGGAGTGAAGGGGTCTAGGGTCTGGAATCTGGGGGAGGATTTTAGGATTGGACTGAGCCTGAGGTTGACCTTGAGCCCCTTCCTGGGTCACCTCCTGCCCCTCCCTTTTCATTCACCAGAAACTGAATGAGACAGAAGAGATAACATACTCCATCCATTGCGCCCCTCCTCAGCCAGGCACGGGCGGGCAGGTGGATCCGTCTGCAGCAGGAAAGATCTGATGCATTTCAACCGTATCCTGTGTAATGAAGGCCAGCTCTTTATCAGCCTGCCCAGCCCTGGATTTTTATCTCTACCATCTGCTTTGCCGAGAATGGCAGGTGCCAAAGCTTACAAATAGCCCCAGCCTGTACTTTCGTGTAGAACAGCAAAGCGTCATAATTTCTGGGCTATTACCAGGTGGAACAACTTCTGCCAGCTAAGGTGACATGTGGCAGTTGGCATTTGAACAGGTTGCTTTGCAGGACCAGCAAGAGACAGTAACTGCCACCTTGGGGCTATGACTTTCAGAGACAGAAGAAACGCCACAAGCTGATGTCATTGGTTACTCACTTGGTGTTACCCTCCAGATGAGCGGAGAGGCTGGAATCTGCCACAGCGGGCTGGGCAGGGGGTGATGTATTTATTTAACAGAACATTTACTACATGCCAGGCGCAATTCTAAGTGCTTTTCAAATTATTACTATTATTTTGTTAGGACAAGGCCTTGCTTTTTCTACCAGATTGAAGAACCTCCTGGGCTCAAGCAATCTTGCATCCTTAGCCTCCTGAGTAGCTGGGACTACAGGGTGCACCACCACCTGGCTAATTTTGTAATATTTTATAGAGACAGGCATCTCGCCATGTTGCCCAGGCTGGTCTCGAACTCCTAAGCTCAAGTGATTCTCTTGCCTTGGCCTCCCAAAGTGATGCGATTGCAGGCAGGAGCCACTGAGCCAGGTCGCTTTTCAAATTTTAACTCAGTTAAATCCCCACCACAACCCTATGAGGTTAGAACTATTATTATCTTCATTTTAACATGGGGAAACGGAGACAAAAGGGCTAAATAAATTACTCGAGAGCCCACAGCTGGGCAGTGGCAGAGCTGAGATTCAGATCTAGGTGGTCTGGCTTCAGGGTCACTGCCTTGTGCGTGGGGGGACCAGGAGCAACCTTCAACCCCACTCTTGGCAGGTTGAGGCTCAGTGTGTAAATGGAGGCCCACACACCCTATGTGCAATATTTACAAGTTATACATCAAGCTAACAACACTATGACATGAAATCCATTCTGTCCTCCTGCCCTAAGAAATCTCTCTTCATAGTGACCTGGAAGGCCAGGTTTGCGTCAGGTCTTCTCTGATTCCCCTGGGTTCTGTGCTAGGATGTAGGGGTCAGCGGGAACTGCCCAGTGTCCTCCAAGGTATGGGGCCCCTCTTGCCTGGATCTAGGAGCTGTATTAGGTTACAGACAGGGAAAAATCAGCACAGCACCTAGGTTTGTGGCTTAGGCAGGTTTTAGCCCAAACTCATGGTCCTTTGTGGAGTTCCCCTCCCCTAAGGTTGAGTTACTTGCCTTTTTTTTTTTTTGAGACAGAGTCTTGCTTTGTCACTGTCACCCAGGTTGGAGTGCAGTGGCGTGATCTTGGCTCGCTGCAGCCTCTGACTCCTGGGTTCAAGTGATTCTTCTGTCCCAGCCTCCCAAGTAACTGGGATTACAGGCATGCACCACCATGCCCGGCTAATTTTTGTATTTTTGGTAGAGATGGGGTTTCACCGTATTGGCCAGGCTGGTCTTGAACTCCTGACCTCGTGATCCACCTGCCTCGGCCTCCCAAAGTGGTAGGATTACAGGCGAGAGCCCCTGCGCCCAGCCCTAGTTATGTGCCTTTTTATCTTCACCCTCAAAACTCTGCTTGTGGAGGTTAATTATAGACAGACATTTCCACTGACTCTGTGACTTCAGCTAGTCTCCAGGCCCCCTTGAGCCTCAGTATGCTCACCTGTATAATGGGGCCACTTATAACTTCTTCCTTCCTGTCTCTTAGTAAGTGAGAGGATGTATTAATACATAAAGTGTGCATGGCAAGGATGCCTGTGTATTCACCAAAGTCCTTTTCCTCCAGGAGGAAAAGGTACATTATCTATATTTTCCAGCATGTTGCTGTCACATATGGCTGTGTAACTGAGTTCTGGCCAGCAGAATACAGGCATGACTAATGTCATTACTTCCAGACCTGACCTACTGAAACCTTCCCCTTGAAACCCTTTCTACTCTTCCCCTTTCTACTTTTCCCCTGCCTGCTGGCTGGATGTGAGGATTCGGCAGAAGATTCTAATAGCTAAGACAGGGTTGGCACACTATGGTACATGAGCTAGATCCTGTCTGTGGTCTGATTTTGTAAGTAAAGTTCTATTGGAACACAGCCACATCCATTCATTTGTGTATTCCCTGTTGGTGCATTTGTGCTTTAAGGGCAGAATGCAGTCACTGTGTCAGAGAACCTGTGACCTACAAAGGCAAAAACTTCTACTATCTGGGCCTTCATAGAAAAGTTTGCCAATGCTTGCCCTAGAAGATGGCAGATCCACAGATAGAAGGAGCCTGGTTTGTGAGTAGCAGCATTGGAAGCTCAACATGGATGGCTGCTGGGAATCTCCACGTGGGACTCTTCATAAGGGAGAAATCAACAGTTAGCATGTAAATCTTTGACATTTTGTGATTTGTTTGTTACAGCAGCTAGTATTACTTATCCTGACTAATATGCACATAGTTTGTTTGTTACAGCAGCTAGTATAACTCATCCTGATTAATACGCACATAGTAAGCAAAAAAAAGAGATAGCTTCCTTTGTTATCTATATTTTTCTTTTCTTTTCTTTTTTCTTTTTATTTTTGAGACGAGGTCTCACTATGTTGCCCAGGCTGACCTTGAACTCCTGGGCTCAGGTGATCTCCCAGCCTCAGCCTTCTGAGTAGTTGGAACTACAGGTGCATGTCACCATACCCAGCTTATATTTTTATACTCTCCATAAATGTTCATATTTGTAACAGCTCAGAAAAATGAGTGGTAGTAGCTGTAGCTTTCTCTCACCTCCAGGCCGTTGTACATCCTGTTCCCTCTGCCAAGATCATTCTTTTCCCATCTCTTCACCTCACTGTCTCTTACTGATCTTTTAGGCCTTAGAGTAGACAACAGTGCTTCCAGGCAAACTTCTCTAGCTCCTCTATCCCCCAAGACCAAGTTAGGTGCCCCTATTATGTGCCACTAAGTAGCCTTAGAGAAACAGTATAATTGAGTGGTTAAGAGCTGAACCCAGTTAGACTGCTTGGCCTCAAGTCTTGCCCTCTCATGAATAAGCCATGAGACTTTGGGAAAGTAGCTTAACCTCCCTCTGCCTCAATTTCCTTATCTGTAAAATGAGAATAATAATATGGGAATTAATAAAGTGGGAATTAAGTATAGTGGAAATGAGGTGAACTAAAGTACAGTTGAGGCTGGGTGTGGTGGCTCATAGCTGTAATCCCAGCACTTTGGGAGGCTGAGGTAGGCAGACTGAGTGAGCCTAGGAATTTGAGACTGACCTGGACAACTAAGAGAGATCCTGTCTCTGCAAAAAGTAAAAAAAAAATTAGCCGGAGTTGGTGAGAGTCTTGCTATGTTGCCCAGGCTGATCTTGAACTCCTGGCCTTAAGCAACCCTCCTGCCTTACCCTTCCCAAATGCTGAGATTACAGGCCTGAGCCATGCCTGGCCAGAACTCAGCTTTACCAATCAGGCTAGAACTCAGCGTTATCACTCAAGATTCTTTGTTGCAAACCACAGAAACCACACCTGCAAACTTAAGTAGAGGAAGAATACAACATGATTCAATAGATCCCGGAACTTCCAGAGGGCTGTGATCAGATTTGTATGTATGATCAGAGACTATGTATGCAAGAGAGGCACTTAAGTTACACTGTCAGACTGCTCTAGTGGAGAGCCTGTCCCTACTGTCTCCAGCCAGAGGCAAACCAGCTTGACTCATTGATGCCCATTGTGATGGGGTTCTGGCCTAACTTCTGCAGCTGCTGTGCAAGCAGCCTGCCTCTTGTGACCTGCTGAGCGTGTTTGCACCGACAGATGGCGCTGAAGAGCTTGCAGAGTCTGGGAAAAGGGGAGACTCTTGATGCCAACTCCCTCACCTCCCAGAATCCTAGCGATCAGGCTCTATTGTATCTCCCTCCTGCTTTTCTTTTCTTTTCTTTTGAGACAGTCTCACTCTGTTGCCCAGGCTGGAGTGCAGTGGCACGATCTCAGCTCACTGCAACTTCTGCCTCCCGAGTTCGAGTGATTCTCCTGCCTCAGCCTCCCGAGTAGAGAGTAGCTGGGATTGCAGGTGCATGCCACCATGCCCAGCTAATTTTTGTATTTTTAGTGGAGATGGGGTTTCACCATATTGGTCAGGCTGGTCTCGAACTCCTTACCTCAAGTGATCCACCCATCTCGGTGTCCCAAAGTGCTGGGATTACAGGCGTGAGCCACTGCAACCAGCCTCCCTCCTGCTTTTCCAAAAGCAGTGGTAGATGATAACAAGGGTAACCAACATCATTGACTCCCCATGGGGCACTGAGTCATGACTCCCTGATGGGCCATGTGTTTTACAGCATTGTCCCCCATCCTTCTCACTACAATCCTGGGTGGCAGGTGCTGTTATGAGCTTCATTTTACATATGAAGAAACTGAGGCTCAGAGAGGTTAAGCAACTCATCCAAGGTCACACAGCACAATCGAGAATTTAAATTGAAGAGGACTCCAGAGCCCGGATTCTTAACTACCACATGGTACTGCTGTCTTTACTTCCCAGGGAACTTACTTGATGGTTTAGACAATAGCGAGTGGGAGGGTGTGTATGCATTCATGAAATTCGGTCTGTGCCAATCCTCCCACCAGGAAGGGTGTTGTTGCAGGGCAGGATTGTGCATTTCAGCCAAAGTGGTGGCAGGGGAAGGGTCCCTGACCTAGCGGACAATGAGCTTTTTGACTTCTAGTGACCAAAAGGTAAGAAACGGAACTAAGTTCCTGTCCGTAGACTGATGACGCCGGTGCTCCAGGATCCTTTTTCCCTCCCTCCCTCCTCCATCCTCTTTCATCTTTCTTCCCTTAGCACTGTCACCACCCCTATCACCACCACCCTGTTACCACCATCCTCGTTCAGCATGGGCCACTATGCCCCACTGTCCTCCTCATACTATGTCACTACCAGCCCATCGCCAACCCACCGTCCTTTCTGTATTATGACCATGACAATAACCATCACCCTGGCCACTACCACCACCACCGAGCTGTCACCAAACTGTCAATGTCACCATGTCTACCGTCTTCCTGACACCCTCATCAGCACCACTACCAGCATCATCAATCCTTCCATCCCCCTGCCACGACGGCCTCTCTCCTGCCACTATCTCCACCTGCACTGCCTGCATCACCGCCCAACTCTATGAGCCTGTTCACACCACCATTCACACCACCATTCAGTGACCAGCTTCATTCACCACACCCAGCACTGTCACGATCACTCCACTGCACTTGCCATCACTGTTGTCCCCCCATGTACCTTTTTTTTTTGTTGTTTTTTTTTAGGTAGAGGTTTTTGCTCTATCGCCCAGGCTAACATGCAGTGGCACGATCATAACTTACTAGAACCTCAAACTCCCGGGCAACAGGCATGTGCAGCGACCATGCCTGGCTAATTTTTATTTATTTTTTAATTTTTGTAACCTGGGAGCATACATTGACGTTGCCCTGAATATGCACTCCCCCAGCTAATTAAAAAACTTTTTTTTTCCGAGATGGGGTCTCGCTATGTTGCCCAGGCTGGTCTCGAATTCCTGGCCTCAAGCGATGCCTCCTGCCTCGGCCTCCCAAAGTGCTGGGATTACAGGTGTGCGCCACGGCTCCTGGCCGCCATCACCAGTATTTGCACCAGCACCAATACAACCCTGCACAAGTCACGAACACTGTCTGAGTCTCTCCTGGGCCTTAGGCTCGTCTTAAATGCCAAAGATGTAAACGTGCTGATAAAAGGGACTGTGATTTGTGTTTTCCGTCATTGCCATCATCAGTGATTACTGGGCTCTCATTCATGCCTTATTCACCACTACTCCCTGCCTAAACAGTTGCTTTGAGCAGACGTTCATCCTGTAAATCATGTGTTTCTCCAATATCAAAACATGCCCCAGAGCCTAGCTTCTGCCTTCCCCTCCCGTTATCCCACAGGCGGATCCCACCTACTGTTCCCTTACTGGCTTTGCTTTGGGGTCACCAGAGAGTCCATTTTCCCCTCTCTACCATCCCTCTCCAGGCCTCTGCATGCCTGTCTTTGACCAATTTGTAACTGGGCTTCAAAGCTTCCCAGCGCCAATATGCTGATATAATTATGATCATATGTTAGGTGGGTTTTGTGAGCCTTAATTACATGTCCCTTGGCTAGAAGAAGAAAATGGCAAAAATCTGCTTTTGCATTTTTTCACAACTTTTTTCAAGGTTGTGTGGCGCCTCTGGAAGGCCGTCGTCTTTTGGGTCTGGGTGGGGATTCTGAAGAAAACAACCTGTCCTCCCAGCCAAACCACAGAGAGGGAAGAGACTGAGCCTGGAGGCTTGAATCCAGCCCCAGATGACCGGTCAGAAGCAGGCAGATTTCAACTCATTTCAAGAGCCTGTGGTTGGTGGATTGGGCGGGCTTGGTGGGCTCCATCGTCACCATCTTGGTAAAAGAATGAGCACTGACACTAATGCCATTGACCGTAACTGTAATTAGTGGATTTAAGTGCCGAGGATTGAACAGCTCCACAGTCTTTCTAATATGCCTCGAGTGGGTTAATACTTGTCATTTCCACTGTTTCCTTGGCTTTCAAAGACAGGCAGCTGCTTTCCTTGAAGGGGCTTGATAGGGGCAGTGGGGAGATTTGGGTCCAAATCCTGGTTCTGCTCCTTGCTGTGTGATCTTAGCAAGCCCCTTCACCTGTCTGTGCCTCAGAAGTTGGAAAATAGGGATAACGGCAGTGAATACTGCCTAGAGCTGTAGCGTTGATCAAACACCTACGTGCTTAGCACAAGGTAAGTGTGCAAGAAGTGCTATCGTTGTTAACTCATTTTTTATTTTATTTTGTTTTTATCTTTTCTGGAGACATGGTCTTGCTCTGTTGCCCAGGCAGGAGTCGCGGTGGTACAGTCATAGCTCACTGCAGTCTCAACCTCCTGGGCGCAAGTGATCTGGCACCTCAGTCTGCTGAATAGCTGGGACTATGGGCATGGCCATCTTGCCCAGATTACTACCTCTTATCTCTTTCTCTCTGTCCACCCATGCAGATAGGCTTTCTCAGATTTTCTGTTCATGTGGGGACCATGTTTCAGAGCTCCCAAGGTTACAAGTTACCATGCCCAGATAATTTAAAAAAACTTTTTGTGTGTGTGGTGATGCGGGTCTCACTGTGTTGTCCAGGCTGGTCTCCAACTCCTAGGCTTAAGTGATCCTCCTGCCTCAGCCTCCCAAAGTGCTGGGATGACAGGTGTGAGCCACTGTATCTGGTCCAGTATTAACTAATTAGTACCTCAAACAAATGTATCAGAGATTCCAGTGGATTCTTTTTTTTTTATTTATTTTTTATGTTTTTGAGACGGAGTCTCGCTCTGTCACCCAGGCTGGAGTGCAGTGGCCGGATCTCAGCTCACCGCAAGCTCCGCCTCCTGGGTTCACGCCATTCTCCTGCCTCAGCCTCCGGAGTAGCTGGGACCACAGGCGCCCGCCACGTCGCCCGGCTAGTTTTTTGTATTTTTTAGTAGAGACGGGGTTTCACCGTGTTAGGCAGGATGGTCTTGATCTCCTGACCTCGTGATCCGCCCGTCTCGGCCTCCCAAAGTGCTGGGATTACAGGCTTGAGCCACCGCACCCGGCCTCGATTCCAGTGGATTCTAAGTGGACTTGGGCATGTTGGGATATCCCCGGAACACTGGTAGGCGTGGGCCTACCATCTGCGTTTGCAGGAAGACTGAGAAATATCCAGACAGCGAAGGCCTTTAGGAGCAGCAAGAAGCAGGGCCTGGAGGAGAATAAGGCAAGTGAGGCAGCCAAGGCACAACATTTAAGGAGGCCCCACTCTCAGGAGCTGACCCTGCACTTTCATGAGCCTGAGAGTGAGGGCCTCCTTAAGTTTTCCATCCTGGGCACCTCCTTGGTCTCACCCTGGCAAGAAAATGGACCTGTCCAACTTGTTCCAGCGATCAAAGCTGGAGCACAGAGTTTTATCACAAGACTCTGTTGCAGCCAGAAGTTACCACAATGATGTAGCAGACATTTGTAATGCAATGTGCTTATGTTGTTTCTTTTTTTCTTTCTTCCTTTTTTTTTTTTTTTTTTTTTTGAGACGGGATCTTGCCATGTTGCCCAGGCTAGACTTGAACTCCTGGGCTCAAGTGATCCTCCTGCCTCAGCCGCCTGAGTAGCTGGGACTACAGGCATGAATTGCTGCTCCTGGCCAGTGTGATTTCTTTTGAACAGCTGTGGGAAGTCGCTTTATTTAGGAGCCCTGCCTCTCCATGTCAGAAGTCAGGAGAGCTGTTTTGCAGCTTTCCTTGCAACAGGAGTACACAACCCAGTCCTCAGGAATAGCATGAGGAGGGGCCTGGCACTAGCAGTGTGCGGGGTAACTGTAGGGGCCTGATTGCAATATTCTTGCAGTGTAATTTGGGGACTTCTGGCTTTGTGGGGTCCAAGCTTGATTCTCCGGTTCTTCTGGAGACTTGGCTAATGTCCTTTGATGAATGCCTTCGTGACCTAAAGCAGCCATAGTGGAGTCTGTTGCTGGCAACCAAGGACTCTGACTAGGATATGGGCGTGTCTCATGAAAGTTAAGGCAGGAGTATCCCTGAGTCTTAAGCAACGGCCTGGAGCTGGGAAGTGGAAAGGTATCAGCGTGCCTTTTTTCTCTCTTTTTTGGGGTTGTGGTTGTTGCTGTTTCTTCATTCAGCTTTCTCAGGTTGAAAAGAAATTTAATAAAGAAGCACACAACTTTTTATTTATTTATTTATTTGGGGGGCAGCTTTTGCTATGTTGCCCAGTCCAGTCTTGAATTCTTGGGCTCAAGGAATCTTTTCACTTCAGCCTCCTGAGTAGCTGGGACTACAGGTGCATGTCACCGTGTCTGACTTTCTACATCTCATCTCTGTTTCTCTCTGTCCATCCACACAGATATACTTTCTCAGATTTTCTGTTCATGTGGAGGCCATAGTTCACAGCCCCCAAGGCTACAAGCTTCAGCCATCACAGAAATTAGCCCCGTGTATCTTGGCCCCAGCACTAAATTCTTATGAGAAATAAATCTTGTTGGCTCAACTTGGGTCAGTTGGCCATGCCTGGTCTAATCACTGTGTCCAGGGGGTAGAATTACACAGTGCAAATATTTCCGATAAGGGCCCTCCCATTGGCAGTTTCCAGGGAAGGAGAATCGATCCTGAGCAGGGCAGATATCCCCAAGGGTCTACCATAATCAAGAACATTTCTGTTGTTAAAGTCAAAGAGGTCACTCAGCTCTTTTTGGTGGCTCCACCCTGTGGAAGGCTGTCTCATTCCAGGGTTGGAAAGAGCTGAAAGTAAAGACAGAAAGAGCGGTTTCAGCAAACATTGGAACACATGGGGCCCAAGGGGCTCTGATGTGAGGCCACTGTGACATAGTACATTTTTAAAAATCTGGCTGGGCACAGTGGCTCATGCCTCAAATCCCAGTTATTCAGGAGGTTGAGGTGGGAGGATCATGTGAGGCCAGGAGTTCAAGATCAGCCAGGGCAACACAGAGAGACCCTGTCTCTAAAAACATAAAAAAAATTAGTCAGGTGTGGTGTCACACACCTGCAGTCCTTGCTATTCAGGGAGGCTGAGGCAGGGGGATCCCTTGGCCCAGGAGTTCAATACTGCAGTGGGCTGTGATTGCAGTGGGAAGACCCTATCTCTAAAAAAGAAAAGAAAAAAACAAAAAACAAACAAACGGTTTTCCTCCCTTACTTCCCTTCCCTGTTGCAGAGCACCACATAGCAGTGACGCTGGGAGGCATGGAGTGATGGGGGGTAACCGGTGAGGTAGCAGCTGCTCCCAGGGGGCTCAGATGTATTTGTGAGTACATGCAGGTACCCTTTGGGTAATCCCCTAAATACTCGTGATGGAAAAATAAGACTCTTGAGGACAAAGATTCTTTTAAAAGCAGATAAATCCAAGTCACTACTGATAACAAGGCAAGTAGGCCCAGGAGCCCACCCCAAGTGCAATGATCATTTACTCAGCACCTGCTGTTTCCCAGGCATGCAGCAGGGATGCTCCACACTCCTCAAACACCAGGATCCCAGTGCAACTTGCCATTTTGCTTTATCCACAGTAGCGTACAGAGTTCTAAATAGATGCAGAATTCAAAGCAAGAAGAACAAGAAAATCTTTGGGTCAGTTTTGTAGAAACAAAGTGAAACATAATGTTTCATAGACTACAGGCTACTCTGAGGAAGAAATGCTGTGCCCTTTTGAATAAGAGCCTTAACCCATGGAGAGCTCAACACATCAGCACGGTGGTAGCTCGTCTGTATGTTACCCAGCATTAGGGTTTTGGTCTAGGTCCCATTGTCAGCTGCACAGAAAACCAATCACTGAGACAACAAGTATTGCCGTGGAAGAAGGCTTTATTATATTCAATGTTTATACTATTATATTTATCATATACTATTTATATTACATATTATAGGCAATGTCAGCTGGAGAGAGGGAGACAAACCTCAAGTCCATCTCTCCCCTCCAACTTAAGTTAGGGGTTTATATAGTGGGGAAGAAAAACAGGTGGGATAAGGAAGAGAAGCTGGTCAACAGGCAGCAGGCATTGTTTTTTTTTTTTTTGAGACGGTGTTTCGATCTGTTGCCCAGGCTGGAGTGCAATGGCACTTCACCACAACCTTCGCCTCCTGGGTTCAGAAGAATCTCCTGCCTCAGCCTCCTGAGTAGCTGGGATTACAGGCACCCGCTACCATGCCTGGCTAATTTTTTGTATTTTTAGTAGAGATGGGGTTTCACCATGTTGGCCAGGCTGGTCTTGAACTCCTGACCTCAGGTGAGCCACCTGCCTTGGCCTCCCAAAGTGCTGAGATTACAGGCATAAGCCACCATGTCCGGCTCAGACACATCTTATTATACAAATGTCAGTTTATTAAGCTTCAGTTCTATGGGCATCCGGATTGCTGGAAACTAGGGCCGATTTCGCATATGCAAAGTCCATGCATGTGCAGTGAGAAGCACTGGCCTTTCCCCCTACCTATCTGGGGCCCTGCCTGCTGAGAATGGGAGGGTCTGGTGATGTGCCTTCCTGGCAGGTGCCCAGGGGCCTTGGCTTCCATCCTGATGTCTGCCTGCAGCTCTGTCACTCCACTTTCTTCTCTGAGTCTTCAAAGTCAACACACCTTCTCTTATTCCTGGAATTTTAACCGTGCTGACCCTTTGACTTGTTCAACTTCTTCCCACTCATTCCTCAAGACACCTCTTCCAGCATTCTTTCTGTGGCAGACACTTGAAGTTACCTACCCAATATTCATTTCTTCCTTCTGATATTATTTTTGTAATTTTTGATTTTTAAATTTTAATTTTTATTTAATTTTCAATTAATTTTTTTGAGACAGTGTCTTGCTCTGTTGCCCAGGCTGGAGTGCACTGGCATGATCGTGGTCACTGCAGCCTCAATCTCCTGGGTTTCAGTGATTCTCTAGCTTTAGCTTCCCCAAATACTATGATTATGGGCATGAGCCACAGCACTTGACTAATTTTTTATTTTTTATAGAGATAAGGTCTCTCTGTGTTGCCCACACTGGTCTTGAATTCCTGGGCTCAAGTGATCCTCCTGTCTTGGCCTCTCAAAGTGCTGGGATTAGAGGTGTGAGCCACTGTGCCCAGCCCCTTATGATATGCCCACTTCACAGGGCGAACACCCCTAATCCACAAAGTCAAGATCCAAAATACTCCAAAACCTAAAACTTTTTGAGTGCTGACATGATGGCACATGTGGAAAATTCCACACCTGACCTCATGTGACCGGTCACAGTCAAAGCACAGTCTGAGCTTTGTTTCCTGCATAAAATTATGAAAAATACTATATAAAATTATCTTCAGGCTATGTGTACAAGGTGTGTATGAAACATATATGAATTTCCCGTCTAGGCTTGGGTCCCAGCCCCAAAATATCTCATTATATATTTGTAAATATTCCAAAATCTGAAAAAATCTGAAATACTTCTGGTTCTGAGCATGTCAGATAAAGGCTATTCAACCTATATATATATATATATATATATATATATATATTTTTTTTTTTTTTTTTGCAGAGTCATGGAGGAGAGTCAAATGGATACTCAGCAAATACTTTCCCAAGCTCCCTTGCAGGGATGGTGGTCATGTGACACAGACCTGGCCAATGAGATGTGAGCATTGCTCTCCTCTCCCAGTGCATTACTGGAAATGGGATCACATTCGCAGAGCTGCCCAGAGGGATGCTTCAAGGAGAGGGGACGATATTTGTCCAGGATCTGGGATTCCCAAACATCCTTCTGGTCAGCCAGTATATGGAGCAGTTGGTAAGCTTTGGAATCAGACTTTCTGGGTTCATATCTGGCTTCTGCACAGCTTACTGGTTGTGTAATCTCAGCCTGAGTTTCCTCATGTTGAAATAGGAACAGTAATCATACCGTATTCTCAGGTTGTTGGGCCAACTAGATCAGCGTGTAAGCCCCATGAGGGGAGGATCCTGTTCATCTTACCATGACACACTCACATTCCAGTGTGAGTAAACAGTAGGCACCTAACAGATTTGGAGAGAGAAAATAGACATACAGATCTTAGCAGAGTGACCAGTTCAAGAAATCTTACCCAAAAAACTAAATTGGCTGGGTGCGGTGGCTCACGCCTGTAATCTCAGTGCTTTGGGAAGCCGAGGCGGGTGGATCACCTGAGGTCAGGAGTTCGAGTCCAGATGGCCGACATGGTGAAAACCCGTCTCTACTTAAAATACAAAAAAAAAAAAAAAAAAAAAAAAAAAAAAGCCAGATGCAGTGGTATGCACCTGTAGTCCTAGCTACTTGGAAGGCTGAAGCTGGAGAATCACTTGAACCTGAGAGACAGAGGTTGCAGTGAGCTGAGATCGTGCCATTGAACTCCAGCCTGGGCAACAGAGTGAGACTCCGTCTCAAAAAAACAAAACAAACAAACAAAACCCTAAATGAATGCCAGGCATGGTGGCTCACACCTGTAATCCCAGCACTTTGGGAGGCTGAGGCAGGAGGATTGCTTGCGGTCAGGAGTTCAAGACCAGTCTGGGCAACATAGCGAGACCCCATCTCTACAAAAAATTAGCTGGGCATGGTGGCATGGGCCTGTAGTCCCATCTACTCAGGAAGCTGAGGCAGGAAAATCACTTGAGTCCGGGAGTTCAGGGATGCAGTGAGCTATGATCCCACCACTGTATTCCAGAGCCTGGGCAACAGAGTAAGACCCTGTCTCTAAAACAAAGAAACAAATAAAATACCCAATTCTTACTGAGGCCATAGATTCCTGCAGGAGATTCCAGGGCAGCAGAGGGAGCGGAAGACATGGTTAGCTGGTGCCCCCTCCACCTCTCTCCATTGAATAGATCAGCTTTTATCAGATTTATGCAAGGGATTCATTCCTGAAGCTATGCATTATTCAAGACTAAATTTCCCAGAGGGATAAATGTAAAGCAAGACATGCATTATTTCAAAATTGGAGCATACGGCATGTCTTTATTAATATTTTTAAATTGCCTCATATCTAAGTCACACAATGCAAATTTGCATAAAATGAGATGCACTGTTTCAGGATTCTCGACAAGGTTGAGTGGGCAAGAAAGTTTCTGAAGGTTAAAAAGTTCACACCCTAGTACTGGCCTCCCAAATTTGTGGTGGGGGCTGCAATTAGTGGTGAGGACCGTCATCATCATTTGATATTGAAAGTAGCTTAATACATGTTGAGGAACAATCTAACGAAATTCAAACTGATTCAAAGTTATTGCAGGAAGCTGAATTATTGAAAATCAATTGGTCTCCCCCCCCCACCTTTTTTTTTTTCTTACTGCTTTTGGTTTATCAGAAAGAAATGAGATAAATCTTTCCTTCCATTTCCCTAGGACCCTGCTCCAGACTCAGTGGTTTTTAAATCCCACTATGCATAATAATAACCCAAGGAACTGGCTGGGCTCCTGCCCCAAAGATTTTGAGGTGGATCCAGGACTCTGCATTTTTAATGGACACTTCAGGAGACTCTGATGTGGGTGATAAGAACACTGGGTGTTTGAGGCTACAAGGTGCAGGAGAATTAGCTGGCTTGTCTGGGAAGCAGAGGCAGAGGTAGTGGGGATGTGTGTGGGCTTTGTTGCAAAGGGCCCTTCAAGGTGGCAGGTCTCAGGTGGGAGTGGCTCTGTGAGGGCTGTGCAAGCCGGACTTTCAGTCCTGAAGCCTTGGGAATATTGTTCATGGTGCCTGAAACAGGCTTGCGTCAGTGGAGAGGACCTTTGAGGGGCATATGTCACCCATCCCAAAGGATGATTTTTGAGAGAGGCATCGTGCATCAGGGCGACAATATCCATAGCAAATATGGTCAATCACTCACTAAGTGCCAGGCCCTAGTCTCATTGTCTTAAATACACTAACTCATTGGTCTTGTTATGGTATTACCCCCATTTTACAGATGAGGAAACTGGGAACACAGAGAAGTTCAGCGACTTGCCTAAGGTCACTCAGCCAGGTGAACGGCAGAGCCAGGGTTTGAAGTTAGGCAGTAAGCTATAATTTCTATTCTTGGCCCTGTGCCCTTTGGCCTCAACAGAGACTGTGAGGATGGTGACCACACAAACTGAAGACTGAATCCTTTTTCATTTGAACTAAATCCAGAGATACCTATAAGATCCACAGAGAGAAGAGGACTCTGGAAATTGACCATTGTTGAACTTGTTGTCTACACTAACTGATATGGTCTGGCTGTGTCCCCACCCAAATCTCATCTTGAACTGTAGCTCCCATAATTCCCACGTGTCATGGGAGGGACCCGGTGGGAGATAATTGAATTATGGGAGTGGATCCCCCACTGCCGTTCTCGTAGTGGTGAATAAGTCTCATGAGATCTGATGGTTTGATAAGGGGAAACCCCTTTTGCTTGGCTCTCATTCTCTCTTGTCTGCTGACGTGGAAGACGTGCCTTTTGCCTTCCGCCATGATTGTGAGGCCTCCCCAGCCACGTAAAACTGTGAGTCCATTAAACCTTTTTCTCTTTATGAATTACCCAGCCTTGGGTATGTCTTTATCAACAGCATGAGAACAGACTAATACACTAACTAATGGAGGAATGACTTGATTCAGAAATGTTAAGAACTGGGACGGCTTGCATCTCAGGAGTTCTAGAGCAGTTCCTGCCTGTGGCTCCAATAAGAATGCCAAGATCACTGGATTGCATTTTTCGTGTTTTCTTTCCTAATTTGATTTTTTGGAATAGATGCTGTGCTATATTTACATCGCTCAAAAATCAAAACAACATAAGAAGATATTTCCAAAAAGCACTAATCTATTTCATCTCTCTGTCCATTGTATTCTCCTTTTGCTCATAGATGGTCACATTTAGTACTTTGTTGTATCTTCTTCCAGTGTTTTTCCTTTTTCTTTTTTTTTTTTTTTTTGACAGAGTCTTTGCTCTGTTGTTCAGGCCTGAATGCAATGGTGCAATGTTGGCTCACTGCAACCTCTGCCTTCTGGGTTCAAGCGATTCCCCTGCCTCAGCTTTCCAAGTAGCCGGGCTTACAGGCACCTGCCACCACGCCTGGCTGAATTTTGTATTTTTAGTGGAGATGAGGTTTCACCATGTTGGCCAGGCTGGTCTCGAACTCTTGACCTCAGGTGATCCACCCTCCTCAGCCTCCCAACATCCTAGGATTATAGGCATGAGCCACTGCACCTGGTCTTCCAGTGTTTTTTTTTTTTTTTTTTTTTTTAATGCAAATACAAGCAACTGTGTGTGTGTGTGTGTGTGTGTGTATTTGTGTTCCCCCTCCTTAATTATACAACAGGTAGCAAACCCTACATACTCTTCTATATGCTGTGTTGACGAAAAGAGTCAAACTGTAAAATATTTAAAGAGATTTATTCTGAGCCATATATGAGTGACCAGTGGCCCATGATGCAGCCCCCAGAAGATCCTTAGAACATGTGCCCAAGGTGGCTGGGCCACACCTTGGTTTTGTGCATTTTAAGGAGACGTAAGGCATCAATCAGTACACATAAGATGTACATTGGTTGGATCCAAAAAGACAGGACAACTGGAAGTGGGGGCTTCCAGGTCATAAGCAGATTCAAAGATTTTCTGATTGGCAATTGGTTGAAGAGTTATTATCAATAGGAATGGAAAGGAATGTCTGGGTTACAATAAGGGTTTTTTTTTTTTTTTTTTGAGACGGAGTCTCACTCTGTCACCAGGCTGGAGTGCAGTGGCATGATTTCAGCTCACTACAACCTCCACCTCCCAGGTTCAAGCGATTCTTCTGCCTCAGCCTCCCGAGTAGCTGGGACTACAGGCACGCACTACCATGCCCGGCTAATTTTCATATTTTTAATAGAGACAGGGTTTCACCACATAGGCCAGGCTGGTCTTGAACTCCTGACCTTGTGATCTGCCCGCCTTGGCCTCTCAAAGTGCTGGGATTACAGGTGTGAGTCACCCAGCCTGGCCCAGACCAAAGTTTTGTTATGCAGATGAAGCCTCCAGGTAGCAGGCTTCAGTGAGAATAGATTACAAAAGTTTCTTGTCAGACTGAAACAGCCTGTCTCTCCATAATTCTGAAAGGGAGGAGGATATAATGAGGCATGTCTCGCTCCCTCTTCCCATCATGGCCTTGAACTAGGTTTTCGGGTTAGCTCTGGAATGCTCTGGGAAAAGGGGTCCATTCTGATGGTTAGGAGGGGCCTTAGAATGTAATTTTGGTTTACATCTGCTTTTTTCCCCCACTTGACAGTGTACTGTATTGTGAAGATCTTTCCATATCAGTGCAGAGACAGCTTTCTCATTGTTATTTATATTTTTTATGACTGCAGAATGGGGTGTGCTGGTACCAGTTGACTTATGGTGTGCTGGCTCCAAAGAACTGATTGTTAAACCTTCAGCAATTTTGTGAACCAATTGATTTCACGTAGGTGGCTTGAAATAGGCTACGGTGGTAGTATCTGCACAACAGAAACGGGCAAACTCTCTACCTCAGGGCTTCCCGCTCAGACAACTCATTATTAAACATCTATTGCACACCATCCATCGTATGGATATACCAGGGTTCAGGTAGCCAGTCTCCCATACGTGGATACTTGAGTTATTTTAAATATTGTTTTTTATGGCCAGGCGTGGTGGCTCATGCCTATAATACTCGCACTTTCAGAGGCTGAGGTGGGTAGATCACTTGAGGTCAGGAGTTTGAAACCAGCCTGGCCAACATGGCGAAACCCCAACTCTACTAACAGTATACACACACAAAAACCTAGCTAGGCATGGTGGTGGACGCCTATAATCCCAGCTACTCGGGAGGCTGAGGCAGGAAAACCGCTTAAACCCGGAAGGTGTGGAGGTTGCAGTGAGCCGAGATTGCACCACTGCACTCCAGCCTGGGCGACAGTGAGACCCCGTCTCAAAGAAAAAAAAAAAGGCCAGGCGCGGTGGCTTATGCCTGTAATCCCAGCACTTTGGGAGGCCGAGGCGGGCGGATCACGAGGTCAGGAGATTGAGACCATCCTGGCTAACACGGTGAAACCCCGTCTCTACTAAAAATACAAAAAAATTAGCTGGGCATGGTGGCAGGCGCCTGTAGTCCCAGCTACTGGGGAGGCTGAGGCAGGAGAATGGCGTGAACCCAGGAGGCGGAACTTGCAGTGAGCCAAGATCAAGCCACTGCATTCCAGCCTGGGAGACAGAGCGAGACTCCATCTCAAAAAAAAAAATAAAATAAAATAAAATAAAAGGAATAAAAAGAAAAAAAACAAATACAAACAACAACAGCGAAATGTTTTTTATAAATGATGCTTCAATGCATGACTGATATCTGACCTGAGAGGGAAGAGAAAGGGGATTGTGGCAGCGATGAGGATAGAAATCACAATAAGCCCCTAACCTTTCCACTATAGGGAGTGGGATTCTTCGAGCAGCTGCCTCGACATCTAGGAGCTTGTCAGAAATGCAGACTCTCAGGCCCCGTGCCAGGACTGCCGAATACGACCAGGGCATTAATGTGCGCTATAAAGATTGAGAAGCACTTCCCTGACAATCTGTGTGTGTGTGTGTGTGTGTGTGTGTGTGTGTGTGTGTGTGTGTGTCTGTGTGTGTCTGTGTGTGTGTGTGTGTGATTGATTCTATTCTTTTTCTTTGTAGAGCTGGGGTTTTGCCATGTTGCCCGGGCTAGTCTTGAACTCTTGGCCTCAAGTGATCCACCTGCCTCGGCCTCCCAAAGTGCTGGGATTACAGGCGTGAGCCACCGCACCCAGCGTATTGATTGTATTCTATTTTATATTTTATTTAATTCCTATTTGTTGTTCTGAGGTCTTATTTATTTTTAAGAATACAATTTTATCTTTACATGTTTAGAAAAATTAGAAAATATGGATAACGCATAACTAAGAAAATACTAACTTCCTTTCCTTCTGTCCAGTTTATCACTATTAACCCCTTTGAGTATCATTTCCAGGTAAGGTTCTCTGTACATCGTGAACTGTATCCTAAACGGAGGCGTAAGCAGACTGTAACCGGCTCTTGTGCCAATCACCGAGTTTTGGCCCATCAGAAATGGTTTGAGTGGTTTGCCCGGCTAATCTTTAAATTTCTTTTGTAGCGATGGGAACTTGCTATGTTGCCAGGGTGGTCTGGAAGTCCTGGCCTCAAGCGATCCTCCTGCCTCTGAGGTGGCGCTTTTAACCCTTTGTGTGCCAGCCCCCACAAACCGCGGCCCAGTGCGTCAATGGGTGGAGTAAGGGGGACGGGAACGCTGTGCGCCCTCTTGTGGCAGATCTGGGTATTGGGTGTGCCCAGGCTGAGTGGGAACAAGGAGAGTTTAAGAGTAGATAATTATGACATTGCAAGTGGGCTACAGATTTGGAGAAAGGAGACCACGTGCCCACATGCACGAGCGTGCACACACACTCACACACGTGCACACACGCCTGCACACATACACACATGCATGCACACCCTGCTATAAGTGACCCATTCCTTAGCCAAGGCTGCACACGGGTGGTTCCCCAGAGCAGTAGCAAAGTCCGTTTATTTGCCATGACCTTCCCCTGACTCCCTCCCTGGTTGTCAGCTCTCTGCACCCCTTTCCTTGTAGCTATGGCCCTTCCAAAGCCGAGAGAGCAGCAGAGCTCTTGCTGTGGCCTAGACTTTACATGCTTGAACCTGACAGCCAAGGAACATCCCTAGCAACCTCGGCACTAACTTTGACCACTAATGGTTTTGGAACCAGGTTCCCCAGCAGGGAGGCTGCATCCTTACCCCGGGAAAGAAAGCAGGGGCCAGGACCCAGGTTCTCTTGAGCAGTGTCTATGCTGCCACCTGCTCAGAGTGCAGGGGCGTCCTCTTCTAATAGGTGATATTTATTGAGCACTTACTGTGTGCTGGGAGCTGCCTGTGCTTTCACTTTATCTGATTTAATCCTCACAGCAACTCTCTGTCTGACATGGATTAAGCACTCAGTAAATACTAGTTGAGTGGATGCATGATTAGCCCTTCGAATTAGCTCTTCTTATTCTCCTGTTAGCTCTCTGTCCTCCTTTTTTTTTTTTTTTTTTTTTTTTTGAGATGAAGTCTTTCTCTTGTCTCCCAGGCTGGAGTGCGGTGGTGCAATCTCAGCTCACTGTAACCTCTGCCTCCTGGGTTCAGCGATTCTCCTGCCTCAACCTCTTGAAAAGCTGGGATTATGGTGTGTGCCACCACACCCAGCTAATTTTTGTATTTTTAGTAGAGACAGGGTTTCACCATATTGGCTAGGTGGGTCTTGAACTCCTGACATCAAGTGATCCACCTGCCTCAGCCTCCTAAAGTGCTGGGATTACAGGTCTGAGCCGCTGCATCTGGCCTCAGACTTCACCTCCTACCAGTCTCTGTGCTCCTGGTGCCCCGGCTTCCTTGCTGTTCCTGGACCACTCTCGGTGCACTCCTGCCTCAGGGCCTTTGCACCTTTCCTTTGCCTGAACTCTGCACCCAGATATCCACGTGGCTGGCTTCCTTCCCTACTTCATCAGGCCGTTATTCCAACCTCCCCTTCCCAGTGAGGCTTTCCCCAAATGCCTTATTTAAAATTACAACACTCCTTCCCTCCCTCCTTATTCTCTTTCCCTACTTTATTTTCCCCGAGAACTCATTATCTCCTCCCATTCTATACCCAGTACTTCCTGGTCTTGCTCGTTGTTGATCTCCGCTGCTTGGATCTATGCCCCTTCTCCCCTTCTGGCAGAGATCCCTGTCTTCGCTGCTGTCTCCTGGCTACCTGTGCCAGGGCCTAGTTCAGAGTAGATGCTCAGTACATATATATTGAATATATCTTGAATGTACGAAAGAAGAAATGAGTTTCCTTTCTACAAAGGAGGAGACTGAGGTGCAGAGAAATGAGCCGATCACTTGTCCAAAGTGACATGGCAAATAAGTGACAGCTGTGGGATTCAAGTCCTGGCAGATTCCTAAGCTTGGAAGATAGGGTCGCCTGGGAGAAACGCTGGATGGGTCTTTTCTGATGATCACTAGAGTGTGTGTTTGTCTTTGAGTGAAAAGGATTCAGTAGCTGAATTTTGCAAACACAGTGCAATGAAGCACTTGCTGCCCTGCCTTCCTGCCTGGGAGATGACTCCAGGTAGCTCCAGGCAATGGGAAGATGTGCTGGGATGGAGGCTGTGGATATCATCTTTGGTGTTATTTTGCTTCTAGAGATGGGAGCTCTTTTCTGAGCCTGTTTGTAGGGACATCTGCATATACGAGCCACCTGCCTGGTAAGTCCTTCCCATGCTCTGAGGCCTGTACAGCAGAACCAGAGCATGAGCTCAGGGCTTTGTCTATACCACTGCAGTTATGTAGTTAATTGTGCCAGTGTATCCATTAGCTGACATAATCAGGGAGTGAATTAACTTCTGCTTTTCTGGCTATATTTTAAAGGCATTTTTAAATGCTTATTTTTTGGACCCTATGCACTCTTCAGAAATTAAATTTAGACTGTGATTTTATTACCCTTTTTATTTAATTTATCCTAACGGTTGCATTCAAGCTGTGAACCAGCTGTTGACTTTGAAAAAACATTGTTCAATTTGAAGGGAACATTTTAAAACTTAATGTAATGGCTGTAAGTAATCACTACAGCAATTACACTTCCCAGCGTTGTGCGTCACATGGAGGCATAGTGGGGATTTGGAGTAATGCTCCCAGTTGGGCCAGGTGCTGCTAGGGCAAGAGGCAGGCAGCAGGGATCCAGGGCAGAGGGACCAGCTGACCACACTGACATGTTTCCTCTCCCATCTAGCTGGGGCCAGGCTCTTGGGGAAGAGAGTTTGCAAGAGGCCCAGGTTTAGCTGAACACGTGGAACTACTGGTGAGCTCCTAGTTCCTGCAGTCCTCTTTCCAGCCACGGAGTCTCATTGGAAGGCTTTGCTCTATTCTCTACTTCCTGCCATGGACAGAGGAATCGAAGAGGTTCTGAGATTGGATGGAATTCTGGGGCTCAACTTGTACAAAAACCTTTTCGTGAGTCACTTTCTGCCCTTGCATTCATTCATCGACTCATTTACTCCATCACTTTGGTAGACTGCAATGAAAACGGCACACACGCTTCCTATGCCTGTGTGTGCAATGCACTTCTCCCATGGGGAAGTGAAGTCTGGTTCTCCAAATCTGAAATTTCAGCTTGATTACATGATGTCGTTTAGTCACTGGGATCTTAGCAAATGCAATGCCAGCAGAGGCTGGGCAAGCACTCGCACATTGAGGCTGGTCCTCTCTTGCTGCCTTTAGACATCCGTGTGAAGAGACCCAGGATAGCCTGCTGGATGACAAGAGACCTTGTGGAGCACAGTTGAGCTGGCCCAGCTGATGTGTCCCCTGGAACCAGCCTGCTAACCTGTGAGTGAACCACCTTAGACCATCCAGCTCCAGTGAGCCGGCCCAGCAAACCTGTTGAATCATGAGCTAAATAAAGTGATGATTGTTTTAAGCCACTGTGCTTTGGGTGGTTCACTATGCGGTAAGAGTAAACTGAAACAATCGGCAAGTATTCAGCGAGTGCCTGATCTGTGCCAAGCCCTGAACTTTGCCTTGGGGATGTGTAGCCCCGTGATGAGCCTGAGATCCAGTCTGGTCAATGAGAGCACTCCATCCCCTGACCACAGCTTCCTGCTGGCTTGTCTGCTTTTGGTTTGGGGTGGGCAATCTCTTGCCTTGCCCTGGTCTGCAAACCTGCATGGTCTCTGGGTCCTCAGCTCCAAGTCTCTCCTTATCATCGTCCTGAGATGGGCAGCAGGCCTTGCCAGAAGAGGTAGTAGAGATTAGTAATTGGTGACTTCAGGCTAACAGAGAGTTCAAACCCTAACTTCTCTGTTTATTACCATTTACTGTTGTGAAAATAAGTAATTCAAATCTGAGCTGTTGGAACTTTAAAGCATTTTGAACCTTAAGGGAATGTGTTTATAGGACCTGAACCACATGAGAGGCAGCTGTAACTTGGGCACCTGTCACCTTTGTTTCTCTGGTTAGATTAGCCTTTCTCTTTGCCTACATTGTATTGTAAATGTTGTAAAGGACTAAAGGGCTCCAGAGAAGGCCCTTTCCCTCTTAACTGTGGATCTTCACTGTAGATAAACTTCTCTTTTTGTAGTCCTCACTACTCAAAAGGCTGAGATGGGAGGATTGCTTGAGCATGGGAGTTTGAGACAGCGGTGAGCTATGGTTGCACCACTGCACTCCAGCCTGGGTGACGGGAGTTGGACCTCGTCTCAATAAGAAAAAATCCTAGTGAGGATGCGTCCATTGGCCTAAGCTCACAAAAGTGGGATTGGAATCACACAAAGACCTCTTGGCTATCATTGTCTGAGATGGACTATCAAATACAGCCTTTTAAATTGGAAAGGAAAAGAAAGCAAGCTGGATAGAAAAGAAAACAAACTATAACTAATACAATTGTTGTAATTCATAAACCAGTCTTGTATAGAAAATGTTACAATCCTACTAAATTTCTTTGGTTTCTGCCTGTATAAGCAAGACCTTAACTTTTCATCTTGAATCATTGAACCTAGTTCTTTGGAGTCTGTGTTACCCAAATGACCATTCTCAGCTTTGTGCTTGAATAAACGCTTTTAAACTGGTTTTTGATCCTTTTGATGATTTCAAGTTGACACTATCATGAGCGTGAATGGTTGCTATGGACTGAATGTTAGTTTCTGCTTACCCCTATTCATATGTTGAAGCCCTAACCCCCAAAGTAATGGGAGTAGGAGGTGGGGCCTTTGCGAGATAATTAGGTCATGAAGATGGAGCTCTCATTAATGAGGTTAGTGACCTTATAAGAAGAGTCATAAGGCCAGGTTTGGTGGCCCAGGCTGTGCACGGTGGCTCACACCTGTAATCCCAGCACTTTGGGAGGCTGAGGCGGGCGGATCACGAGGTCAGGAGTTTGAGACCAGCCTGGCCAACATGGTGAAACCCCGTCTCTACTAAAAACACAAAAATCAGCCAGGCATGGTGGCATGCACCTGTAATCCCGGCTACTCGGGAGGCTTGAACCCAGGATTCAACCTGGAGGTTGCAGTGAGCCAGGATTGCACCACTGCACTCCAGCCTGGGCAATAGAGCAAGACTCTGCCTCCCAAAAAAATAAAAAATAAAGAGTCGTAAGAAAGGTGATGTGTCTCTCTGCCATGTGAGGATTCACTAAGAAGGTGGCCATCTGCAAACCAGGAAGAGAGGCCTCACCAGACACCAAATCCGCAGGCACACAGTTTTGGATCTGGCCACACAGCTGACACTGACCTTGATCTGAGACTTCTCAGTTTTCAGAAGTGTGAGGACTAGATGTTGTTTGAGTCACCTAGTTCATGGTATTTGTTATAGCAGCCTGAACTAAGACCATGGTAGAGTCAGGCTGTCTGGATTCCAATCCCACTTTAATGAGCTTAGGCCAATGGATACATCCTCACTGAGTCTCAGGTCTCTTTTTTCTTTTTACTGGGACAGGGTCTCACTCCATCACTAAGGTTGGAGTGCAGTGGTGTGATCGTCGCTTACTGCAGCCTTGAACTCCTGTGCTCATGCGATCCTTTCACCTCAGCCTCGTGAGTAGCTGAGACCACAGGCATGTGATACCACACCCAGCTAATTATTTATTTTTGATGGAGATAGGGGTCTCACTGTATTGCCCAGGCTGGTCTGGAACTCCTGGCCTCAAGTTATCCTCCTGTCTTGGCCTTTAAAAGTGCTGGGATTACAGGCATGAGCCATTGCCCCTGGGCTTAAGTTTCTTATCTGTAGCATAAGAATGATACCACCCCATTCATAGGACTATTGTGAGGATTAAAAGAGATAAAGTATCCCTTAGTTGAGGACTTGACACATAGTAAACATTTATTCAGTGAAACCAATATCATCACTGCTGGCTGTGTGATATTGGGCAAATTACTTTACCTCTCAGAGTCTTGGTTTTCTGTCTTTCAAATGGACAGACATCGTATAACCTCTCACTAATCACCCTGGGATTTTTTTTTTTTTTGATACAGGGTCTCACTCTGTTGCCCAGGCTGGAGTGTAATGGCACAATTGTGGCTCACTGCAACCTCTGCCTCCCTGGCTCCAGGGATCCTCCTGCCTCAGTCTCTTGAGTAGCTGGGACTACAGGCATGCACCGAGACACCTGGCTAATTTTTGTATTTTTTTGTAGAAATGGAGCTTTGCCATGTTGTCCAGGCTGGTCTGAAGTTCCTGTGCTTAAGTGATTGGCCTGCCTTAGCCTCCCAGTGGGATGGTTTAAGGCGGAGAAGTGACAAGTGCCTTTAAGGCACTTAACACTAGGCCTCACACCTGGAAGTTGCCCTATAAGTGGCAAATATTGTTTTTTGCTGTGAATATTATTATCAACTAATCAAGGTGGATTACTTGGGAGAGCTCCTGGGCTAAGGCCTGGCTTTCCACCTCCTAGCAGAGAGCACTCTGGGGGTTTAAGGAAGACTGCCTTTTGCCCTACCTGCACATATATATTTGCTGCAGCGTCAGCTATGTGGCCAAACTGACTTATCATGTGGTTTATGGCCTCCATTTTCCCATATATAAAATGGAGGGTTTCCAAATGACAAATAGTTTTCAAATTATGCACTTTCTCTGATTGATTGGTAATGTCTGTTGGGAGCTGTGACTCTTGATTCTTCCCCATCCAGGCTCATCGGGAGAAAGTGTCATAGTTGATTAATGATGTCTGCAGTGTATGTGGGATGGAGAATGAAGTGTATCTTTTGACATTGACGAGTGGTCTTTTAGGGGTGTCCTGGGGATACTAAGATTCAGTCAGTTGTGGATTTCTGACCTAACAAGTCTATATATTAGCTTTAGCGTTGTGGGTGTTTCAGGGTGGAGCTCAGGATGGGGAATGAACATTATTCCTCTTCATATTCTCAAGACCTAGTGGGGAATCTCCAACCCTGGGCTCAGGAGATCCTCCCACCTCAGCCTCCCAAGTAGCTGGGGTTATAGGTGTGTGCCACTGTGACCAGTCCAAGTGAAAGTCTCAATTCTCAAATGGCGCAGAAGGACAGGAGCATAGATTTGTGGCCAGAAAGACCTGGAATTCCACTCCAGAGCTGTTGTTGGCCAGCTGTGTGACTGTGCAGCAGTGATCACTATTGAGTGCTGTGTGTGCTGAGTATTCTGGCTGTGTTAGTCCATTCTCATATTGCTACAAAGAAATACCTGAGGTTGGGTAATTTATAAAGAAGAGAGGTTTATTTGGCTCACGGTTCTGTGGCAGTACAGGAAGGATAATGCTGACATCTGCTCAGCTTCTAGGGAGGCCTCCGGGAGTTTTACTCATGGCAGAAGGTGAAGAGGCAGCGGGCATATCACACAGTGAGAGCAGAAGCAACAAGCGGGGGTGCTACACACTTTTATGAGCAGATCTCACAAGAACTCAGTATCATGACTACACCACCAAGCCATGAGGGATCTGCCCCCCGTGATCCAAACGCCTCCCACCAGGCCCCACCTCCAGCACTGGGAATTACAATTCAACATGAGATTTGGACAGGGACAAATTTCCAAACTGTATCACTGGCTCTCCCATTTCTGGATAATTAGGAAGGATGGTTGGGTAGGATCATATGACTAGCTCTGATCGATGAGGATGGAGCGGAAGTGAGATCCTTCAGAGGTCTCTTTCCTGTTCTGGTAATGACCAAACAACTGCTCCAGACAGAGTTGCTCCATCAGCCTGGAGCCTGGAGTGGAGGGGTCGTTGGGGGCTCCTTGGGAAGAATACTCTAGACGGAGACTAACGTGTGAAGTTTACCAGGCCGTGTTCTCAGTACCTGCACTCATGTGGGAGGAAGAAAGCCCAACTGGGCAGACACAGGAGTGGGCTCCACAAAGAGCTCTGAGGCTTGTGGTCCTTCAGTGATGTCCCAAGTTGCAGCAATAGTCTGGGCTTTTATGTCAATGGCTCACTGAATGTGAGCTACCCCTATGGAAGGGGAGAAGTAATTCCAGCATTTTGGGAGGCTGAAGTGGGCGAATCGCTTGAGCCCAGGAATTTGAGACTAGCCTGGGCAACATGGCAAAACCCCATCTCTACAAAAAAAACAAAAAAATTAGCTGGGCACGGTGGTGCAAGCCTGTAGTTCCAGTAACTTGGGAGGCTGAGATGGGAGGATCACTTGAGCCTGGGAGGTCGAGGCTGCAGTGAGCTGTGATCGTGCCACTGCACTCCAGCCTGTATAATAGAGCAAGACCCTATCTCAAAAAACAAACAAATAAACAAACCAAAAAGCAAAAATGAAAGGGAAGTGATCTTGGGTGAGATGGAGCTCTTCCTCGGAGGATAATTCCTGCAGAGAGCTGGCAGCTGAGGGCCATGGGGCCCTCCAGCAGCTAGGGGAATATAACAGAGGCATGCAGGAATTTTGTAAGTCAGTGATTAAATTCAGCCATCAATAAAAATTAAATTATGTGAATTTATAGCTAAACACATTTTATTAAAAACAAAGGAAAGAAATACCCCCCAAACCCACCACTTCTTGTTTTATTGCATTTTACTACTACCTAAGTTTTTGAATGTATTCGTGTCTGTAAATATATCCGTAAGTTGGAAATGTCACATAACAGTGTGCGAACACACACTTCTTTCCCAGTTCTGCATGCGGTGACCTCACTGTGCAAGCTTGACATTAGCCATCGCGGGAGCATTTATACCACCAAAAATGGGCAAACACTACGAAAATGGACAAACACTACAAAAATGGGCAAACACTAGGGCTCTATTAATTGTTTGGGTTCTTGTATAGACTTGATAAAGCAATAGAAGAAAAAGCAAATTAAACTGGAAAGTGTCATATTGGTAGCTGTTACATTGTGAATGGCAAAAAAAATTATGGAGTCATAGCTGAATTGCAACTCTAGGTGGGCTATGGGTATAAGAGTTGTATAATAAAAATCAACGAAAGCTTTCTGTGAGAATATTTGGCTATAGACAATTTTCAATGAAGAGTGTTGTATATTTTATTACTATTTATAAACTGTGTACAATACATCTTTTGTCGGTAAAATTTATAATAAAGATATGTATACACACACATGCACACATACGCACACACACACACACAAAATCTACCCTCACAGAACTGTCATTAATCATTCACCAGCACATCACTGGGGACTATATTGGTCCTTCCATCCTTATGGGGTTATCTCAGCAGTGGAGGACCCTGTCCACTAGAGAAGGTGGCCAAGAGCAGAGTCACTGTCAACCCCTAATGGACATTTAGCTTGAGTTAGAGCTAATCTTATGGTCTCTGTTATTTCACTCCACTGAGATTTTTGGGATTGTTTGTTATGGCAGCATAACCTAGCCTATACTGACTGATACACTTAAGCAAAGGCACTTAATTCACTGGGTCATAGTTTCTTCATAATAGTACCTCCTTGTAGGGTTTCAGAGAGGACCAGAGGTGATGTCTATGTTTTCTTCGGCATTCAGTGAGCACTAATAATCTCAGCTGTTTTCATCGATAGCAGTGTCTTAGTACAGGGCTCATACTGATTTGTTTACCTGATGGAAAATTCCTACAAGCCATCTTTGTACAGTTGGGCATGAGGACGCAGCTCTTTGTCTCTCTCTCTCTCTCTCTCTCTCTCTCTCCTCTGTCTACATGTTCTCCACCGTTCTCTGTGTCTTTCTCTGCATTTGTGTCTGGGTCCAAATTGCAATCCAGAGGACTGAACCAAAGGCCACCAGTCTCAGCTGGAATAGGCAGCTCTTAGGGATCCTGGAGTGTTCACTTCTCAGTTATTGTGGCTGCAGTGGCTCTGTCCCCTGGTCTCCTGAGTGGAATCAAATTCAACTCCAAGGAACAGTGGCAGAGGAGGACTATAAAGGTTAATGTCCTGAGAAATAGCTTGGAGTTAGTGGCAGCAGGCAGGAATAACAACTTTAATACAAAATAAAAATGGGTGGATGAATTGCTGCAAGGCCTGGTGGTGTCTTGCACAGGTCTGAGCAGCACACACAGCAGCTGAGGCCAGAGGCCAGGGAGAGAGTCGGTCACTGAACCTCAGCCTCTGAAGGGCACACTGGCACCCTGGGTGATTCTACACTGCAGCCAGGATTGAGGATTCCTATTCTAATCATTTTAGTTGGTACAATAGGCATAGTACGTGTGTCTCAAGAGGCTGCTGTGAGGATGAGGTATGGTGTTTAATAACTTATTAAAGGCCTGCCAGGAGAGGACCCATTAAATTATGATGCATCCATAACTGTTAACAATTATGAGACAGATTTATACCTATTGTTATGGCACAATGTCCAATAAATACTAAGGGGCAAAACAAGATGGTGCAAGTCCCCATGGTGTGTCTCCTTTGAGGAGGGGAGTTTGAGGGTATATTCACGTATGCTTTGTTACAGTGGGGATGAGAAATGGGAACAGGTGGCTGAGTGAGGAGAGATGTTAACCTTTTGACTATACGTCCTCTGATGCTGCTTCAAATGGTTACTATACACATCTCTCTTTTTTTGCTTTTTTGAGACAGGATCTGGCTCTGTCGCCCAAGCTGGAGTGCAGTGGCGCAATCTCGACTCAATGCGACCTCCACCTCCTGGGCTCAAGTGATTCTTCTGCCTCAGCCTCCCGAGTAGCTGGGATTACAGGCGTGCACCATCACGCCCAGCTAATTTTTGTATTTTAGTAGAGATGGGGTTTTGCCATGTTGGCCAGGCTGGTCTCGAACTCCTGACCTCAAGTGATCCTCCCACCTTGGCCTCCCAAAGTGCTGGGATTGCTGGCGTGAGCCACTGCACCAAGCTGCACATCTCTTATGTACCTTTTTTGTAAAATAGCACAAAAAAATTCCAGCAGGTTTTGCAACCACTGTCATCATCCACGCCACCAACCCAGGGAGGTGGGAGGTGGGATTTGATCTTGGAGGCGGGGCTCGGACTCTGGACCAGATTGAAGACTGGCTGAAACAGGGAAGAGGCCAAAGCGCCTCTCCATAAGACATGCCTACCAGTGCCATGTCAGTTTACCGTTGCCATGGCAACACCTGGAAATTAATGCCCCTTTCCATGGCAATGACCTGACAACCTGGAAGTTATCACCCTATTTCTGGGAATGTCTGCATAAGCCACCCCTTAATTTGCATTTCATTAAAAGTAGGTATAAATATGACTGCAGACCAGCCTCTGAGCTGCTACTCTGGACACCCTGCCTATAGGGTAGCCCTGCTCCGCAGGGAGCATGGCCTCTACTGCTGCTGTACACTGGGGCTTCAATAAAAGTCGCTGCCTAACATCACCAGCTCGCCCTCGAACTCTTTCCTGGGTGAAGCCAGCAATCCTCCTGGGATAAGCTCTAATTTTGGGGCTCAATTGTCTGGAATCACCAGGTCAAGGGCAACTTTAGCATTGAGTTTGTGAAAGTCCCAGGTTGTCGACATACTATTTTTTAGGCTATGGGGCTGGTTTCCCATAGGAGGATGCCACAATCTTACGGGCAGTAACGACTTGGGGAAATAGCTGAGGTGGAGTATTTTAAAGAAACTGGCCCAGCACTTTGGGAAGCCAAGGCAGGCAGATCACGAGGTCAGGAGTTCACAACCAGCCTGAACAACATGGCGAAACCCCGTCTCTACTAAAAATACAAAAATTAGCTGAGTGTGGTGGCACGTGCCTGTAGTCCCAGCTACTCAGGAGGCTGAGGCAGGAGAATCGCTTGAACCCGGGAGGTGGAGGTTGCACTGAGCCGAGATCGTGCCACTGCACTCCATCCAGCCTGGCGACAGAGTGAGACTCCATCTCAAAAAAAAAAAAAAAAAAAAAAAAAAAAAAAGAAAAGAAAAGAAAAAAAGAAACTGGCTGCACATCAGAACGACGAAAGGAACCTGACGATGCATAGTCAGACTATTCAGACTCATTCTGTGTGGAGAAGTCAGGGAGTGAGAGGTGTAGACATGAAGTGGATTTGAATGCTCTCTTGCCATGGCTGTGCCTTGTCCCTGCCAATGCTGTTAACTATTAGACCTCCCTTTGGTTATTATCAGGCCCCTGCAATTTTAACTGGTCAAAGATTCCCCCCAAGAACAGACCCCTGTAGCGGTCTGGCTGCCATCACAGATGGGTTTCTCGGTTTCTGGAGGGCTCTGGTTTTGGGAGCCAGATCTTTAGGGCCTGCCAGGATGGGAGCTGCATTGGGTTTGCTTGAGGTCCCAGTGACCATACTGAGGAATCCCATGGGCTTAGGGGTCAGAGGCATTCAAACCAGAGCAACTCCATCGTTGAGTAGGGGCTGGGTAAATTAGGCTGAAACGTGATGGGCTGCATTCCCAGGAGACTAGGCATTCTTAGTCATAGGATGAGATGGGAGGTCCGCAGGACTGGATCACAAGATACAGGTCATAAAAACCCTGCTGATAATACAGGTTGCAGTAAAGAAGCCGGCCAAGACCCACCCAAAACAAGATGGTGACCAAAATGACCTCTGGTCATCCTTACTGCTCATTATACATTAATTAAAATGCATTAACTTCTAAAATACACTCCCTCCAGTACCATGACAGTTTACAAATGTGATGTCAATGTCCAGAGGTTACCCTCTATGGTCTAAAAAGGGGAGGAACCTTTAGTTAGGGAATTGCCCACCCTTTTCCCAGGAAAACACGTGAATAATCCAGCTCTTCTTTAGTATATGATCAAGAAATAACTATAAAAATAGCCAACAAGCAGCCCTCTGGTTAGAGCCAGAGAATCAATGCAACTCCCAGCCTGCACTCTCGCCACTCCACAAGGGACATCACCCTGGTCCCGGTCCAGAGGCGCAAGAAACCCACATTCACCATGAGGATGGTGGGCATGAAGAACGCTGCAAAAGAGGGAGGCAGTAAGTGCTGTGGGAATATCCAAGAGGAAGCGGCTCTGCCTGGACAGCTGGAAAAGGATGGATAATGAAGCAGGGGTGCATTGCTGGACATCTCAGGGAGGGCTGGTGCACTGAGAAGTTTGGAAGGGGGCAGCATATTCAGCAAATGGAGCTGGGCTGATGGCATCAAAGGAGGACGTGTAGACAGTGAGGGATGGAACGAGATGAGAGGCAGGCAGTCCCTTGAGACTCCCTTAAATCTCAGGCTGAGGAGTTGGGTTTTTCTTTACTTAATAGGGGATTCAAAGCAAGAGAGCTCATAAACAGTGATCAGAATCTGTGTTTGGGAGATGCCTCAGTTAAATAGAACCAAGGGCACATTCGTAGATATAGAAGAGGAGATTTATTTTGGGAACTGGCTCCTGTGATTGTGAGGTTAGGAAGTCCTCCATGGTTTGCTGTCTGTGTGCTGAAGAACCAGGAAAGCTAGTGGTGTAATTAAATCCAAAGCCAAAGACTTGAGATCTAAGAGTCCCAGAATCCAAATGCCTAGGAGAACTGGGAGCTCTAATGTTGAAAGCAAGAGAAGGTTGGGGTTTTCAACCCTTCTCTGACTCTATCTCTGTACAAGGAGAGAGAAAGAGAATTCATCCTTCCTTTTCCTTTTTGTTTTCTCTGGGTCCTCAAGGGATTGGGGAGGGTGGGTCTTCTTCACTCCATCCACTGGTTCAAATGCTATTCTCTTCCAGAAACACCCTCACAGACACACCCAGAAATCATGCTTTACCAGCTCTCTGGGCATCTCTTAGCCTAGTCAAGTTGGCATGTAAAATTAACCTCACATGACATGACCCTGGAGGTGGCTATGAAGGATAAATAGGAGCTGGGTACAGTGGTTCATGCCTGTAATCCCAACAGTTCGGGAAGCCGAGGTGGGAGGATCATTTGAGTCCAGGAGTTCAAGACCAACCTGGGCAAGATAGTGAGACCCTGTCTCTAAAAATACATAAATAAATAAATAAATAAATGAATAAATAGGATAAACAAGAGGAAGGCAAAGGTGGAGGTAGAGAGACCAGTTAGGAAGCTACTGTGGTTATCCATGCTGGAGAGAATGTTGGCTGAATTCAGGTAGCAGTGGGAAGGGGGAGGTGTGGTCAGAGTTTAGAGATGTTAAAGAGGTCAAATCAACAGAACTTGGTGGTTAGGTGTGGGGAAAGAAGGGGATGGGTGAGTCAAGAATAGTCCTGTTTGGCCAGCCACAGTGGTTCATACTTGTTATCCCAGTTCTTTGGAAGGCTGAGGGAGGAGGATCACTTGAGGCCAGGAGTTCAAAATTAGCCTGGACAACATAGTGAGACTTTGCCTCTATAAAAAATAAAAAATTAGCTGTACATGGTGCTGTGTGCCTATAACTCCAGCTACTCTGGAGGTTGAGGCAGGAGGATCACTTGAATCCAGGAGTTTGAGGCTGCAGTGAACTATTACTGTGCAGCAGCACTCCAACCTGGCCAATAGAGCAAGACCTTGTCTCCAAAAAAATTGTTTTAAAAGAATATTCCTGACTGATCCTTGGGTAACTGTATGAATAGAGATGCCAAAGTAGGAACACAAGAGGAGAAGTGGGTGAAAGGGATGGAGAGATTTTGAGGTTTGTTGAACCCAAGGTACCCAAGGGACCTCCAGGTAGCAGTGCACAGTGGGCAGTTGTATATGGAATTCAGGGGAGACGTAAGGCTAGAGGTATCATTGTAGTAAGTGACAGAAGAAACTTCCCCTAACTGAGCCTGGAGAGGTTGCAGGAAGAACAGCCCTCTCTGAGCACTGAGTCTGTGTCAGTGTGATCCCGGGCACCTGGATATGTCCTTGGCCAACTGAAACCCTTATGAACTTTTTGTGGCACCAAATGCCAAGGGATTCAGCCAGGAGTGTCTTTGGAGACTTACGAGACAGAGACCATGGACAAACCCTTCAGATCCTGGAAGTCACTACAACCCAGTTTGGCCCCACCACCTTCCTTAGACTAAGGCCTTTTCTTCTGGCTGCAAGTTCTGGGCCAGCTTCCACTGGGTATGCGACTGTGGTTCCTGCTGACATCATGAAAACCCTATAAGAATTTAGGATGGTGTACAGAAAGTACTGCAACCTTGAGGTAGTCTTAGCCCCTTCCTGGGTTCAGTGGTCAGAGTGCACTAAAAGCTGATCTCCTCCTTTCTAGCTCCTTCAAGCTCCATGACCTTTAGGCCCCTTCAGTGCTACCGCATGTGAATCAATTCCTAAATAGGAAGACCTGTCCTCCAGACTTATCCGCTTAATTGGGTAGACCTGATTTAGAGGGATGAATCTGGAAAAGCTCAGAGCAGAACCACGTTTGAGATGGAATCTGTAGTTCTACCTTTTCCAAAGCCTCTGGAGCAGAAGATGAGTTGAGCAACTTCCCTGCAACTCTCTCCTCAAGCATCAGGAGAGAGAGCAATGCCTTAGTCTCACTCAGCAGGAACCACTTCATTTGCATGTATCAGAAACAATTTTTGCAAATTTAATTAATCACAGTTTACATGCTAATAATCATTGAAATATTTTTATGGGTAAATGATGGATATTCTTTGCTGTGGGGGGAATTCGTTGGTTTCAGCATTCACTTATAATTTATTTTCCATTGAGTGATTAGGGAGTGAGAGTGATATCTACAGTCACGATAGGAAGAAAAAGCCATGATAGTCATTTCTTGGATGAGGCCCGAAGAAGGTTGGATTTCTCCAGTAGGTGCTTGGTGTCAAGGTGGGGCAGGTGAAGCGACCAATCCCCAGTATGGCTACTTTCACTTCCAGGCCTCCTGGTTAAAACATCATGATGATTATTCTGCTGTCTTAAATATCATGACCACTCCCACTACTACCAATCATTATCATCCTTATCACTACCAGCACCAGCACCATCACCACTGTGTTTGTCAAAATGCAAGCCAGTTTTATTCCCACCACATTATCGTCACTACCGCTATCACCTCCACCATCACCACTGCCGTCATCTCCATCACTAATCACCACCATCACCACCCACCACCATTTTTATTACCACAATCACTATCATCACCACTCACTACCATCACCGCCACTATCACCACCATTTTTATTACCACCCTCATCACCTCCATTATCATTACTATCGTCACTACCCACTACCATCACCACCACCATCACCACCACTATTTTCATTACCACTCCATCATCATTACCATCACCACCCAACATCACCACCATTTTTATTACCACCATCATCACACACCAACACCATCATTATCATCACCTCTATAACCACTAACACCATCACTATCATCACCACCATGACCACCCATAGTCACCAACACTATTATCACCACCCATCACAGCCCTCAATACCAGTATCACTATCACCATCATTATGGTTATAATCATATCTCAACCTTCACTACCTTTCTGTACCTTGGAGATGCTACTCCCTTCCATCCAGAAACCCAGAATCATCCCTGGATCCTCCTCCGTCTTTCTCCTCTCCACACATCTTCGCTTTCACACATCTAATCAATCACTAAATCCTGTTGAGTCTGCTTCCTGCATAGATCTTCAAGTTATGTCCTCATCTTTCCTTATATTTCCTGAATTTAGGTCTTCACTTGCTCTACTGCAAAACTTGTCGTTTTCTTACCAATGTGGTGCTAGAGTATCTTCCCCACGTGATAATCTGATCATCTCACTCCAGTGGTGAAAACTTCATCTCATTGCCTCATTGTCATCAGTGATACACCAACTGCAGTAGTATGTAAAGTGTTTTAAGGGAAAACATTCTGTAGACCCCATATTGACTTCAACATTTGAATTGTTAATGTTACTTACTTATTTACAAACAAAAGTAGGTATTAACTCATTTTGCACATACTGTGCTTCATTGAATCTGAAACACCATCAATTGTAAGATGCATTATTATATTACGTAGCATTAAAAAGGGAAAAAGTGCTGTCAGTTGAAATTGTAAGAGGCTGTAGATTTTAAGATGCATCCCAATTTCAGAGTCAAAATGAGAGGAAAATTATGTTTTAGTATCAATGACAAAACAAGTTTATAAACAACACTAAACAAATTAGAAACTAAACACTAAAAGTGATAAAATTCAAATTAGCATTATTTATTTAATGTGATAGGTAATGTTGTTTTGCTGAAACTAAACTGCCACTTACTCAAAATGAATTGCTGTTCTAGCCCAGGTTATTTTGAGCTTTGCTTCCTTTATTACTTTAGGTGGCACAGAAACTCAATTCTCCCACCATCTTTGTCTCTGAGAATCTTTGACTGAGATAGAGCAGGAATTTCCCTTTTTTAGGTGCCTGCAGACCCCAAGTATGGAAATAAAGGAAAATCCTGAGTTCCTTCAAGGGGAATTCCAGGCACCTAGCTAGCCCTGAGAACTAAATAAGTAACTTGTTAAATAAGAAGGTAATAGTAGCCTAAAACAATAGCTAAGGAAGTTAAACTCCCAGAGATGTCCATTTTCCTTATAGAAACTAAAGGTAACATCTTAACATAGCTTCCCGAATTGTCTTTCGCACATGCTCAGATTCCCACAGATGCCCCTCCACCAAATGGCTGGAACCACTGACACGTAGACCACAGATAAGGGGGAAGGGAAGACTACACTTTAACTGTCACCCTTTGTTCTAAGTTTCTTCCTGTAGGAACTTGGAGAAAGTCACTCCCCCTAGCCAGTTAACATTTTTCTACTGACCTTAAATTTTTAAACAAAGCTTCTCTTCCTTAACCAATTGCAAATCAGAAGATCTTTGAGTTTATCTGATATGGTTTGCTTCTGTGTCCAAATCTCATCTTGAATTGTGATCCCCATGTGTTGAGGGAGGGACCTGTTAGGAGGTGATTTGATTTTGGGGGCAGTTTTCCCTATGCTGTTTCACGACAGGGAGTGAGTTCTCATGAGAGCTGGTCGTTTTAAAGTGTGGCATTCCACTTTGCTTGCTCTCTGTCTCTCCTGCTGCCTTGTGAAGAAGGTACCTGCCTCCCCTTTACCTTCTGCGGTGACTGTAAGTTTCCTGAGGCTCCCCAGCCATGCAGAACTGTGAGTCAATTATACCTCTTTTGTTTATGAATTACCCAGTCTCAGCTAGTATCTTTATAGCAGTGTGAGAATGGAATAATACACTGCCTATGACCTGTAAGCCTTCACTTCAAGGTATCTCACCCTTTTAACCTTAAACCAATGTGTAACCTTCATGCATTGATTTACAATTTTGCCTGTAGTTTCTGCTTTCCTGAAGTTTACCCTTGCCTTTAAAAACCCTTACCTGCCCCAGGGGTTGCAGCTCATGCCTTTAATCCCAGAACTTTGGGAGGCCAAAGTGGGAGGACTGCTTGAGCCCGGGGGTTCAAGACCAGCTTGGGCAACATGGCAGACCTAATCTCTACTAAAAATAAAAAATTAGCTGGGTGTGGTGGCAGGCACCTTTAGTTCTAGCTACTTGGGAGGCTGAGGCTAGAGGATCACTTGAGCCCAGGAGAACGAGGCTACAGTGAACTATGATCATGCTACTGCACTCTAGGCTTGGCAACAGAGGACAGAGCAAGACCCTGTCTAAAGAAAACCACCATCACTACCGACGAAAAAAACCCTTACCTTGCAGGTACTTGACTTGTAGCCACTGGGGAGTTTGGGTCTTAAGCATGACCTGCCCTGATTCTCGTTGGGGGGCACCCTGCAATAAATGACTTTCTTTCTATCACTGCAAACACCTGTGGGTGAGTATCTGGATTTACTGTTGTGGGTGAATGAACCTCAGTTTGGTTCTAGAACGTAACTGGCATTGCAAGCCATTCAGTTGGTCTTGTTAGGAATAACGCTTAAAATTTTTAAAGAAATTCAGCACTCAAATGAAGGATTTTTAACAAAGCAATTTTACTTCTGTGCAGAGGGGTGCCTCTTTGGCCAGTTGCCATGAGAGCACACCTGAACAAAGGGGCACAAGAGTCTTTATTTTTAATGCAAGTCTTGCCCCTGTACCCTTTCCCCATTGGCCAGGGTCGGGTCATACAATTTAAACTAATTTCGGTTGGCTGAACATTTGAATATTTTTAGATAGGGTGGGCACATAAAAGAAGGTGGGGAGGAAGGGGAAGGTATGTTGTAATGAGCTAGAAAGTTAGTTTTTTTTTGTTGTTTTTTGTTTTTAATAAGGAAAGAATGTGAGTTTGTATTGATAATGCCTGGTATTGTGGAGTGCCTGGGCATTTAACAAAGACAAAAAGGAAAAAGGAGAAGAAGGAAAAGCGGGGGCGGGGGGTACTGTTAATTAAAGAATAAAAGATTTATTAGATTATTTGAAGAGAAACCTCATCATATCTCACAGTCTTTGTCTGGCACAAACACATCATTTATGTATCAAGTCTATCCCTGTCTTTCCCCCTTGTCCTGGGACAATTAAAACATTATTACTTCTTCTTCTTTTTTTTTTTTTTTGCAATGGTTTTGCCACCAGAACACAGGTGTCATGAAAACTACTCCGAAAGCCAGAATGGGAAAGGAAAATACTCATACCAACATTGTCATCATTGGACATGTAGATTCAGGCAAGTCCACCTCCACTGGCATCTGATTTACAAATGTGGTGGCTTTGACAAAGGAACCATTGAAAAATTTGAGAAGGAGGCTGCTGAGACGGGAAAGCGCTCCTTCAAGTATGCCTGGGACTTAGATAAACTGAAAGCTGAGTGTGAATGTGGTATCACCATTGATATCTCCCTGTGGAATTTTGAGACCAGGCAGTGCTATGTGACTATCACTGATGCTCCACGACACAGATACTTCACAAAAACATGATTACAGGGACATCTCAGGCTGACTGTGCTGTCCTGACTGCTGTTGGTGGTGGTGGTGAATTTGAAGCTGGTATTTCCAAGAATGGACAGACCTAGGAGCATGCCCTCTGGCTTACACACTAGGTGTGAAACAACTAATTGTTGGTGTTCACAAAATGGATTGCACTCAGCCACCCTATGGCCAGAAGAGATACGAGCAAATCGTTTAGGAAGTCAACACTTACATTAAGAAAATTTGGCAGGACGCAGTGGTTCACGCCTGTACTCCCAGCACTTTGGGAGGCTGAAGTGGATGGATCACCTGAGGTCAGGAGTTCAAGACCAGTCTGGCCAACAGGGTGAAACTCCGTCTCTACTAATAATACAAAAATTAGCTGGGCATGGTGGCACACACCTGTAATCCCAGCTACTCAGGAAGCTGAGGCGGGAGAATTGCTTGAACCCAGGAGGTAGAGGTTGCAGTGAGCCAAGATCGCACCATTGTACTCTAGTCTGGGCCACAAGAGCGAAACTCCGTCTCAAAAAAAAAAAAAAAAAAAAAAAAAAAAAAAAAAAAAAAAAAAAAAAAAATTGGCTACAACCCTGACACAGTAGCATTCGTGCCAATTTCTGGTTGGAATGGTGACAACATGCTGGAGCCAAGTGCTAATATGCCTTGGTTCAAGGGATGGAAAGCCACCCATAAGGATGGCAATGCCAGTGGAATCACACTGCTTGAGGCTCTTGACCGCATCCTACCACCAACTCGTCTAACTGACAAACCCTTGCGCCTGCCTCTCCAGGATGTCTACAAAATTGGTGGTATTGGTACTGTTCTTGTTGGCCGAATGGAGACTGGTGTTCTCAAACAAGGTATGGTGGTCACTTTTGCTCCTGTCAGTGTTACAATGGAAGTAAATTGTGTTGAAATGCACCATGAAGCTTTGAGTGAAGCTCTTCCTGGGCACAATGTGGGCTTCAATGTGAAGAACATGTCTGTCAAGGAGGTTCGTCATAGCAATGATGCTGGTGACAGCAAAAAAGAAACCCACCAATGGAAGCAGCTGGCTTCCCTGCTCAGGTGATTATCCTGAACCATCCAGGCCAATTCAATGCGGGCTATACCCCTGTACTGGATTACCACACGGCTCACATTGCATGCAAGTTTGCTAAGCTGAAGGAAAAGATTGATCACCATTCTGGTAAAAATCTGGAAGATGGCCCAAAATTCTTGAAATCTGGTGATGCTGCCATCATTGATATGGTTCCTAGATAGCTCATGTGTATTGAGAGCTTCTCAGACTACTCACCTCTGGGTTTCTTTGCTGTTCATGATATGAGACAGACAGTTGCTGTGGGTGTCATCAAAGCAGTGGACAAGAAGGCTGCTGGAGCTGGCAAGGTCACCAACTTTGCCCAGAAAGCTCAGAAGGCTAAATGAATATTATCCCTAATACTTGCTACCCTGGTCTTAGTTGATGGAAGAACAGTTTCAGAACTGTTTATTTCAATTTGCCATTTAAGTTTAATAGTAAAAGACTGGTTAATGATAACAATGCATCATAAAACCTTCAGAAGGAAAGGAGAATGTTTTGTGGACCACTTTTTTTTTTTTTTTCATGTGGCAGTTTTAAATTATTAGTTTTTAAAATCAGTACTTTTCAATGAAAGCAACTTGACCAAAAATCTGTCACAGAATTTTGAGACCCATTAAAACAAAGTTTAATGAGAAAAAAACACATTGTTACTAGACCCCAAAATGATCACAAATCAAATCAATGCATGGATTCCATCCTGGTTGTCAGGAAGATGATCCAGAATGTACTAGTATTTGTGAACACACTAAAATTTTAATACATTCTTGCTGAGCACTTATAAATCCCTAAGTGTAAATCTGCAAGCTTTCAGGGAATCTTTAATGACAGTTTTAGACTCCAGTTTTCATGACAAGATCTGTTTTCTAGCATGCTCAATCTCTGCCTTGTCTCTGGCCCTTTCCTGTTCCTTGTGGCAGCCTGTATTAGTCCATTTTCATATTGCTATGAAAAAATACCCGAGACTAGGTAATTTATAAAGAAAAAGTGGTTTAAGGAACTCCCATTTACACATGGCTGGGGAAGCCTCACAATCATGGCAGAAGGGGAAGGAGGAGCAAAGGCACATCTTACATGGCAGCAGGCACGAGGGCGTGTGCAGGGGAACTAACTGCCCTTTATAAAACCATCAGATCTTGTGAGACTTATTCACTACCATGAGAACAGCATGGGAAAACCAGCCCCCATGATTCAATTTCCTCCCACTGGGTCCCTCCTACTACACATGGGATTATGGAAGCTACAATTCAAGATGATCTTTGGGTTGGGACACAGCCAAACCATATCACAGACATATAATCAAATGAACAATTGTAAAATTGTTCATTTACATGCTTCAGAGTCTGGACTTTATTTTTGTGATGTTGAGTACAGAGATGGATACCAATTAGGAACTCAGTATATTTAACAAATAACTTCATTTTTTCCTTTTATACCAAAGTTTTACATGTTTACACCCCAGATTCCTCCTCCCTCTCCCCTTATCCTCTGCTATGTCCTTTACCATTTCCTTTCTTCCTCTTCATTCCTCCCTTGCTCTTTCTCTCTCTCTTCCCCCTTTCTCTCCTCTCCCTATATGTCTGTCTTTCTTTCTTTCTTTCTTTCTTTTTCGACGACTTACGCTTATGAAGTACGTCTTCTCGAGGCTTACCTTTCTCGTTTCCTTTCCTTCTCTTGCCTCTCTCCTTTCTCTTCTTTTTTTCCTTTCTTCTTCTTTCTTTCTTTCTTTCTTCTTTCTTCTTTCTTTCTTTCTTCTTTTCTTTCTCTTCATTTCTTTATTCTCTCAGTCTCTGTTGGGTTGTCTCTCTTTGCCTCTAGATCACCTGGCATCACAATTCTAGCCCAGATACCTCTCCTCTTGTTGCCAAAATGTCAAGGGTTTGATCTAGGTCCTGTTGCTCACCACACAGAAAGCCAGTCGCTGAGACCACAAGCATTGCCAGGGAAGAAATCTTTATTTGGGTGCTGTTAGTCAGGGAGAGACTCAAATCTGTGTCTCCAACTGACTAAAATTGGGAGTTTATATTCTGGGGAGGAAATGTAACTATATGCAGAAAGACAGAAGTTAGGGAGGGGTAAGGAAGCAGTCATGATGGATGAGAGGTCTGGTGTCTCATTGTCTAGCTGCAGTGATCTGATGAGTTTCAGTTCCTTGATACTATCTGGGAGGACTGACTGTTTCCTGAGAAAGGAACTAAGATGAGACAAAAGTAAGTTTCAGGTTTTAAGACTGGGAGGGTCAACTTCTGTGTTTATTCAGAACACTGTAAGCATCTGTCCATTGGGAAAATTGGGCCAGTTTCACTCTTGGATGGAGCCAGCTGGCAAAGCTGGAGGTGAGGGAGTCTTTTTCAGAGACCCTGGAGTGTGCCCAGAATTTATTTCCTGGGAAGCGAGGTGCGGTTTGGTGATGTCTCTGGAGAGTAAGGGTGAGGATGAGACTCCACCAGTCCCACTGGGCAGGGAGCTTCCTTCTGGAAAAATGTCCTCTTTATGCTGAATCCCTTCAGAGACCCTAGCGGTATAGTGATTCAGGGAAAGGTCCTGCCTCCCTCTTTGTGCCTCCATTTGACTAAAATGGGGGAAATAATACCACAGAGGCCTCATGGGACTATGGAGAAGAGTAAATGAGCTGACATACGTAAACATGCCCAGCATGGTGCCTGCCATCGCAGATGTTCAAGAAACACAAGTTTTCTGTCTCCCTTTTCCCATTGTGTTTGAGAATACAAAGCCCTTAGTTAATGGAAGCACTAGTTGGGGAGCGGGAAATCTGAGTTCTAGTCCTGGTTCTGCCATGGTGTGACTTTGGGCGCATCATCTTCCCTTTCTGAACCTCCATTACAAAAAATCAATAATGTGGTGATGAATGATAATGCTATCTACCTCACAGAATTTCAGATGGGATTACATTAAATACAGTGGTGTTTGAGTAAGAGACGATCATGGTCTCTGGCAAGTGACAACAGCAATAAAAACTAAAAAAAATGGCTGGATGTGGTGGCTCATGCCTGTAATACCAGCACTTTGGGAGGCCAAGGCAGGTGGATCACTTGGGGCCAGGAGTTTGAGACTAGCCCAGCCTACACAGTGAAACCCCATCTCCAGTAATGCAAAAAAAATTAGCCAAGTGAGGTGGTACATGCCTGTAGTCCCAGCTACTCAGGAGACTGAGGCAGAAGAGCCACTTGAACCCAGCAGGTGGAGGTTGCAGTGAGCTGAGATCATAGCACTGTACTCCAGCCTGGGTGACAGAGCAAGACCTTGTCTCAAAAAATTAAAAAGGGAAAAAGCGCTGTCGATTGGAATTGTAAGAGGGCAAATATTACCATATTCCTGTATACCAGGAATGGTTCTTAGAAACCTAGATCCAGTCTCTCATTTATTCCTTGCGTTGGCAGCAAGAACATCTCCACAAACTTGGGGCCTGAATGAGGCAGAGTGCTTTCATTTTCCCTATCAATTGCTTCAGCAACCACCTGCCTTATTAGTAGAATGTTTATCACTTTTTTTGTGGAGTTCTCCCTGCCCCCTTAAATGATCTGTGAACCTTACAGGTGTTCTTAGTTCCAAAGGGAGTGTCTGCCCATGGCTAAATTAAAAATGGCTAAGGACAGGGGTCTGGTTAGTTCACTGCTGCAGTTGCGCCTTGTTGCCAGAGGGGTTGCTGTTGAAGTGAAGTTCTGCACAGTCTTGTGAATGCTTTGTTCTGTGATTATGTGAGATCCAGTTCTTGGATATCTGTTGAGAGAGAATGATCCAACTCCTTCCGTGCTAAGTGTGGCCAAGAGTTACACACATTTGGCCCCAGAGTTTCATCTCTACAATCAATTCTATCAGTTCACATACACAGTCACTCCTTGGGGTATAAGCAGGAACCAGGAACACTGGTTTGGGGTCAGTTCCAAAGTAATAAATGAGAGAATAAATGAGAGACTGGATCTAGGTTCCTAAGGAATCTAGGTTCGCAAGGAATAAATGAGAGACTGGATCTAGGTTCCTAAGAACCATTCCTGGTATACAGGAATATGGAAATGCTTACAGCTACTATACTTCCTGCCTCTCCTGTGACTTAGTTGTTAGACAATTAGACATCAATTATTTGACTCATTCAAACCCCAAAGCTCTTGTTACATTCATCTTGTAGGAAATCCTGGGCCACTTGAAGCAGGCTAAACTGGTGGCTACAAAATGTCATCTGTTCCCAGTTGTGCTATGTTATAGTTGACAGAATCTTTTAATAAAATCGAGGGAAGAATCCACAAGTTTGATATTCTATAGGACAGTCCTATTATCCTCCCAACAATGGAGCAGAGGTCACTGTATTGTACTCACAAGTCTAAAAATGTGGTCTGGAGATACTGTAGAAAGAGTAGAGGTGTTAGAAATGGACAGAAAGTGTTCAAATCTCTGGTGGAAATCAGTTGTGTTTACTCACCCAGTGCCTTATTGCTCCTTTCAGTTCTTATGGGAACCTCAATTTTCTTTTCACGAATTATCTCTCATTCACTCTCAATCTCAGTTTGGGTTGGACTGGTCCTACCTTTGTTCTCAAGAGGTGGGACTCTGACCCAGGCCTGGCCAATGAAAGGACTGAAACTCCCTAGCTACAATCATTGGTTCATAGATCAGCACATGACCCAAGTTGGGCCAATGAAAGGCTGACTTGATATTTTTGCTAGAATGGTGGAAAAAGAAGCGCTTCCTTTCTTTGGGGGAACACTGAGCTTATGGGATGTAAGCTTAAAGCTGCTAGGATTCTATCTTAGCCACTAGGTAGAGAAAGCCTGATTGAAAATGAAGTCAACTTTGTGGAAAGAAGAGCCAAGTGATAGATACTGAGAGATTCTACTTGACATTGAGCCCCTGGATCCAACTGTGCCTGAAACTAGAACTACAGATGGTCTGTCATGAACCAGAACATGCCCATTTCCTAGTTAAGTCAGTTTGAGTTGTGTTGGGTTTTGGTCATTTGCCATAGTATAGTATACAATTAATCCCCTGAGGATCAGTGTAAGTAGGTTCTCAGCAGAGTAAGATGTTAAACAAAAGACAGACAGGCAAACAGGCAGACAGATGATCTCTGATGATTAGGCACTTCTTTCCACCTCTTTTCAGAGCAGAGCCACCCCACCCCTCCTCACCAGATGCTTTGCTTGTGTCTGGCACAGGCAGGGTAGGGCACCAGTACCAGGCAGGTTGAAAATATTACAAAACGTCTGGGGAAAACGGCATTGTTTTCAATTTATGTTTTTGCTTTCCCTCTTGTCTCCTGCATTTTTGCTTTTATTTAAGGTTGTGTTCAATGTTGTAATTACTTTTTTAATCGGTAACGTCTGTGTCTGGGGTTTATGGTTTGCCTCCATTGCTCGGCCTGACACTGTAAACAAATGCTGGCACTTTGGCTGGGAGGCTCCTGCTGAAATATCGCCCTAAATAAATAAAAGGCAAATTAGATATTGGAAAATAACTTTAAATTACATTTGAATTCTTGCGGAATTACATCTTACATTTGTGTTAGGGACAAATGAGTTTGCCTTAAATAACACATCTAGAGCGATTGACCAGGGAGGACAGCGGTGTTTGACAGTGTCTGGGAAGAGGGAGGACAAGCACAGACCTTTCAAAGGGAAGTGAAGGGTGAAACAGAGGGGACTTCTCAAGGGATGGTCATGGGAATGAGGTGGGGGCGGAGAGGTGTAAATCTTAAGAAACCTTGGATATATCCGCTGGATCTGCCAAAGAGATTGGGACTCTTGAAAGGAAAGCCATTAGGTTGATTAACTAGGTTGTTCCCTGCAGATAGAAGGAGGAGCTGATGTTATCATGTACCTGCTACCTACTGGATGCCTGACAAACATGGAGGTCGTATAGTCACCAGCTTTGTTGACAGGGACCTGGGTACAAATATTGGTGTTGTCACTACTACTGCTGACCAACAGGCAGACAGGTGATGTCAGGGAACTTTAGTCTCCTGACCTTGTTACTGAAGAAGCTCAAGGCAGGGAGGTTCATATGGCTTACCAGTAGGGGTGTTGACACCAGTGTGACTTGGGTTGAAGCCACTGTTCTTCTGGTTCCTAGTGTGTACCTTTGGGCAAGTCACTTACCACTCTGACCCTCAGTTTTTTCATCTGTAAAATGCGGATCATAACAAAAGTAACTTGTCTCTAAGAGTTGCTATGAGAATTAATTGTAATAATGAATGTTACTTGCCCAGCACAACTTAACACATGGAATGGTAATTAATACTATTCAATCTTGTTATTTGCACAACAGTCTTGTGTAATAGGATGTTAAAATTGAAGTTTCACTTAGGCATGAAGATAAGATAGAAGGGAAATTTCTTTTTCTTTCTTTTTTTTTTTTTTGAGACAGAGTCTCGCTCTGTTGCCCAGGTTGGAGTGCAGTGGCACGATCTCAGCTCACTGCAAGCTCCGCCTTCTGGGTTCACGCCATTCTCCTGCCTCGGCCTCCCGAGTAGCTGGGACTACAAGCGCCTGCCACCACGCCCGACTAAGTTTTTGTATTTTTAGTAGAGATGGGGTTTCACCGTGTTAGCCAGGATGGTCTCAATCTCCTGACCTTGTGATCCGCCTGCCTCAGCCTCCCAAAGTGCTGAGATTACAGGCATAAGCCACCGCGCCCGGCCAGAAGGGAAATTTCAAACTGAGGTGCCAATTCTCTGTATGCAGATTTTTTTCTTTTCTTTTCTTTTTCTTTTCTTTTCTTTTTTTTTTTTTTGAGACAGAGTCTTGCTCTGTCACCCAGGCGGGAGTGCAGTGGCGTGATCTCAGCTCTTCTGTCTCCTGGAGTTCAAGTGATTCTTGAACAACCACCATCTCCCAGGTTCAAGTGATTCTTGTGCAACCTCTGTCTTCTGAGTTCAAGTGCAACCTCTGTCTGCTGGGTTCAAGTGATTCTCCTGCCTCAGCCTCCTGAGTAGCTGGGATTACAGGTGCCTGCCCCCACACCTGGCTAACTTTTGTATTTTTAGTAGAGATGAGGTTTCACCATGTTGGCCAGGCTGGTCTCGAACTCCTGACCTCAAGCGATCTGCCTGCCTCAGCCTCTCAAAGTGCTGGGATTACAGACACGAACCACTGCACCCAGCTATGCAGATTTTCAAATGAAATAGTTGGGCACATGTACCACAATTCTCAATCCCCTTTTACCTGTTTCAGAAATAGAAAATAATTGAGAATGAAGAAGAAACAAATAATTTCTAAAGATGATATCTGTATAGAAAGCACTCCTGCAAGCCTTATCCTCTCCTTACTTTAGGGAATAAAGGGTACCTGCTCTCTTTATCTCAAATCTAGGGATGGATGTGCAGAGCACAACCTTAAGACTAGAATATGGGGTATATTAGTTGGGATAGGACAGGCTTTGTTGCAGTAACAAATAAACCCAGATATCTCAGTTGCTTAATCCAATAACAATTTATTTCAAGCTCAAGTTGAAGTCTGGTGCAGTTCCAGTTGTCCTCTTCCTCTTATGGTGGTGCTGTCTGGAACTCATTGCCTTTAAGGGAGAAGAGATAGAGGATGGAAACATTTGACTCTTAAGTGCCTCTGTCCAGAAGAGACATATGGCCATTCCATTCACTTCACTGGCCAGAACTTGTTTCATGGTCTCCATCCAAATGCAACAGAGACTGAGAAACAGAGGAGCACATAGATATTTGGTGAGCACCATCAACTTTTAGAGACTCTTCTCCTAGATGAGCTTGAAATGTGTTTCCTAAATGCAGTTGGGAGACATGGAACACCAGTGCTTGAGTCACTTCACCTCTTGCAAAAGGCAAAGCAGCCAGTGGTACCAGGAAAACTCTGTTGGGTTCAGTTTGTACCTGCAGAGGTTGTCAAGGCAAGGAATGTATGGCTGTTTCCTATGGATTAGCTAGGGGAGGGGGAGCTGATGTGGGATCATTGTGGGACCCATCCAATAGGGCCTTCTGGAATGTGGAGGTGAATGCATAGGACCAAGGAAAGAGCACCTGTAATAGAGATGCACCCAGATTTCAGATGGAAAGGCTCCAGCAGGAAACTCCAAAGTGCTAACAAGTCCTCCATGTGAGGATCAGTATTCAACATCTGCCAGGTCTAGAGGTGACAAAGCCAGCATGCACAGCATGAGTTCACGTAATTGCAATTCCTACCGCTTTGCCTTCTTTCGTCCCCATGTATCAGCCCCAGAAGGGAGAGGTCTTAGTTTCCCAATGGGGGCAGACAGATTGAAGGAAGAGAGAAGCCAATCACACCTGCCTTCCCAGTGCTACCTTCCAGTCAGACATAGAGTGGAGCTTGGAAACTGCAAGACTGATGGTTAAATTGAGTTCAGAGTTGGATTACTACTTTGGTCTGGACACACTATTTATTGAATTGAGACTCTATTTTAATCTTTCAACAAGTATTTACTGTGTACCACTCCTCTAGATGCTGCATTACATTGTCAAACAAACACAGATGTCTGCTCTTGTGAGGCTGACATTTCTAGTGCTGGTATCATTGGGCAGTTAAGAGCAGAAGAGTCTCAGGGGTCTGCGGGAAGTTTCCAACCAAGGCAGAAGAAGATATGTCTTACTGAATGAAGTTTAAGGGCATGATGAACACAGGAATAAAGCTGCAGTTACATCCTGAGCCATTCTCATTAAAAATAATTTAAATTTTACTTTAAGTTCTGGGATACATGTGCAGAATGTGCAGGTTTGTTACACAGGTATACATGTGCCATGGTGGTTTGCTGCACCCATCAACCTGTCATCTAGATTTTAAGCCCCACATGCATTAGGTATTTGTCCTAATGCTCTCCCTCCCCTTGCCCCCCATTCCTGACAGGCCCTGGTGTGTGTTGTTTCCCCCTTGTGTCCATGTGTTTTCATTGTTCAACTCCCACTTATGAGTGAGAACATGCGGTGTTTGGGTTTCTGTTCTTGTGTTAGTTTGCTGAGGATGATGGTTTCCAGCTTCATCCATGTCCCTGCAAAGGACATGAAACCCATTCTTTTTTATGGCTGCATAGTATTCCATGGTGTATATGTGCCACATCTTCTTTATCCAGTCTATCATTGATGGGCATTTGGGTTGGTTCCAAGTCTTTGCTGTTGTGAACAGTGGTGCAATAAACATACGTGTGCATGTGTCCTTATAGTAGAATGATTTATAATCCTATGGGTAGGTTTTGAAGGGAAGATAAGGGTTAAAGAAAGATGGAGAGAGAGAGAGAGAAAGGCTCAACAGCAAATGCAGGCATTTATGTCCAGCATAAACCTGCAGACGTGGGGGTTCAGCTTAATGTCAGTGCCCACCACTGCTTACAGGTGGGGGCAATTATAGGCCTGTGGGGAAGAGTCTGGAATGTGGGGGCATGGCCTGATTCCTGGGAAAATGTTGATAATGTGTTCCCAGGATGGGTAGTTCTGGCCCTTGTTCCAGCAGAATGTGGTTTTCCTTGAACTTTCTCTCAGCAGAATATGATAAGAAGCAGGCTGTTTCTCATGGCCTGAACCCCCATGGAATGTTTCACTTTGACCAAGGTCTGCGAAATGGTGGGGGGCTTACAAAATGGTGCAGTCTGGACTAACATCTACCACCCTTCTTTTTTGATGAAAGAACTATTTTATTTATTTTTTTAATAAAGAGATGGGGTCTTGCCATGTTGTTCAGGCTGAAGTCAAACTCCTGGGCTCAAGAGATCATCTTGCTTCAGCCTCCCTAGTAGCTGAGACTACAGGAATGTGCCACTGTGCCAGGCTAAGGGACTTTCTTTTTTACTTAAATACGTTTGAGTAAATGGAAAGCCTGCATTCACTTGCCATGAACAGAAGGTAAGCATGAAAATAAATGAATAATATCATAAAACAAAAGATCTACATATGACTTAACGTCATCTTGTGTCCTGTTAGTGGTAACACAATGGGAAACAGTGGCTGAGAACATCAGAGCAGGAAGGGCAAATAGTCAAGATCACAGGCTTATCTGAGTCAGGTAACCCTGGGTATGGATCCAAGGTCCTCCCTTCCCGCCTGTGTGACCTTGGGTAAGTCCCTTTACATCTCCAAGCTGTTCTCTCGTATATAAAATAGCGATAATAGAATTGACTTCCCAGGTCTTTGTGATATGTAAAAGATATGATGTATATTATACAATGTAATGTAATATTATTAATAGCTCACATTCGTCGAGCTTTTCCCCCTGCCAGCCAGTGTTCTAAGCACTTCACAAATGTTAAATTATTTGATCCTCAGAACAACCCAAGGAGGTGGGTCTTATTTCTGTTCCTAATTTATGGAGGAGGAAGCTGAGGCGGAGAGGCAGTTAGGGGCAGAGCTGGGATTCTAAGCAGACAGCCTCCACGTTCCTAAACATTCTGCCATCCCACCCCTCTCTGCTTCTGTAAATGGGAGCTGTTGGGTCCACTCTGACCCTCTCATTTCTCTAATTTGGAAACAGAGGGCCTGAGAGGGGTGACACCCTGCCCAAAGTCCCACAGTCCATGAGTGTCCTGGCACCCAGCAGGATCTGCTTCTGGCACCCACTGCCTCTCCTTTGGGGTCAGATTAACCTCAAGAAGCTGGAGAGGAAGCCTGGGAAGGGTTTCCTGGCCAGTTGATGGAGTTACCTCTAAAAAGCTGCCATTGACCTTGTATGTACCGAGAAGCAAGTAGAGACAAAGACCTTGTAGATTGTGGAGAGGAACCTTCTGGAGGCTGGGCTAAGGGGGTGCTTGGCTGGGGAGGGCCCTCCCGAGATCATACAGCTCTTGCAGGGGTCAGTGTGTGGTTGCACGTGAGAGAGAGCAACACAGGCAGAAAACACAGGCTTCATGGCAAGGTTGTGGGGTGGATCAGCCTGTTGGAGGAACTGCTGAACTGCCACAGCTGGATGGGGGGCTGGGAGGCAGGGCCTGGTAGGACTCTACTCACAGCTTCACCATCACAATGAAATAGCTGCAATCACTTTCCAGCACGGGATCACTTCATTCAATATTCAAATTCTTGGGAAAGAAAATCTTATTGGATCATTTTAGGTCACATGTTTGTCTTTGAACCAATCCCTGTCCTTGAACCAATCCCTGTGTTCAAGGGGATGGAGCACTCTGATTGGCCGGTCCTGGGTCACGTTCACTCCTGGACCAGGGCTGCGGTCAGCCTTAACAGAGACTCAGGGACCCAGACGTGGCAGGAACGTGGTCTCATAGCTTTGTTAGAGCAGGACTGAGTCAGCTTGGCAGGAGGGCCACGAACCTCCCACAGGGCCTTAGTGTGAGTTATTAAAAACAGCTTGGGGACAGGATCAGCCATGTGGGCACGGGCTTGGTAAGCAGAGCCTGGGTAAATTCAGCCCCCATTCGCCCTTCTGTAGGATGCCCTGGTGTGGGAACGTGCACGCCCATGCACAACGATCCTGTCCCTGTTCAGACAGATTCCCCTTCCCTGAGGCTGCCTCCACTTGGTGGGCTCCCGATCCACCTTTGTTAACCTAATGATTCTTAGCTTTGCTCTGCTGACCTCTCTGTCTTCACCTATCTCCATTCCCTGCTCCCCATTTTGTAAGTGTAAGGCACGTAAGACATTTTCTTACAATTCATTTGCTTTTTGCATATTCGCACAGTTGTGCGTCAATCATCACTATCAATTTAAAAACATTTTCGGCCGGGAGCAGTGGCTCACGCCTGTAATCCCAGCACTTTGGGAGGCCGAGGCAGGCGGATCACGATGTCAGGAGATTGAGACCATCCTGGCTAACACGGTGAAACCCTGTCTCTACTAAAAATACAAAATATTAGCTGGGCGTGGTGGCGGGTGCCTGTAGTCCCAGCCATTTGGGAGGCTGAGGCAGGAGAATGGCATAAACCCAGGAGGCGGAGCTTGCAGTGAGCTGAGATCGTGCCACTGCACTCCAGCCTGGGCGACAGAGCAAGACTCTGTCTCAAAAAAATAAATAAATGTAAATATAAATAAATAAAAATAAAAAACATTTTCATTACTCCAGTAACATTCACCCCTTAGCCATCACCCCGCACTCTCACTCTCCCACACTCCATGCCCCCAGCCCTAGATAACCACTCATCTATATTCTGTATCTGTAGATTTGCCTATTCTGGACATTTCATATAAATTGAATCATGCATGGTTCTTTGAGACTTGCTTCTTTTAATTAGAATAATGTTTTCAAGGTTCATTCATGTCGTAGCATGTATCAGTACTTGATTTTTCTTTTATTTTCTTTCTTTTCTTTTCCTTTTTTTTTCTGAAACAGAGTCTCGCTCTGTTGCCCAGGCTGGAGTGCAGTGGCGCCATCTTGGCTCACTGCAACCTCCACCTCCCAGGTTCAAGCAACACTCCTGTCTCAGCCTCCTGAGTAGTTGGGACTGCAGGTGCCCGCCATGATGCCCAGCTAATTTTTGTATTTTTAGTAGAGAGGGGGTTTCACCATATTGGTCAGGCTGGTCTCAAACTCTGGACCTCAGGTGATCCATCTGCTTTGGCCTTCCAAAGTTCTGGGATTAGAGGCGTGAGCCACCATGCCTGGCCGCTTCATTTCTTTTTATCGCTGAATAATATTCCATGGTATGGATAGACCATAATTTATTTATCCATTCATCAGTTGATGGATGTTGGGTTGTTTCCACTTTTGGGCTACTATGAATAATGCCACCGTAAATATTACAGAGAAGATTTTGTGTGGACATAAGTTTTCATCCTTTTGGGCATATCCTTAGGAGGAGAATTGCTGGTTCACATGATAACGCTATGTGATAGCTAATATTAGGTGTCAACTTGATTGAATTGAAGGATGCCTAGATGGCTGGTAAAGTATTGTTTCTGGGTGTTTCTGTGAGGGTGTTGCCAGAGAAGATTGACATTTGAGTCAGTGGACTGGGAGAGGAAGACTCACCCTCAATGTGGGTGGGCACTATCCAATTGACTGCCAGCACAGTCAGAACAAAGCAGGCAGAAGGAGAGACTTATTTTGCCTAGTCTTCTGGTTTCTTTCTTCTTCCCACGGTGGATGCTTTTTTCTGCTCCTTTTGCCCTTGGACATCAGACTCCAGGTTCTCCAGCCCTTTAGGACTCTGAGACTTGCACCAACAGCTTGCTGGGGGCTCTTGGGCCTCTGGCTGCAGACTGAAGGCTGCACTGTCAGCTTCCCTGGTTTTGAGGTTTTTGGACTCAGACTGAGCCACTACTGGCTTTTCTCTTTCCCAGATTGCAGATGGCCTATTATGGGACTTTGCCTTGTAATCATGTGAGCTAATTCTCCCTAATAAGTTCCCTTTCATATATACATATATCCCATTGGTTCTGTGCCTCTGAGAACCCTGACAAATACTTTCTATGTTCAACTTTTGAGAAACTGCCAGCCAGGCGTGGTGGCTCATGCTGGTAATCCCAGCACTTTGGGAGGTAGAGGCGGGCAGATCACAAGGTCAGGAGATCGAGACCATCCTGGTTAACATGGTGAAACCCCATCTCTGCTAAAAATACAAAAAATTAGCCGGGCATGGTGGTGGGTGCCTGTAGTCCCAGCTACTCGGGAGGTTGAGGCAGGAGAATGACGTGAACCCGGGAGGCAGAGCTTGCAGTGAGCCAAGATTGCACCACTGCACTCCAACCTGGGTGACAGAGCAAGACTTTGTCTCAAAAAAAAAATAAATAAATAAAAATAAATAAATAAAGAAAAAGAGAAACTGCCAGACTGTTTTCCAAAGTGGTTGCACCATTTTACATTCTCATCAGCAGTGTATGAGGGTTCCTATTTCCCAACATCCTTACCTTGTTATTATCTGTATTTTGATTGTAGCCATCTAGTGAGTGTAAATAGTATTTCACTGCGGTTTTGATTTGCATGTGCTTGATGACAATGATGTTAAACATCTTTTCCTGTGCTTACTGGCAATTTGTAGATTTTGTTTGGAGGCATGTCTATTAGATTTTGGCATGTCCATTTTAAAACTGCATTATTTGTGTTTTTTAATTTAAATTTTATTTTATTTATTAATTTTATTTATTTAATTTTATTATTTATTTTTTAACACAGAGTCTCACTGTCATCTGGGCTGGAGTGCAGTGGCATGATCTCAGCTCACTGCAACCTCTGCCTCCTGGGTTCAGACAATTCTCCTGCTTCAGCCTCCTGAGTAGCTGGGATTGCAGGCATGCACCACCACCCCTAGCTAATTGTTTGTATTTCTAGTAGAGATGGGGTTTTGCCATGTTGTCCTGGCTAGTCTCAAACTCCTGACCTCAGGTGATCTGTCCACATCAGCCTCCCAAAGTGCTGGTATTACAGGTGTCAGCAACCAAGCCTGGCCTTATTTGTGTTTTTATTATTGATTTGTAGTAGTTTTATATGTTTGAGACTCAAATCCCTTAAAAGTATGATTTGCAAAAATATTCTGCTATTCTTTGGATTATCTTTTCACTTTCTTAATGGTGTCCTCTGAAGTAAGTTTTAAATTGTGATGAAGTCTAATTTATCTAGTCTTTTTTTCTTGCTTAAGATTTTGGTATCAGATCTAAGGTCCAAATTCAAGGTCGCAGAGACTTTCTCTGATTTTTAAAAGAGTTTGATAGTTTTAGCTGTTAAAATTTAAATCTTTGATTCATTGTGGGTAATTTTTGTATATAGTGTGAGGTAGGGATTCAACATTATTCATTCTTTTAAATGTAGATATCCAGTTGTCCCAGCACCGTTTATTGAAAAAACTATCCCTTTCCCATTGAATAGGCCCTTGCCCCAAATCAATCAACCATAGTTACATGGATTTATTTCTGGAATCTAATTTTATTTCATTGATACATATGCCAATAGTGTGCTGTCTTGATTACTGTAGTTTTGTAGTAAGTTTTGAAACTGAGAAATGTGAATTCTTGAACTTTTACTTTGTTTTAAGATTCAAGATAGAATTCTTGGATTTCTGTATGAATTTTGGGATAAGCTTGTCAATTCCTGGAAAGAGACCAGCTAGGATAAGAATGCTACAAGAAAAGAAAATCACAGGTCAATATCCCTGGTGAGTATAGGTGAGAAAACTGGATAGGCACATGCAAAAGACTGAAATTGGACAATTGTCTTACACTATCTACACAAATTTACTCAAAATGGATTTAAGACTTAAATGTAAGATCTGAAACCATAAAACTCATGGAAGAAAACATAGGGGAAAAGCTCCTTGTCATTGATCTTGGCAATGATTTTTTTGGATATGACATCAAAAGCACAGACAACAAAAGGAAAAATAAACAAGTGGGACTACATCAAACTCAAAACCTTCTGCACACCAAAGGAAACAATAAATGAAATGAAAAGGCAACCTATGGAATGGGATAAAATATTTGTGAACTATACATCTCATAAGGGGCTAATACAAAAAATATAGAAAGAACTCACAAAACGTAATAGTAAAACCAACTAACCAAATAATCCCCCAAAACAAAACAACACGAAAAACTCCCCAAACCAAATAATGCTATTTAAAAATTGGCAGAGCATCAGGAAGAATAGCTAATGGATGCTGGGCTTAATACCAAGGTGATGGGTTGATCTGTGCAGCAAACCACCATGGTACACCTATGTAACAAACCTGCACACCCTGCACATGTACCCCAGAACTCAAAATAAAAGTAAAAGAAAAAAAAAGTAAAGTAAGAGTATAGACAGGGGAAAAAAAAATGGCAAAGGATCTGAATAAGCATTTTTCTAAAGAAGACATACAGATGGCCAACAGGTATATGAAAAGGTGCTCAACATCACTAATCATCAGAGAAATGCAAACAAAACTACAGTGAGATATCTCGCACCTGTTAGAATGACTATTATCAAAAAGATAAGAGTTGGCAAGTGCTGGTGAGGGTGTAGAGAAAAAGAAATCCTTGTACACTGTTGGTGGAAATGGAAATCAATATAGCCATTAGGGCAAACAGTATGGAGGTTCCTCAAAAAACTACAAATGCAAGTACCATATGATCCAGCCATCTAACTTCTGGTATATATCTAAAGGCTGTGAAATCACTGTCGAAGAGATATCTGCACCTCATGTTTGTTGCAGGTAGCTAAGATACAGAAACAACCTAAATGTCCATGGATGAATGAATGGAGAATATTATTTGACCATAAAAAGGAATGAAATCCTGCCTTTTGCAACAACATGGATGAACTTAGAGGAAATTATGGGAAGTGAAATAAGATAGACACAGAAAGACAAATAATGTATGATCTTATTTATACCTGGAATATTAAAAAGTTGAATTCATAGAAGTAGAGATTAAAACAGTAGTTACCGGATACATGGGGAAGTGTTGGTCAAAGGGCACAAACATTCAGTTATAACATGAACAAATTCTGGGGATCTGGTGTATGACATGGGTGATGATGGATGTGTTAACGAATTTGATAGTGGTCATCATGACACAATGTATATCAAATCATTAGTCATACACCTTAAATATATAAAATCTTTTTTTGTCAGTTAAATACTAAACAAACAAACAAACAAATAAAAAACTCCAATATAAGGACTGCTGAATTGGAGGTGGAACAGAATTTTACAAAGTTCAATAATTCACACTCCATCATCAATCCTTGTTCACCATATTCGGTACCACCTATACTACTATTAACTTAACAGTCTTCTTTAAAGACAGTCAATTTTAGAAAATAAATTTATTTAAAAAGGAAACTTTACTTTGCCACCCTACATGGAAAATTGGTATCATTTTCCATAAATAGGAGGTAATCATGAAAATGAATATCATGGGAACACACCAGTGTTTTGTAAGCTTAGTAGGATATTCTCTTTTCTTTTGAAGGCTCTGAATCTGAGGCCAGTGCTTTATTTGTTGATAAAGATTAGCAGTGTTAGAGTTTTAGGGAGATGTTAAAGACATATTATCACCAAACTGAGACTTTCTCATAATTATGAGGCTTTTGAGATCATTGATCTGGGAAGAATTTTCTCATTATGCAACTCAATGTTTTTTAACGCTGTATTTATTTTCACCAAAAATTATCGTATTTGCCATCTAAAATTGTGCTCCATTATGGGTCTGTGTCTGTGGTAGAGAAAATTAGTGCTCTCAAAATATCCACGGCCTTCTCTAAGTTTCTCAACTTCCTTTGCAGATGCTTGGGATCACATGACTTGTTCTGGGCTTTGGCTGGCGAGTGCTACTATTGGGCTGTGGCAGTGAAGTACCGTTTCACTGTTGGGCTGTAGCAGTGTAATGCTGGTGGGCTTTTTCCATCTCCCTTTTGCATTCCATCATCCTCCTTGCATTCCAGATATCATAGCCATAGGGACACCCAGACTCTACATGAGTGAGAAATACATTTACTGTGTCAAAGCACTGAGATTTCAGGTTAATTTGTTACTGAAGCATAGTCCAGGGGTGCCCAATCTTTTGGCTTCCCTGGGCCACACTGGAAGAACTGTCTTGGGCCACACATAAAATACACTAATGATGGCTGATAAGCTAAAAAAAAAAAAAAAAAAGAAAAAAGAAAAAAAAGCACTATGCATAAATCTCATAATGTTTTATGAAAGTTTTTGAATTTGGGTTGGGCCACATTCAAAGCCATTCTGCACTACATGCGAGCTGCGGGCTGCGGGCTGCAGGTTGGACAAGCTTGGTTTAAGCTATTCTGACTGTCGTGGACATGTGGCCCCCACTTGGGAAATATTAACTTTGATAAATCTTTTTGTTGTTGTTGTTTTTTGAGATGGAGTCTCACTCTCTTGCCCAGGCTGGAGTGCAGTGGTGCAATCTCAGCTCACTGCAACCTCTGCCCTCTGAATTCGAGCAATTCTCCTGCCTCAGCCTCCCAAGTAGCTGGGATTACAGGTGCGCACCACCATGCCTGCCTAACTTTTGTATTTTTAGTAGAAATGGAGTTTTGTCATGTTGGCCATGCTGGTCTCGAACTCCTGACCTCAAGTGATTTGCCCGCCTCAGCTTCCCAAAGTGCTGAGATTACATGCGTGAACCACCACACCCAGCCTATCTTTGACAAACTTTTGACCAATATTGGGCCTTCTCAGTTGGGACCCTTATTTCCTTTCTCCGACTCTCCTCCCTTACTGTTTCCTATTCTTCTTCCTTCTCTTCTTCCTCCTCCTCTCCCCATGCATTCAGCTAACTCCCTGTCTCTGATTACCCAACATCACTCTGGGCTCTGCTTGAAGACTCATAGCCTATAAAGCTTCAAAAGGTCCTCAGTGTTATTTTAGTCAGGCAAACTCCACAGGTGGGAGTTACTTCTCCACACTTCTGATAGTGTCACTTGAATACCTGCAAGAACAGGAAACTCACTTCCTTTCATGGTGGTCCTTTCCATCACTGGGCAGCTCCATCTAAGAGGCACTTTCTCTTGTGATTAATCAGACGACATTTCCACCCCCAGCCATTTCTACTCTTCCCCATGCAGAGTTCTGCAGAATGGCTGTCCCTGATAAGGACAGCCCTTCAGAGGCCCAGGAATAAGTCTCAAGCTTTCTCAGCCTTGTTCAAGTCACAAAACACACGCACACCCAATGGGGGATTCCGGCAATGTACCATGTGGTAGAAATGTCAGTCCATAGCTCAGGTGCATGGGAAATATCACTCTCTTTATACATTCACTTCGCGCTATGGTTGGGATGTTTGTCTCCTCCAAATCTCATGTTGAAATGTGATTCCCAATGTTAAAGGTAGTGCCTAGTGGGAAACGGGGGCAGATCCCTCATGAATGTCTTGGTGCCCTCCTGGCGGTAATGAGTGAGTTCTCATTCTATTCATGTGAGACCTGGTTGTTAAAAAGAGCCTGGGAAAGATGGTGACCACAGGCTGTGATGGGTAGTGGGGGGTGCAGATTGGTGGCGGGGAAGAGTTGGGAGGGCTAATGAGTACAAAAATAGTTAGAAAGAATGAACAAGGGGCAGGTGCAGTGGCTCATGGCTGTAATCCCAGCACTTTGGGAGGCCTACGTGGATGGATCACTTGAGTCAGGAGTTCAAGACCAGCCTTGCCAACATAGTGAAACCCCATCTCCAGTAAAAATACAAAAATTAGCCAGGTGTGGTGGCACGTGCCTGTAGCTCCAGCTACTCAGGAGGTTGAGGCAGGAGAATCACTTGAACTTGGGAGGTGGAGGCTGCAGTGAGCTGAGATCATGCCACTGCACTCTAGCCTGGGCAACAGAGTGAGACTTCATCTCAAAAAAAAAAAAAAAGAAAGAATCAGACCTAGTGTTTGATAGATTTGATAGCACAACTGCGTGACTATAGTCAATAATCATTGAATTGTGCATTTAAAAATAACTAAGAGTGTAATTGGCTTGTTTGTAACACAAAGGATAAATGCTTCCAATGATGGATCCCCCATTTACCTTGATAGGATTATTATGCATTGCCTGCCCGTATCAAAATATCTCTTGCACTCCATAAATATATACACTACTATGTACCCAAAAATTGAAAAATTAAAACAAGAACAGAGTCTAGGACCTCCCATCTCTCTCTTGCTCCCTCTCATCATGCAACACATTGGCTCCTCTTCCTCTCTGCCGTGATTAAAAGCTTCCTGAGGCCTCACCAGAACCTGAGCCAAATACACTTCCTTTCTTCTAATGAATTACCCAGCCTCAGGTATTCCATTGTGGCAATGCAAAATGGACTAATACAGTTCATTACAATGTTTAATTTGTGTCCGTTCTTCCAATCAATTTAGGTTTTCTTATATTCCTTGGGGTTGCCCTTAAGTTCGGCAGGGGCAGAAGTCAGGGTGTTGGGGAGGGGACATCCATGATTTTCTGAGATTCTCAGCCAGTCTTTGACTTCAGGCCACACGTGCTGCTGTGGCGTTATGTACAACTGCATCCAATTCTGAGGGATGCTCCTTGTTGCCCTTGTGTGCCAACTCCTGGGTGCATTGAGATCAGGTGGGTACTCATGCTAAGTTCAATGAGATGCACTGGGAAGTTACTGAGCTTTTCTCTTTTCTTTTCTTCTCTTCTCTTTTCTTTCTCTTTTTTTTCTTTTTTCTTTTCTTTTTTTTTTTTTGAAGCAGAGTCTCACTCTATTCCCCAGGGTGGAGTGCAGTGGCATGATCTCGGCTCACTGCAACCTCCACCTCCCGGGTTCAAGTGATTCTCCTGCCTCAGCCTCCCGAACAGCCAGGATTACAGGGATGTGCCACCACACCCAGCTAATTTTTGCATTTTTAGTGGAGAGGGGATTTCACCACATTAGCCAGGCTGGTCTCAAACTCCTGACCTCAGGTGATCCATCTGCCTCAACCTCTCAAAGTGCTGGGATTATAGGCATGAACCACTGCACCTGGCCAATTACTGAACTTTTCTGAACCCTCCTGAATCCTTCATCATGTCCACATTGCTCTCACATGCCTGGGACTCCTGCACTGCTCTACACCAGCTTGTGCATGGAGCGCTCTGGAAGCCTCTCCCAGCTACATCAGCCTAGGCACCACCCCTACCTTCACAGGTCCACCCTCCTTTTCTAACTGGGCTTCAGCCTGGGTGGGGAACACCCAGGGCCCCTTTCTCAGGGACACTTCGGCATCCCATTCTCTTTGCAGCTCTTCAAATCCCTGGCATGGGGCAGGGCAGTGCTGGCCGCCTTACATGCCTGGGTCTCATTGCTCTTTTCCATGACCCCAGTATACTAGGTACCATTTGGGTTTCCTTTTTGATAGACGGCAGAACTGAGGGCCAGAGAGGCGATGGGCGTAGCAGAGCCAGGAATGAAACCCAGGTGTGTCTAAGCCCTGTGCCAAAGCTCTTTCATCAGCACCCAGCTACTTCTCAGGAAGCACAACTGGGGATGTTACTGAAGTGTGAGAATTTGGGGACCCCAAGAGGGGATGTGGAGAGATTTGAGGCAAGGAAGTCCTGATCATAACCTGGAAAAGATACCCCAGGGCACCCTCTGCCTTCAGGGGTTCCAGAGTGAGTGTCCTCACTCTCTCCAGAGTGAACATAAAGCTCTTTATTAATTCCACAAATATTTACCAAGACCCCTTATGTTCACTACTGCCAGGACTAAAGCAGTGAACAAAAGACTAGTGGAAAAAAAGACTGCCCTTGTGTAACTTTTTTTTTTTTTTTTTAAAGACAAGATCTCACTCTTTTACCCAGGCTGGGACTGCAGTGGTGAGATCATAGCTCACCGCAGCCTCAAACTCCTGGGTGCAAGCAATCCTCCCATCTCAACCTCTCAAGTAGCTGGAATTACAGGCACACACCACCATGCCTGGTTAATCTTTTTTTTTTTTTTTTTTTTTTTTGTATTTTTGTAGAGATGGGGTCCTGCTATATTGCCCAGGCTGGTCTCAAACTCCAAACTCCTGGGCTCAAGCAATCCTCCTGCCTCAGCCTCCAAAAGCACTGGGATTATAGATGTGAGCCACCATGCTTGGCCAGAATCAACATTGCTGTAGGTATAAACAGAAACAAACTCACAAGGAACAGAAGAGGTTAATTCTGGATTGATATCAGTCAAGCGAAGGATATGGATGAGTGTGTGTGACAGGTGGTCAGGGAAAGTCTCCCTGAAGAGTGACATCTGGGCTGAGACCAGCTGCATAAAAGATCTGGGAACAGCGTCCCAAGGTAGATGGAACAGAAAATACGTGGCACCAACGAGGCCACAGGCTTGGTGTGTCTCAGGGACAGAAAGGAGCCAGGTATGGCCAGAGCATAGCAAAGGAGCTGGAAGAGTTGTGTGAGGGGGTTGGGAGCTGGGCATGAGGGTCTTATTTTCAGTTACCATGCAGGCAGGATACAGACAGCACACTCAAGGGGTGGGGTAATTGGTGAAAGTTTAACGAAAGGCCTCTTTTTGTTTTTTTTGAGACAGGGTTTCACTCTGTTGCCCAGGCTGGAGTGCAGTGGTGTGATCATGGCTCACTGTAGCCTCGACCTCCTAGGCTCAGGTGATCCTCTTGCCTCAGCCTCCCTCTTTATGGAGGTGTGGATCAGGTTAAGAGAAACTGAAAAGAGGTAACAAAGGACTTTGGGACCAGCAGCGGTGGGGCGCTTGTTACCACCTTCAGTCCTAAATGGGCCAGGAAGGCGCTGTTAGTGAGGGGAACCCAGTCACAGCGGTAGCTATAGGAGGTGGCCCACAGCTCTCACCCAAGAGACCCAGCTGCTGTCACCCATGACCAAGCAGAGAGGAAACTGGGAAGTAATACCCCACCTCTCTCTCCTCCTCCTCGCTGACCTCCTGCTTCACCTCCTACTCCTATTGGTCGAAGTCAATCAGAAGCCAGAGGGCAGAGAGCAAAGGTTGATGCAGTCTCTGCAGGTCAGACTCCAGACACAGGAGGAGGCTGGGTCGGGTGCAGAAGGCTGGAGAGGAAGCCCGAGGACAAACGGAAACTCCAGCACAGTCAGAGTGGGCAGTGTGCCTTTTATTCTGAGGTCAGTGAGAAGCCGCGGCTGGATTTAAGCTGGGGTGGGATCTGATCTGGATTTTCTTGCCCTCTCAGGCCGCTGTCTGGCAGTTGGGGAGGTGCGTGGCAGTGGAGGCTGCCCGAGCTACTCAGGTCAGTGGTGATGGAAACTTGGGCCTGGAGGAAGCAGCGAGACTGGAGAAGAGAGCAGGGCCTTGTGTTGATATTTGAGGTGAAACTGACAGGTGGTGGTGGACTGGGTGCAGGGGAGTCAGGTCACGTGATAAAGAAGCACAAGGGACTGGGCGCTGTGGATCACTCTTGTAATCCTAGCACTTTGGGAGGCAGAGGCAGGTCAGGTGGATCACCTGAGGTCAGGAGTTCGAGACCAGCCTGGCCAACACAATGAAACCCTATCTCTACTAAAAATACAAAAATGTCCCGGGCATGGTGGTGAGTGCCTATAATCCAAGGTACTTGGGAGGTTGAGACAGGAGAATCACTTGAACCCGGGAGGCAGAGCTTTCAGTGACCCAAGATCGTGCCATTGCACTCCAGCCTGGGCAATAAGAGCAAAACTCCCTGTTGGAAAAAAAAAAAAAAAAAAAAAAGAAGAAAAATCATGGACGGCTTAATCTCAGCCTCTCTTGAAGCTCAGGAGGCTCACAGCAAAGTGCGTATGACTTTACCCTCTGGACTTGCTCCCTTTAACTACCCTCACCGCTTCACAGGGAAATGGGACTTAGATGAAATCCTCAGGAGAACCCTATGTGGCAGATGCCCTCCTTACAGCTGAAGGAATCAGGCATCAGAGAAGTTAAGCCATCTGCCCAAGGTCACACAGCAAGTAGGTGGCAGGTGAGGATTTGGACCTGGGTCTGTCTGATTCAAGGAAGCCCTGTGTAGAAGGACTCAGGTGAGATCTCTTGCATTAGATGTCAGCCCGAAACTACAGCTTTACTGCCCCAGGAGTTCTGCTCTAGAGACAGGACGTAAGCACACCACCACGCACACATTGTTTGGGACTAGCTGGAGGAAATACATGGGCATTTGTGGCATACAAGAAAGTGAGCAGAGCAGGAGACTAGCAGATTTTTCTTTCTTTTTTTCACTATTAAAGAATTAGGGGACAAGGAAGGGGACTAACATTTATAACATTCATTCATTCATTAAGGGGACTAACATTTATAACATTCATTCGTTCATTCATTCATTCATCCAGCCATCCATCCTTTGGTTCAATGATCCAGGTTTCTTGCTGGGCAGGCAAGTTACTTGCATTGTCTCATTCAATACCCCAAATGAACAATCCAGCCAAGGCAGGCACCCCGCTTAACCCCTGTTTTGCAGACCTGAGGAAATGGGGGCTCTGCGAGGGTAAGTGACTTGCTCAAGGTAACTGATCCACCCCGTCTCTCTTCCCTAAAACATTTTCCCCTGGGCGTGGCATCCACCTGGCAGCAGACCTATAGAGGGCAGGGGGTGCTGAAACCAGGCTGTCTGTTTAAATCTTGGTTCCCCTTTAATAGAGCTGTGACCTTGGCTTCCGCATCTGTAGAATGGGTTAGCAATGGTATCTACATCAAAGGCCTGCTGCAGAGATTGATGGAGATATGGGATACAAATGCCTGAGCAGAGCAAGGGCTCAGAGCACTTTGACTATCACTGTGGTCTCCCTTCCCGAAATCAGTGTCAAGTTCAAGTGCCTTGAGGGAGGCTTCTCAGCCATCTCTGAGCTCTGTTCACTCACAAGCACCAGATCAATTCTGCTGCCTTCCTTGAGATGCTGCAGGGTCAGGTCCTGGGGGTGGGGGCGCAGGGATGGGAGGTCAAACTCTTCCTTCAAGCTGTCATACCTAGTGCAGGAGACAGATGCAGGGACACGGCACATACACCGCCATGTAGTAAGTGCAATTGTAAAGATGGGTTCAAATAAGAGCCATGATAATGGCGATCCCCAACCCGTCTTTTTTTTTTTTTTTTTTGATACGGTGTTTCGCTCTGTCACCCAGGCTGGAGTGCAGTGCAGTGACATGACTCGGCTCACTGCATCCTCCGCCTCCCTGGTTTAAGAGATTCTCCTGCCTCAGTCTCACAAGTAGCTGGGATTACAGGCGCCCACCACCAGGCCTGGCTAATTTTTGTATTTTTAGTAGAGATGTGGTTTCACCATGTTGGCCAGGCTGGTCTCGAACTCCTGACCTCAAGTGATTCGCCCACCTCAGCCTCTCAAAGTGCTGGGATTGCAGGCGTGAGCCACCACACCTGGCCCCCAACCCATCACTTTTTAGTGTATCACTTTGTTTTATTTATTTCTCAGTACTTATTAATATCCAAATCATCTTGTGCATTTGTTGGTTGACTTTTGTATAGCCTGTCTTCAGCACTAAGTATCATATTTACCACGATTTCCTCACTGTCTAACATAGCTCCTGGCATACAGCAGATACTCCGTAAATATTAATTGAATGTACCAGTGAGTTGTTGGGTGAAATGAAAACCCACGAGTCAGCACTGTCCCTCCTGACATGGAGGAGAGAGGCAGGAGACAGGTGGCAGGGATTGTGTGGGCTCTGCCTCTGAGCCTCCCTGACCCCTCCCTGTCTTTCCTGACCCCCTCCCTGAGGTCCCTGGCCACAGCTGAGGTCACCAGGGGTGCTGGCAGGGACCGCAGCCTCCGGCCACTTTGGAGGTTGGCTCCCCACACACCACTGGGTCTGGCAGCTGTTTGAGGTCAAGCTCTTGGAGCTCATGGGAGTTTCCTGATGTAAGGCTGGGCTGGGGGGGTCCGGGCAGCAGACTGTAGGCAGGTGGCCTTGAGCAACCCTGTGGGGCTCCCCGCATCTTTTCTTGTAGGATGGGAAGATCCTAGCATCCACTTGGAGCTGTAGGGTGGAGTCCCGAGCCTGAGGGCTCAGGATGGGCCATGGTGCTTTCAAACCGGGGCACTGCCACTTCCTAGCTGTGCGCGCTTGATTTCTCTGGGCCCAGCTGCAAAGTGGGGATAAATAGTACGATCTCATGGCTCCAGGTGGATTAGAGAAGTCCGCCTAGGAGAAGTGGCGGCCAAAAGCAAGCCCCCAGGCAGGCTCAGCCCCGCTCTTTCGAGCGTCCAGGCCTGGTCCCGGAGATCCCAAGGGCCAGGGCCACGCCTGGTGCCCCCTGCTCCCTGGGACCCTCTTGGAGCAGCTCCTTCTCCACTTCCCAGGCTCTATCCGTGGCCGCTGGGCTGCAGCAAAGAGCTTCCCTGAATGCTTCGAACGTGCCTCTTAAAAAAAAAAAAAAAAAAAAAAAGAAGGAAAGCCCTTTCTTGGAGAGTTGCCCGCGGCAGACACAATTTAAATTAACTTAAACCATTTCCTTCCCCTCCCCCATCTCGTTATCCTTTTTCACGGAGTAGGGAAGAGAAAACCTTTTCGGGAGAAAGCTAGGGGAGGAGCTCCTCTCTCTCTCTTCCCTCCAGCGGATGCCGGGGCTGCAGAGGCCGGTTTGCAGCGGGCGCGGCGCGGCGGGAGCAGGGAGCGGCGGGTGGAGCGGCTGCTAAGGGAACGCGCGGGCCGCTTCCAGGGCCCGGGGAAGGAGGGGCGGCCGCGCAAGGTCCCGCCGCCGTCTCTGCAGGGCCGCGCATCGCCGCTGGGAGGCAGCAGGGCCCCGCGGAGGCCACGTCCCGTCGGAGGCGGCACAGCTCCTGGCCTGGTACCCCAGACCCGCCTTCCCTGACCTCCGCCCTGGCTGCTCGCCGGACCCCGGGTCGCCGAGGCAGCAACCGGCGCTCCTTGCTCCTCCCCTCTTTCATCTATCCCTAATTCATTAATTCATCCGTCCTTTCCGCCTTCATTTCTTCAACCCCCACATACCACTTTTTCTCCCCTCTCCTCCTTTACCTGTCTTCTTTTCTTCCCTTCCTCCTCTTCATTCATTCACTCATTCCTCCCTCGTATCCTTTCACCCGCCCACCCACCACTCATCCATTCTTCCGTCCATCCACCCATCATCTATCTATCCCTCCAACTTCCCCTCCTTCCTTCCCTTCCTTCCTCCCTCCCTTTTTCCCTTTTCCCTCTTTCCCTTTCTTCCTCTCTCTCGTTTCCTTCCTCCCTCCCTTCCTCCCTCCCTCCTTTCTTCTCTTCTTTCCCTTTCACTCTCCTTCCCTTTTCCTCTTTCCCTTCCTCCCTCCCTCTTTCCCTGCCTCCCCTCTCCCTTCCTTCCTCCCTCCTTCCCTTTTTTCCTCTCTCCTTTGTTTCCTTTTTTCCTCCCACCCTCTCTCCCTTCCTTCCCTCTTCTTTTCCTCCCCCACGCCTTCCTCCCTTCCTTTCCTCCATCACTCTTTCCTCCCTTTCTCTTCCTTTCTTCTGGATTCTGGAGTCAGATTTAACTTCAGTGTCTGTGGGCACGTGGTTACCTGGCCTGCATGGCTCTTTCTGCACTTGGGAGGGGAGAACGCCTGGCCAGCCTCACAGAGCCGCGGGCAGGATCGAACCAGACTGTCGCAGAAGAGCTTTGCACAGGCTCCGCACCAGTGAGAGCCCAGGGCTGTGCCAGGAGGGGCACATCCAATCCCTTCTCCAATCTGGCTGTGCCTTAAAATCACCAGGGAGCCTTTGAGACATACCGATAACCAAAAATTCTGGTGGGTTCTGGACACTTCATTTTATATTTTATTTTCTTATTTTATGATTTTATATTTTATTTCATTTTATTTATTTTATTTTTGAGACAGAGTCTCCCTGTGTCGCCCAGGCTGGAGTGCAGTGGCTCGATCTTGGCTGGTTGCAACCTCTACCTCCTCAGTTCAAGCGATTCTCCTGCCTCAGCCTCCTGAGTAACTGGGATTACTTACATGTGCCTGCTACCACCCCAGCTAATTTTTGTAGTTTTGTAGAGATGGGGTTTCACCGTGTTGGCCAGGCTGGTCTCCAACTCCTGACCTCTAGTGATCTGCCCGCCTTGGCCTCCCAAAGTGCTGGGATTACAGGCCTGAGCCACTGTGCCCAGCCTTTGTTTTTTATTTTAACGGGCAGCCAGGGTGGAGAAATGATGCTCAGAAGGTTGTTTTTGATTGAGGCCAACTAGTGCCAGGTGAATGGGTGTATGGGTGTGAACAGAGGCAGTGGGGACTTGACCACGCCCTCTGCGAACTGGCACATCTCCTCTCCTCCCACTTGTCTTGGAGTCTTGGGGACTCTGGGGTCCCTGCGGTGCTCCTGCCTCAATGCATCAAGCACACTCACACCCCAGGCCTTCCTCTGAACACGCGGTCCACTACCTGCCTGCCTGATGTGTTATACAGATGCCTGGAGGCCACCCCTCTGTAGTACCCTGGGCCAATGCCCCTTCCCTGGCCACAGTTCCCAGGCAATCAGTGTGCCCTTTGTGCACCCCCACATAATCCCTTGCAGTTGCCTATTTTGCCCCCATCTTCTGTTGTGTATGGGAGTGCCCCAGGGACAGGGCTTAGATCTGATTCTTCTCTGCGTGTCCCAAGCCTGGCCTGGAGGAGGCACTGATAGAGGTGATGCACTAATGTATTTGCTGTTAGGATTTGCTTTTGATCAAACCAGTGATATGGTCACCAGCAAATCCCACCTTTTTCCTCCTGCCTGGGCCCTCCAGTACCAGCTCCAGTGGCTCTTCAGGGTGAGTCTGCTTTCTGGGTGTGGCACTCCTCTACTGCGTATACCCAGAGCTTGTAAACTGATCAGAAGTCCCCCACTGATGCACTTTGTTTGACATGCACAGAATTATTATTTTTTCCTAGGAAGGAGAGCAGGTGCAGTGGCTCCAGCGTGTAATCCCCACACTTTGGGAGGGCAAGGTGGTTGGATCACTTGAGGTCAGTAGTTCAAGACAGTAAGAAACATTCTTACCCATCCAAACCCAAAGAATGGACTCCGGGACATGGAGAACAGCAGAAGTGAGACTTTAATGGTGGTCTTGCAAGATTGGTGTCTGGCATGCAGGCACACCCAGAATGGTTTTAACAAGTAATTTACTCCCTAGAGCTCAAATCCCTCCCCTGGTTCCTCACTGGCTGAGTACTATAGGGTTACAATCTTCTCAGAAGTCACCTATTGGTACTTGGGTTAAGGTTGCAAGTATGTTCTTTTAGGGTCTTTCTGCTGCCTTTTATTGCAGCCCATAATGCACTGTGACTGTCTTAGGACTCTTTAAAGATTTGACTTATGGCCCCAGTGGCTGCACTTAGCTGATAAGAAAGGGTACAATTATTTATGTTGCAAGCTAGCCTACACTAAATTATTTGGTGGGGTGGGGAGAGGGAGTTAAGCGGGGGGCTCCAACCCATAGGCACCTGGCTGCCGAGGGAAAGGAGAAAGCAGGAAGGAGAGAGGGGTGGTGGCTCAGTATATTCTGCTTCTTTATCTCCTTATTTCCACATAGCCTGCTTAAACCCATACTAAGACACTTAGAATTAAAAATGGGCCGCCATGGCCGGGTGTGGTGGCTCATGCCTGTAATCTCAGCACTTTGGGAGGCAGAGACAGTGGATCACCTGAGGTCAGGAGTTCGAGACCAGCCTGGCCAACACGGTGGAACCCTGTCTCTACTAAAAATACAAAAATTGGCCAGTTGTGGTGGTGGCTGCCTGTAATCTCAGCTACTTGGGAGGCTAAAGCAGGAGAACCGCTTGAACCCAGGAGGTGGAGGTTGTAGTGAGCCGAGATCGTGTCACTGCACTCCAGCCAGGGCAACACAGTGAGACTCCATCTCAAAAGAAAAAAAAAAAAGTAGTTGTCGACTTTTACAAACTGGCAGATTTCATATAAAATTGGGGATTTTTACCTTCTTTTGAAAACCCCAAAACTCTGGTAATATAAAACTGGCACCAGTTGGCTAAGCGATGCATGGCTTCCCTTTAGGCAGGGTGTGAGCTTCCTCCAGTTAATCACACACCCTCCTGGTCACAGGTCATTCGCTCCTGTTCCCTCCTGGCCTCAGGCACATTGGAGGTGAGGAGCTCTGCCGAGACTGTTTTAAAGAGGAGGAAGCTGAGGCCCAGAGAAGGCTGTCAACTTGGCAAGGGTCACACAGCAAATGTTTGGAGGAGCTGGGATCAGAACTCAGGCTGGTCAGATACAGAGATGCAAGAGGCAGGTGGTCTGTTCTCATGAGGGTCTCTTCTGGAGAAAGAATGGAATGACCGAATGGGGAGGGGGCCTGGAAGCCATGAGAAGCAGATGGGGAGCTGGGCTGTGTCACTCGAGAGTAGAGATGCCTCAGGGAAGAAGCGGGGGCCTGGATAGTCATTTTCAGGTGGGAAAGAACAAGGGTGTTCTATGTGATTTTAGGAAGACAGCCAGTATTCCCTGGGCTCTTACCATATGCCAGGCGCAGTGCAAAGTGTGTTAAATGAACTCATGCGCTGGCCTTCACGACAGCCAATACAATAGGCATTAAACATTTTATTTATTTAGACAGGGTCTTTGCTGTGTCGCCTAGACTGGAATACAGTGGTGTGATCATAGCTCACTGCAGCCTCGAACTCCTGGACTCGAGTCATCCTCTTGCCTCAGCCTCCCGAGTAGCTGGGATTACAGGTATGCACCACCACAGCTGGCTCCTTTATAATTTTTCTTTTTTTTTTTAGAAATGGGATCTTGTTATGTTGCCAAGGCTGGTCTCAAGCTCCTGGCCTTAAGTGATCCTTCTGCTTCAGCCTCCCAAGGCTCTGGGATTACAGGCATGAGCCACTATGCCCAGCAGAAATAGACACATTTATAACCCTCCTTTTTACAAGAAACAAAGGCTCAGGGAAGGCTGAAGGTTACCATGCTAGGTTTAACTATTGGCATGAATATTTTGGTCTTTCCTCCTTCCTGAGTATCCAGGAAAGTACATTTTCCAGCCCCTTGCCGTTAAGCAGGGTCACGTGGCTAGCCCAGCCAATGAAACGTGGGTGGAAGTGATGGGCGCCACTTCCGGGCTGAAGCAGGAAGAGACTTTCTGTAATTATTCAGTCTCCCTCTCTCTCTCTCTTGCCCTGATGGTGGTAGACGAAGCTGTGTTGAGGTCCTGGAACCATAAGTTCCAAGTGGTTCCTTCCATTGCTACGTGGCCACACCTGCAGCAGATTTGCATGATGTCAAAGGAATTTTTCTCTTGTGAAGTCACTGAGATTGAGGGATTGCAGCAAATCTCAGCCTACCTCGATTAATACATCCTACAGCTGGGAAGTGGTGTGGCTGGGATTTGAACTCAGATCTCTCTGACCACAGACTGAAAACAGAATCAGGGAAGGTGGTCGTAGATTCAAGGACACACATTTTCCCCACCCCCTGCATTTGAACTTTTTGAAATCAGGTTTCGTCTGATAATCAATGGCACCTCACAACAGTTGGTGACCTGTTGGTCGTGTAACTGTTGTCTTTGCCTTGTATCTTTTGGCAAGATTTTCTTTAAAAATAAAGGGCCAGCATCGAAACTTGAAGAATGAATGGATGTCTGCTTGAAATAAAACCTCGGGGACAATGGTAGAACAGTCTTTTAAGAAATGTTGCATCACTTACATTCTTGATGTCCTGGAAGATGCTATTGCATGAAAAACACAAACATCAATGCCTCTGAGTTGAAAAGAGACTCACAAGAGTTGAACTCTGAATGGGAAGATGTTTTAGGATACTGCGACCAATTTATTTTGCTAATACTTCCCATTTTAATATATGCACGATAGGGATATATGATAAAAAATCTATGTCTAAACAAGTCCAAGAGAGTTCTTTCAATACATATAAAATAAAAATTCTAAGTGATAATAAAACATCATATCTTGGTTTAATTGGCAGTGTTTTTTCTTTCTTAGTGGTACATAAAGATGCACCCTACAATCAATATGGCATCTTAGATTTGCTGAAATGCAGCCTGTGTAGGTCCTGGGAGGCAGAGTTTGTTGCTGTTAGTTGCCTTAGGGGGTCTGGAACCCCTGGAGAGCCTGTCGGTTGGGAGGAACTGGCATCATCATGGGGGCTCCATTCTCAGAGGCTCCTTCTGTGCCCAAGAACCTGGTTTTGACTTTCTTCTGTGCAGATTCTCTTTCTGACAGCTCTTGGTTTATGGCTGCTCAGTGGAGCTGATAGAGTTCAGGATAAACGCAGCCTCCACAGAGGGAATGAGGAATCCTCAGAATGTAATGAAGAGAAAGAGAAGGAAAGCTCCTCAGGCCCTTTCCAGGGAAATCAAGTGAAATTTCTGGAATGAAGATGAAGACAGCTGGCATCTTTTCCTGTCTGTCTTCCTTAGTGTCAAGGTCCTAGATGTGGCTCTGGCTCAGACAGCAGCTCTATCTAAGGAGTGAGGCTTGGGGTGGAGGGGTGGAAAGGAGAGGGGAAGGAGCTACTGAGTCTCAGTACTTCCTCACCCTGGCCAAGTGCAACCCCAATCTCATCCCCTTCCCTGACTGTGTCAGTCAGGCCAGATCATGTAATGCTGCAGTAACAAACAGCCCCTCATCTTAGTCATGGTAGCTGATGATCACCAAGTTTTCATTCTCAGGTGTGCCTCCTGTCCCTCCTAGGTCTGTTGGGGGTTTGGTTCAATTCTTCCTCACTCAGGGACCCTGGTTGACAAAGCCTCCACCATCTGGAGACATCATAAGTTTCCATGCAGAAGCAACATATGTCATTTCCACTTTCACATCATGGCTAGAGCACATCACGTGGCCACATCTAATGTGAAAGGAAATGCAATCCTGGCATGTGACCCGAAGGAAGGGAGACTAAATTTTCCTGAATGGCCCTAATGATGTTCCTATTGATTGCATTCCCTTCCCTGGCCATATCCAGTTTTCTTTTCTTTCCTTTTTTATTTTTTGAGACAGAGTTTAACTCTTGTCACCCAGGCTGGAGTGCAGTGGCATGATCTTGGCTCACTGCAACCTCCGCCTCCTGGGTTCAAGCAATTCTCCTGCCTCAGCCTCCCAACTAGCTGGGATTATAGGCATGTGCCACCACACCCAGCTAACTTTGTGTTTTTAGTAGAGATGGGGTTTCTCCATGTTGGTCAGGCTGGTCTCGAACTCCCGACCTCAGGTGATCTGCCTGCTTCAGCCTCCCAAAGTGCTGGCATTACAGGTGTGAGCCACGGTGCCTGGCCCATATCCCATTTTCTAGCCATGCCCTTATCTGTAATTACCCCATCCCTGACCACACCCCTTCCCTCAGAGCCTCTGCATTCCTGATCATATCCCCATGAGTGAGGCAGTGCTTGTGTGACTGTGAGTCCTGGTACTTGCTTCTGAAAATGTTGGCCTGTGTCTATTCTCCACTGGCACCTCCCATGTCATATGGTTCTGGGTATGCTTGCCCCACTGGCTGTGACTCTGAATCCACAGGATGGCACTCATTCATTTCGTGTCCAGGACAGAGCCTGGCACAGTGAAGGCGTGCACCTGAAAGATGAACAGATAACGAAATGAATGATCAAATGAACCTGTTGAAGAACCATGTACTCATCACCCTGGGGATTCTAGATGGCCTGAGCTTGATCCCCAGTCTTTGCCCAGTGGCTGGCACTGTCAGAAATGGCCAGGGCTCATTCCACGAGCAGAAGCTTGTGCAAGCTGCAAGCCCCGGCCACATGTGTGCATATGGCTTGCTTAGCCTCTCTCCAAAGAAGGTGGTTAAATGTCAGGTGCTTGGAGCTCAGTTGGCTGGGGTGGCATGCCTGTCATCTCAATAACCACCATGGATTGTGGTCTCACTCTGTCTGAGTCGCCATACAGACGCCTCTCCAACCCTCACCGCACCTGGCTGGATTTCAAATTTTAACAGACACTCAAATTGCCCTCCCCACATCTACCATTTTTATGTTAACAGTACATGAAAGTAAGGCTGGGTGCAGTGGCTTAGGCCTGCAATCCCAGCACTTTGCGGAAGGATTGCTTGAGTCCAGGAGTTCAAGAGCAGCCTGGGCAACATAGTGAGACCCCATCTCTATAAAAAAAAATTTAAAAACTAGCTGGGCATGATGGTGCGTGCCTGTAGTCCCAGTTACTTGGGAGGATGAGGTGGGAGAATCACTTGAGCCCTGGTGGTCAAGCTGCAGTAAGCCACGATCACTCCACCACACTCCAGTTTGCTTAACAGAGTAAAACCTTAAACAAACAAACAAACAAATGACACCAGTACACGAAAGTACCCATTTCCTCAGGCACTCGCCAGCCCTAGACATTTTCAATCTCGCTCTGTTCGTCCAGTTGATAGGTCTGAAAGGTCTTGCCATTGTTTTAATTTCTGTTCCCCTTTTTTTTTCATATGTTAGCTGGCCCTTAGTCTTTGTTTGGTGTGGGTTGTCTGTTTGTACATTTGGTCCATTTCCCCATAGGGTTGTTTTGCTATTTCTTGTTGATTGGTATGAAGTTTTTGACAGTTACATGTGTTGAAAACATTTTTTCGGCCCACTGGAATTTCAATGGAGAACTTTTGCCTAGTTTAATTCAATTCAGTCCTTTGCTAGAGAGACTATTTCCTGGACCAGAGATGTCTGAGAGTGAGGAGTGAACTGGGCTACATTAACCCAGGGAAGTACTGGCTGCCTGGTAAGCAGAAGCCTGTGGAGGCTGCAAGCCCTGGCCACATGTGTGCATATGGCCCCCTTAGCCTCTCCCAAAAGAATGTGGCTAAGTGTCAGGTGCTTGGAGCTCAGTTAGCTCAAGTGGCACACTTGTCATCTCAATAACCACCATGGACTGTGGTCTCACTCTGTCTGAGTGGCCATACAGACGCCTCCCCAATCCTCACAGCAGCCCTGTGAGATACATGTCACTGTCCCTGTCATATAGATGGGGAAACTGAGGCTGGGGAAAATGAGTTTCCATTGTTTTGCAGACCAATGTAGGTAGCTGGGCCAGGATTCAAGAGTGACTCTATTTGATTCCAAATCCCACACTCTCTCCATTGCAACGTGGCACCCCTAGCCTATCGAGAGGCTCTGTAGTAATGGGAGTTTCTGATACTCCTACTCCTATGACCACTGCTGCTAATATTGTTACTCCAATGACTAATACTACCAACAAGTATTACTTTGACTACTACTATTATTACCATTGCTTTTATAAGTAAATTAATTTAGTAAATCCTTTTTTTCCCACATGTTAGGCATAATTTTGGCAAACAACACATACTGCTCCTTACCCTAAAGGAACTTAGGTTTTAGTGGATGATGATAAAGCAAGCATTTTTTAAAAAAATTTTATTTTACTTTAAATTCTGGGATACATGGGCAGAATGTGCAGGTTTGTGACTAGGTATACATGTGCCATGGTGGTTTGCTGCACCCATCAACCCATCATCTCGGTTTTAAGCTCCACACGCATTAGATATTTGTCCTAATGCTTTCCCTTCCCTTGCCCTGCACCGGCTGAAAGGCCCTGATGCGTGATGTTCCCCTCCCTGTATCCATGTGTTCTCATTGTTCAGCTCCCACTTATGAGTGAGAACATGTGGTGTTTGGTTTTCTGTTCCTGTGTTAGTTTGCTGAGAATGATGGTTTCCTGCTTCATCCATGTCCCTGCAAAGGACACGAACTCATTCTTTTTTATGGCTGCATAGTATTCCATGGTGTATATGTGCCACATTTCCTTTATTCAGTCTATCATTGATGGGCATTTGGGTTGGTTCCAAGTCTTTAAAGCAAATATTTTTTTAGTTCTGCCCATGTGCCAGGCACTTGCTTGGTGCTTATGGACATTATATCATTCAGTTCTCACAAACACCCTGGGATTTAGCATTATTATTTTTTTTGGATTTTTTGGAATTTCTTCTGGTCTTGGCTCAAATGTCATCTCCTCAAAGAAGCCTTCCCAACACCCTTTGTACAAGAGCCCCCCAGTTCTTGCCATCCTGTCACTCTGTGCACTTCCTTATTTATTTATTTATTGAGACTGTCTCACTCTATCGCCCAGGCTGGAGTTCAGCGGCGCAATCTTGGCTCACTGCAACGTCTGCCTCCTGGGTTCAGGCAATTCTCACGCCTCAGCCTCCCGAGTAGCTGAGATTATAGGCGCGTGTCACCACTATTTTTAGTAGAAATGGGGTTTCACCATGTTGGCCAGGCTCCTGGCCTCAAATGATGCACCCACCTCGGCTTCCCAAAGTGCTGGGATTAAAGGCGTGAGCCACCATGCCCAGCTGCACTTCCTTTATTGTTCAGGTCACATTTTGTTATTTTCTCTCTGAGTGTTGTCTGTTTTTCTTGCTAGACTGAAAGTGATCCAAGGGCAATGGCCACATGTATTGAGTTTACCACCTGCTGACCTGCACCTGGCCCAGCACACAGTAGGCAGTCCATACATATCTGTGGAATGAGTTCCCATTTTGTAGAGGGAAAGCAGGCTTAGAGAGGCAACAACTGCTCCAAGGGCCCACTACCAGAGAGACAGAACTGAGACTGGTCTTAGTCTTTCTTGCTCTAGTGCCCAGTCTTTGTTCACTACCCTGCAGGGACTTCCCGACTTGGGGCTGTGTCTTGGCGATCTGGGATGCTGCCTGAAGGTGTGGTTAGGTCAAAAGTGCTGCCTCTTAACTGGCTTTGTAAAAACTAATCACCCGGCCATACTTGGTGTCTCGAGGCAGGTAATTTGGGAGTCACCATGGGGTTCAAGAAGCCAGCTCCCTGGTGGGGTGTGTGGCTCATGCCTGTGATCCCAGTGCTTTGGGAGGCCAAGGCAGGAGGATCACTTGAAGCCAGGAGTTTGAGACCACCCTGGGCAACATAGCAAGACCTCCCGTCTCTACAAAAATAATTATCCTAGTATGGTGGTGAGTGCCTGTAGTCCCAGCTACTCAAGAGGCTTGAGCCCAGGAGTCTGGGACTGCAGTGAGGTATAATTACGCTACTGCACTCCAGTCCAAGCAACAGAGACCTTGTCTCTAAAAAAATAAAATAGAATAAAATACATACATACATACATACATACATACATACATACATACATAAAATAAGCCACATCTTTAGGTTCAGACTAGCAAGGTTTTGCCTGGTGAGAGTCCCTCTGCTTCCCTGATATGAGAGGACACTGTTCGCCAAGTTGTCTTAGCCTCCCAGGGCCACAGAGAATTTTAGAAAATAAAGCCCAATGCTTTGGGCAGTGAAAATCTTAGTAATGCATAGCAGCTGCTCTATGGGGGTGGGAGCTGGTGTTGCAGTGGGCTTTTCCCAGACACATTGAACTTTCTGGGCCACACTCTATTAATTCCAGGTCTTTGCATAGATTTTTATCCTCACTGCCTGGAACACTCCTCCGCTCCCATTCCTACTTCCTTCACCTGGCAAATTCATAATCAGCTTACATGTTGCTTCCTTGGAGAAGCCTTCTAGGGCTCTCCAAGTCAGGACCGGGGATGCTCTGATATGTCCTCACATATGCCAGACTTCAAGAGCAGGAAGCATCTCTTGTTCACCACTGTAGCTGCAGCACCTGGCTCAAAGTCTGGCATAGACTAGGTGCTCAGTAAGCATTAGTTGTATGAGCATGAGATGCTTCTGACCAACATACTACCCAGTCCTGCAGGGATGCATCTTTCTCAGCAGAGGTGACCAAGGTACCTTTTGGTCATTTGATTGTTCTAATCAGTGGCTTCTCTAAATCATTTGTCTTCAACCATCGTGTTATGAACTGAATTGTCTTCCTCCACCCCCAGTTCATATGTTGAAGTCCTAACTCTCCATGTGACTGTCTTTGGAGATAGGGTGTTTAAGGAGATAATTAAAGTTAAATGAGTTCGTAAGGGTGGGTTCTTAATCTGATAGGACTGGTGTTCTCGTAAGAAGAGGAGGAGACACCAAAGAGCGCTGTCTCTTTCCTCACACACACAGAGGAAAGGCCATGCAAGGACATAGCAAGAAGGTGGCCATCTGCAAGCCAGGGAGAGAGCCCTCACCAGAAACCTAATGTTCTGGCACCTTGGGCTTGGACTTCCAATTTCCACAACTGTAAGAAAATAAATTTTTGTTGGCTGGGCACAGTGGTTCATGCCATAATCCCAGCACTTTGGGAGGCCGAGGCAGGTGGACCACTTGAAGTCAGGAGTTCAAGACCAGCCTGGGCCACATGCTGAAATCCCGTCTCTAGTAAAAATACAAAAATTAGCTGGCCTTGGTGGCAGATGCCTGTAATCCCAGCTACTCAGGAAGCTGAGGCAGGACAGTCGCTTGAACCTGGGAGGAGGAGGTGGCAGCGAGCCGAGATCATACCACTGCACTCCAGCCTGGGCGACAGAGTGAGACCGTGTCTCAAAACAAATAAATAAATAAATAACAGAAAATAAATTTTTGCTGTTTAAACTACCCAATCTGTAGTATTTTGTTAGGGCAGCCTTAGCAGACACTAACATCGATCATTTCTCTTGGAAAAACTGAGGAGATGCCCCAACTCCTTGCTCAGGCTCCGGATCTCAGTTTAGTTGGAGGTTCTTTCTTAGGGAAGGCTGGCCTAGGGCCAATGGCCATGGCCAAGGAGAGCCAAACCACAGCAATTTCCACGTTTGGAACCCTTGTGGTCTGGGAAATACATTTCCTGTAAACTTCATTTGAGCCAAATACACAGCAATGTACCATTAATGTATTTAGCTAACTGTTTAATTAGGCTATTGGCAACAGTTTCAAAGGAGTCAGATTGAATAACAACAGAATATGTCTAACTGTTGAAAAAATTAGAATGTGTCAGCATGTAGGCACTGCGAGGGTGCTGCCAAGTCTGTCGTCAACATGTGTCTATCTGAATTGCTTTCTTTAGGTGGGGACCTTGTTTATTTTTCTAAAAGAATGCTACTTTTAATTACGTTCAGTTTTAAAGCACTGTGAAATTTCAAGGAGAGACCTCAAATATCCTAATATTTCTGCCCTTAAGCTCTCTTCCTACACAGTCGGCTGTTCCGCCATTTGGAAGGGTGGCTCAGTCTTGCAGGAAGATCAGTTAGGGGTTCATTTATTGCTTCTCTGCACCCTCTCTCACAGCAGGCATCAGGGCCCAAAGTGTGCCCCCCGGAGCTGGCTAGCTCAGCCCTGGAGACATCGCCTGCATAACCCTTGGCCATCTCATCCCTAGCACACCCCATGGTATGGTTTGAATGTTTGTTCTCCTCCAAAACTCATGTTGAAACTCATGTTAAATCACCAGTGTAACCGTATTAAGAAGTGGACCTTTTGGAGGCGATCGAGTCCTGAGGGTGGAGCCCTCTTGAATGGGATTAGGTGCCCTTATATGGTGGAAGGAGTCTTTTACTTTTCACTTTCTGCCATTCGAGGGCACAGCATTCCTCTCCTCTGGAGGATGCAGTGTCAAGGTGTCATCTTGGAAGCAGAGAGCAGCCCTCACCAGATACCAAACCTGCTGGTGCTGTGGTCTTGGACTTTCCAACCTCCAGAACAGTGAGACAATAACTTTCTGTCATTTACAAATTGCCCAGTCCCAGGTACTTTTGTTATAGCAGCACAAAACAGACTAAGACACCTTACCTGGAGACTCTCACCCCTATATCCAGTGAAACACCAGGTCATGTTGATTCTCCCTCTCTTTGTGCCAGTCTCCCACTTCCCAGCCCCTCGGCCCTCCAGATTTAGCATGGCTATGGTGGACACTTCCCTGTCCCTGCTAGCACTCTATGTCATAATGCACACCAAGGTCTCTGCTTTGCTTTCTTTCTCTAAAGCTGTGCTAGGCAACATGGTGACCACTACCACATATGATTATATAAATCAGAACAAATGAAAGTGAGATATAAATGAAAAATTGAGTTCCCCAGTGGCACTGGCCACATTCCAAGTGCTAAGTAGCAACATGTGGCTAGTGGCAATCGTATCGAACAACACAAAACATTTCTATCATCACAGAAAGTTCTATTAGACAGTGCTGCTTTTAAATCTCCAAGGTCGGCCGGGCGCGGTGGCTCAAGCCTGTAATCCCAGCACTTTGGGAGGCTGAGACGGGCGGATCACGAGGTCAGGAGATCGAGACCATCCTGGCTAACACAGTGAAACCCCGTCTCTACTAAAAAATACAAAAAACTAGCCGGGCGAGGTGGCGGGCGCCTGTAGTCCCAGCTACTCGGGAGGCTGAGGCAGGAGAATGGCGTAAAACCCGGGAGGCGGACCTTGCAGTGAGCCGAGATCTGGCCACTGCACTCCAGCCTGGGTGATAGAGCGAGACTCCACCTCAAAAATAAATAAATAAATAAATAAATAAATAAATAAATAAATAAATAAATCTCCAAGGTCATTCAGCTGTGTGAGCATGCAACCCAGATATGTGTAGGGTCTCACACCCCTGAGGGCTCCCTTCAGCCAATGGAGATGGGAGTTGGTGGTAAATTCCTCAGGCTCCCTGTCCTTCAGTGGGCAGTTCTGTTTAGTTGCTTAAACGCTCCTCAGGGCGACTGAGCTCCAGGGACCCTAAGGAGTAACATTCTCCATAGCACACCCTTCATTGGTTCATCTCCCTTCCCTGTCACTCTTTCCCTGCGTCTTCACTTGTGCTTCCTGAGATCACCTCCAAAGTGAGCTATGTGCATCCAAGTCCTTGTCTGTGGTCTGCTTTTAGGGGAGCCCTAGCTAGGACACCCCTGAATTTGTAGGTTTTTCTCTACCTGCAATGCCTCTGCGTCAGTGTGGAACCCTACCTTCCTATCTGGGAGATAGTGACAGCCTCCTAGTGGGTCTCCCTGCCTCCTGTCTTACCTTCCACCAGTTTCCATAGCAAAGCCAGAGGACAACAAACAACACAAACATGAACCACCTCTACCCCGTGCCTCCAGTTCATATGTTGAAGTCCTAAGGTCCAGTACCTTGGATTGTGACTGTATTTGGAGGAAAGGCCTTTATGGAGGTTATTAAAGTTAAATGAGGCCATTGGACGTGGGCTCTCATCCACTATGACTTGTGTCCTTGTAAGAAGAAGAGATTTAGGACAGACATGAGCAGAGAGAACACCATTGAGGGCACAGGGAGAAGGCAGCCATCTACAAGCCAGGGAGAGAGGCCTCAGGAGAAACCAACCCTGCCGGCACCTTGATCTTGGACTTCTAGCCCCCAGAACTGTGAGAAAATAAATGTCTATTGCTGAAGCTTCCCAGCCTGTGGTACTTGGTTATGGCAGCCCTAGCAAAATGATGCATGCCCACTGCCCTGAGGAGAGTGGCCAGATTCCTTAAAATGGTTTTTGAGGCCTGGGTCATATTCAGTTCTAACTTACACCCAGCCTCTTCCCTCCTACTTCTGAGCAACTGGGAGTTAAGATCAACTCATCCACAACCAAATTATCAAAAGCAATTTGCCAAAAATCACTCATCTGTCTAACAGTCAATTTGCCCAAATCACGGGATCTTAAACAGAGCCTCCGGTAGTTCATGCAAGAACCAGGACTAGAGTGAGGTAGGGGATTTGTAGTTTTCAGTATAAAAGTCCTATATGTGTTTTGTTAGATTTATCCCTAAGTATTTCATTTTTTGAAGGGAAGGCAATTGTAAATGGTATCGTATTTTTAATTTCAATGTCCATGTGTTCATTACTAGCATGCAGAAATGCAAAAGATTTTTGTATATTTATCTTGTATCCTGCAAACTTGCTGAACTTACTTATTCTAGGAGTTTCCTTTTTTTGGAGATTCCTTTGGATTTTCTATATGTAAACAAAATCATGTCATCTGCAAATAGAGACTGTTTTATTTCTTTCTGATCTGTATATCTTTTATTTCCTTTTTTTGCTTAACTGCGCTTGCCATACATTTCAGTACTCTGTTGAATAAGAGTGGTGAGAGCAGACATCCTTGACTTTTTCCCAATCTTAGGGAGATAGTATTTGGTCTTTCACCATTATGTATAATGGCAGTTGTAGGTTTATTGTACATGTTCTTTATCAAGTTGAGGAAGTTCCTCTCTACTTCTAGTTCTATGAGAGTTTTGTTTTTTTTCTAATATGAATGAATGTTGGATTTTGCCAGATACTTTTTCTTTATCAATTGATATGACCATGTGATTTTTTTCATTGTTAACCTGTTAATATGGTGGATTTCACTGATTGATTTGCCAATGCTGAGTCAGACTTGCATACCTGCAATAAACTACTAGGTCAAAGTGTATTTTTAAAAATACATTGCTAAATTCTATTTGCTAATATTTTATTAAAGAAGACTTTTGCCTCATATCTATGAGGGTTATTGATCTGTAGTTTTCTTTTTATGATACTGTATTTGTCTGATATTGATAAAAGTGAAATATTAGTTTAATAAAATGAATTGGGAAGTGTCCTTCTCTTCTATTTTCTGGAAGAGATTATATAGATTTCATTGTAATTTCAAATGTATTTTCTTTAAACTTTTGATAGAATTCTTCAGTGAAACCATCTGGGCCTGGAAACTTCTTTTTTGGAAGGTTTTAAATTACAAATTCAATTTTATTATTAGTTAAAGGGTTATTCAAATTACCTATTTCACATTGTTTGAGGTGTGATAGTCCACACTTTTTAAGAAATTGGTTAAATTTGTGTATGTAGAGTTGTTCATAGTATTCTTTTATTATTATCCTTTTGATGTCTGCAATGTCTGCAGTGACATCTTTGCTTCATCTTTGATGTTGGCAATTTGTGTCATTTTTTTTTTTTTTTTGAGATGGAGTTTTGCTCTTGTTGCCCAGGCTGGAGTGCAATGGTTCAGTCTCGGTTCACTGCAACCTCTGCCTCCCGGGTTCAAGTGATTCTCCTGCCTCAGCCTCCCAAGTAGCTGGGATTACAGGTGTGTGCCACCATACCCAGCTAACTTTTTTTTTTAAACGGGGTTTCACCATGTTAGCCAAGCTGGTCTTGAACTCCTGACTTCAGATGATCTGCCCACCTTGGCCTCCCAAAGTGCTGGGATTACGCGCACGAGCCACCGTGCCTGGCTTGTGTCTTTTCTTGTTTTTCTCAGTTTTCCTAGAAGTTTGTTAATTTTATTGATCTTTTCAAAATACTAGCTTTTGTTTAATTGATTTTCTCTATTGTTTTTCTTTCAATTTTATTGATTTCTATTTGCATTTTTCTTTTGCTTTCTTCAGTTTTATTTTACTCTTTTTTTCCTAGGTTTTTGAGATAATAGCTTGGATTATTACTTGAGAATTTTCTCATGTAAGGATTTAGTGCTAAAATGATCCCTTTCAACATTGCTTAACTGCGTGCACTGATTTTATTACATTGTATTTTCATTTTTGTTCAGTTCAATGCGTTTCAAAATTTCCCTTGACAGTTCCTCTTTGACCTATGATTTTTTAGAAGTGTGTTATTTAGTTTCCAAATATTTGGAGATTTTACTGTTTTCTTTCTGTTACTTAATTTTACTTTGATTTCACTGTCATCAGAGAACACACTTTCTATGATTTAAATTCGTTTAAACTTATTGAAGTTTGTTTTACGGCATAAGATATAGTCTAGTCAGGTATATATTTTGTGGACACTTGCATGTATATTCTGCTGATGTTGGACAGAGTGTTCTATAAATGTCAATTAAATCCTATTGGTGGATTTCTCAATACGTGGTACTGTTGAGTTCTTCTAAATCTTTGCTGATTTTTGTGACTAGTTGTTTTATTAACTGTTGAGAGAAGGTGCTAATATCTCCAACTAGGATGGTGTATTTGTCTTTCTCCTTTCAGTTCTAGCAGTTTTTGCTCCATATGTTTTATAGCTCTGTTGTTTGCTTTATACACATCCAGGATTGCTATGTCTTCTTGGCAAATTGACCCTTTAATATTTATGTGGTGTTCTTTTCTGTCTCTGGTAATTACTTTTGCTCTGAAGTCTACCTTATCTAATATTAATATATAAGATATATTGCTTTTTTGGTTAATATTTGCAGGATTCATATTTATCAATTCTTGTACTTTTAACTTAACTACTTTGTTATATTTGATGAGGGTTTCTTGTAGAGAGCAAATAGTTGGGTTTCCATGCCAGTCTCTGTCTTTTAATTGACATATTTAGACTACTTATATTTAAATTAACTATTTGTATGTTAGGGCTTAAGTGTGCCATTTTATTTTTCACGTTTGTCCTCTCTGCTTTTCATTTATTGTTTGGACGAACGGAGGCAAGATGGTGCACTTCCTGGTTCTTCTTCACCAACTTTTCCCGCGCGCGCGAAAATGTAGCCAGCGACCCAGGAAGGTGCAGACCAACCGGGCATGCGCCAGGTGACGTCAATCCGAAGAGACCAAGATTTACCTGGTCGCACCTGCGGAAGGCCCCCCGACACGCCCGTGCCCCTGCCTATTGCCCTCCCACTCCTAGAAAAGCCGCTCTGGACGGACGCCACGCGTGGACTTCCCAGCCCCACTCCTGTCGGGATGTCGGGACTGTATCAGGAACCCCGCCCGAGAGCCCCACCGAGGGACTCTCTTGGCCTCCTTTGCCGGAGGCCGACAGACCTCTCCCTACCCACCTTCTTCCCCTGAAGCTAGGTGACCAAAAATAAATTTGCAGTTTTGCTCCTACCCTTGCCTACTCGCTGGTTCTTTTGTGCCCGCTCTGGTGGTCTTTAGAAAAAGAACAAATCAGTTGGTGCCGAAGACCCGGGAGGAGACCCCTCCTCAGGCCTCTAAGGGTTGAGGAACCTCCTCCTCCCACGCCGCAGACGGACCAGGACCTGAGACCCGCTTCCCTCACTCTCACGGCCTCTCTGGGGTAAGTGCCCTTGTCTCCTCTTTACCTCCCTCGGCCAAAAATCCTGCGCAGGTCCGAGGCCCACTTTTGAGGAGCCACCATGTGGCTCGGGAGACCCGTTCAGGACGGAGACGTCCACCTGAAGGTCATCTCCACTTTGGCTCCATGAGCCTCCAGTCTGTCTCTGCTGGTTCCAAAGGACACTTTGAAGCCAGGCAGAGATCCACTTCCATTTCCATTGTGTCCATTGTGTAAGTAAAGAGGAAACAAATGGGAAACCCCCAGTCCAAATTTCCAAAGAGCACCCCCTTAGGGTGCCTCCTAGCTAATTTAAAAACCTTACAGCTTGAACAAGACCTTAGGAGGAAGCGGTTAATTTTCCTTTCCACTGTGGCGTGATCGACCTCAGCAATTTCTGCCAGCGGCTAGGCAAGTGGTCTGAAATTAATTACATACAAGGCTTTTGGGCCTTACGCTCTCGTCCCGACCTGCCCTATAGTCCTCCTTCTCTCCCCGCTCTCTCCACCCCCTCCCTTCCTGCCCAGACTCCTCCTCCTCCTTGCTCCTCATCGACTACTAGTAGTCCACTCGTACCCGTGCCCCCTTCCACGTCCTCAGCTGGCCACCTAGGGTCCCCTATCTCTGCACACACCCGCTCTAAGTGCCCTGCTGACACCCTCACTCCTGCCCACACCCTCCTACAGTGTTAGCGCCTTTGTGAGAGGTGGCTGGGGCGGAGGGGGTAGTCAGAGTACATGTTCCTTTTTCACTGGCCGATCTTTCCAAAATTGAGAAGCGTTTAGGGGATTTCTCAGCTAATCCTACCATATACATAAAGGAATTTAGATACCTTTGTCAGGCCTGTGACTTAACTTGGCATGACCTCCAGGTTATGCTAACTTCTACCCTAAACTGACTGAGGTTCTAACCCAATATACCCGGTTAGATCCGGCCTCCCCCACAGGGGCCACCATTTTGGCGTCTTATTTCATTTCTCAATCAGCTCCTGACATTCGCAAAAAACTTCAAAAGGTAGACGATGGTCCTCAGACAGCAATACAAGACCCAGTTAAATTAGCCTCTAAGGTCTATAACTCCAGAGAGGAGACGGCAGGCTCACCTCAAACAGAAGTTACAGCTCCTAGCAGCGGCTTTACAGCCCAGTCGTAACCCCAGGCCAGAGAGCACACACCCCGCAAGAGCTTGCTATAAGTGCGGCAAGGCAGGACACTATGCCAACAGGTGTCCACAATATCCCCGAGCCCCAACGCAGCCTTGCTATAAGTGCAAGGCATCAGGACATTGAGCCAATGAATGTCCTAACTCTCGTCCACCAGCAACCCCCTGCCCTGCTTGCCAGCAGGGAGGACACTGGAAGTCTGATTGCCCCACCCTGAGAACAGGTGCTGCGTCTCCACATGACCCCCTTTCCCAGGATCCTGGGAGCTCCTTCCAGCTCCTACATCTGGACGACGACAACTGAAGGTGCTGAGACTCGGGGACCCCCATCACCCTCGCCGAGCCGCGGGTAACTCTCCTGGTAGTGGGTAAGACAATTAATTTTTTAATCAACAGCGAGGCTACCTATTCTGTTTTGCCGTCCTTCTCTGGACCTAGCCTTCCATCCAATAGCTCTGTAGTAGGAGTAAGCGGAAAGCCATCCACTCCACGAAAAACTCCACTCCTTAATTGCTGCCTGGCCAACAACTACTTTGTGCACTCATTCCTCATTCCCAACTAAAAAGGGCCCCTACCGAAAGCAATCTGGAAATCAGTTTGGCTTTCCCCCACTCGCCTCAAACTCACTAAATTTTCTTAACTATCTCATACTCCTCAGCCTTGCCAGGACTATCCTTCTGGGTTTTGCCCATATTCCAACAAATGATTCCATTCCTCATTCCTATACTAATACTGTGCCTTATTTTATGTTTTGTCCCCATTTTGATCAAATTTCTCCATGCCAAGATTCCGTACGTCCAAATGCCAACCATAGGCCCCGTGCCAAGATTCCGTACGTCCAAATGCCAACCATGGGCCCCGACCTTAACAACGCCCCTTAACAGCAGGAAGTAGCCAGACAGACCACGGCGCCCCTTATCACTATTATCAATAAAACGTTGGACTGTTTGGACGAACGGAGGCAAGATGATGCACTTCCGGGTTCTTCTTCAACTTTTTCCGTGAGCGCGAAAATGTAGCCAGTGACCAGGGAAGGTGCAGACCAACCGGGCATGTACCAGGTGACGTCAATCCGAAGAGACCAAGATTTACCTGGTCGCACCTGCGGAACGCCCCCTGACACGCCCGTGCCCCGCCTATTGCCCTCCCACTCTTAGAAAAGCCTCTCTGGATGGAGGCCACGCGCAGACTTCCCAGCCCCACTCCTGTCGGGATGTCGGGACTGTATCAGGAACCCCGCCCGAGAGCCCCACGGGGGGACTCTCCTGGCCTCCTTTGCCGGAGGCCGACAGACCTCTCCCTACCCACCTTCTTCCCCTGAAGCTAGGTGACCAAAAATAAATTTGCAGTTTTGCTCCTACCCTTGCCTACTCGCTGGTTCTTTTGTGCCCGCTTTGGTGGTCTTTAGAAAAAAAACAAATCATTTATCTGTTTTCTTTTTCCTGCCTTCCTATGGGTTACCTGAACAATTTTTAGATTTCCATTTTAATTATCTACAGTGTTTTTGAGTATATCTCTTTGTATGGCTTTTTTAGAGATAGGTGTGGATATTACATTATATATACCTAATTTATAGCAATCTACTGGTGTAAACATTTCACCAGTTCAAGTGAAATGCAGAAACCTTTCCTCCCTTTTTGTCCCTTCAGCCATGCACTTTATAATACAATTGCATAAACATTTCTTCTATGTACAATTAGAAACACACAAGATAGCATTATAATTTTTAAATTGGCCATCACTCATAATTTAGAAAACTCAAGAGGAGAAGAAAAACATTGTGAACTTACCCATATTTTTACTCTCTGTTTTGTTTTTTCTTCCCATTGTTTCCGATTTCCTCCTTTTATGAGTTTCTTTCTGTTTAGGGAACTTCCTTTAGCCATTCTTTCGAAGTAGGTCTGCTCATGGCAAATTATTTCAGTATTCCTTCACCTGCTAATGTCTTGATTTTCCTTCACCCTTGAAGGATAATTTCTGCTGTAGAATTTTTGCTATAGAATTTTGCATTGACAGTTCTTTTCTTACAGCACCAGAAAAATGTTGTGGCTTCTTCCTTCTGGGTTTCATAGCTTCTGATGAGAAATCCAAGGTCATCTGAATTGTTTTTCTCCGTGGGCAAAGGCTTGTTTCTCTCACTACTTTCCATATATTTTTCTTGGCCGTCTCAAAGAAAGAAGGAAAGAAAGAAAGAAAAAAAAAGGGCCGGGCACAGTGGCTCATGCCTGTACTTCCAACACTTTGGGAGGTGGAGGCAGGTAGATCACTTGAGTTCAAGAGTTCAAGACCAGCCTGGCCAACATGGTGAAACCCCATCTTTACTAAAAATACAAAATTTAGCTGGGCGTGGTGGTGTGTGTCTGTAATCCCAGCTATTAGAGAGGCTGAGGCAGGAAAATCGCTTGAACCTGGGAGGCGGAGGTTGCAGTGAGCTGAGATTGTGCCATTGCACTCCAGCCTGAGTGACAGAGCAAGACACTATCTCAAAAAAAAAAAAAAAAAAAAAAAAAGAAGTGTTTTTTCTTTTCCTTTCATTTTCAGAAGTGGACTGTGATGTGTCTTGGTGTGGATTTCTTTGGTTCTATTCTCTTTGCAGTTTGCTGAGCTTGTTGACTCTGTAAGTTTATGTCTTTTGCCAAATTTGGGAAGTTTTCTGCCCTGATATCTTTGGGTGACTTTCCAGCCCCATCCTCTTTCTTCTTTTCTTCTGTGACTTTAATGTTAGATTTTTTGCTATAGTCCCAGAAGTCCCTGAAGTTTTGCTCCAGTTTTTAGAAGTCAATTTTCTCTCTGATGCTCAGATGAGGTAGTTTATACTATTCTGTCTTCAAGTTTACTGACCCTTTCCTCTGTCCTCTCCTTTATGTGGTTGAGCCCATCCACTGAGTTCGTTAATTTCATGTATTGCATGTTTCAGTTTGAACGTTTGCAGTGGGTTGTCTTTGATATTTTCTGCATCTTTGCAAATACTCCATTTCTTTGTGGAGAACTTCTTTTTTAAAAAAATGTTTATTTCCGGAGGTTTTTGGGGAACAGGTGATATTTGGTTACATGAGTAAGTTCTTTATTGGTGATTTGTGAGATGGTGCAACCATCACCTGAATAGTATACACTGCACCTAATTTGTAGTCTTTTATCCCTCATCTCCTTTCCACCCTTTCCCCCCGAGTCCCCAAAGTCCACTGTGTCATTCTTACGCCTTTGCACCTTTATAGCTTAGCTTCCACTTATGAGCAAGAACATACGATGTTTGGTTTGCCATTCCTGAGTTACTTCACTTAGCATAATAGTCTCCAATCCCATCCAGGTTCCTGCAAATGCCATTAGTTCATTCCTTTTTATGGCTGAGTAGTATTCCATCATATATATACACCACAGTTTCTTTATCCACTTGTTGGTTGATGGCCATTTGGTTTGGTTCTACATTTTTGCAATTGCAAATTGTGCTACTATAAACATGTGTGTACAAGTATCTTTTTCATATAATGACTTCTTTTCCTCTGGATAGATACCCAGTAGTGGAATTGCTGGATCAAATGGTAGTTCTACTTTGAGTTCTTTAAGGAATCTCCACACTGTTTTCTTTCTGGAGGACTTCTATTTATTCATTTGTTTCAAGTGTATAATTGCTTGGGGATGGGGATGTGTTTTTATGATGGCTGCCTTGAAATCTTTCAGTGACTTTTAGTTTTTTTGCCGGGGCTCTTTAGTAGATAATTGTAATATCTCTGTCATTTCAGTGTTGGCATCTACTGATTATCTTTTTTACATTCAAGTTGAGATCTTCCTAAGTTTTGGTATACTAGGCATTTTCGATTGAAACCTGGACATTTTTGTATTATGTTATGAGACTCTGTATCTTATTTGAATCTTCTGTTTTGGCTGGCTTCCTCTGATCCTATTCCAGTAGGGGATGGGAGGGTACCACTTCACTATTTCCAGGTGGGGTAGAAGGCTAGGTTCCCCATGTGAACGCTGTTGACACTCAAGAGGGGAGGGGATCCTTGTTACTGCTGGGCAGAAGCAGGGGGCCAGCCCCTCACTGGCCTTCACTGATACCTCCTTGGCTGGGAGGGGAGGAGTGCCTCATCTTTGTTCTACACTTGGTCTCCAATGACACCACGGGCTTGGTGGCCTCATCATCACAGGGAAGTGGTGAAATTTCTGACTCTGAGATAGTGGGAGGTGCCTCATGACTGTCTGATGAAGTCTAGGCTTTCCATGTAGTTTCTCTTTTTTTGAGACAGTCTCACTCTGTTACCCAGGCTGGAGTGCAGCGGCATGATCTCGGCTCAGTGCAGCCTTTGCCCCCGCCAGGTTCAAGTGATTCTCTTGCCTCAGCCTCCCAAGTAGTTGGGATTACAGGCATGTGCCACCATGCTTAGCTAATTTTTTTTTTTTTTTTTTTTTTGTAGAGATGGGGTTTCACCATGTTGGCTAGACTGGTCTTGAACTCCTGGCCTCAAGTGATCCACCTGCCTCGGCCTCTCTAAGTGCTGAGATTATAGCTGCGAGCCACCGCACCTGGCCTCCATGTAGTTTCTATTGATACTGGAGGTGATGGGGGCTTTTTCCCATCCTGGGGGGATGAATTCCATATTTGACCTCCTCTGCTATCACTCTAGGAGAGGGTGGGTGCCTCATTACAGCCTGGTAGAGACGATGGTGTAATCAACCCACTCACCCTTGGCTGACATGAGTGGGGAAGGACAGAGGCTGTTCTCTGGTGTTTGGATGGAGGAGAGTGGCTATTGTTAAAATGATTCTGCCTTGCCCAGTTGGCCTTTTCCTATTCCTTTGGCTGGAAAGAACCAGCTTGTGTTGGTGCTTTTTTGTCTGTGCCTGGTGGTGTTTCTGGATTTCTGGCTTCTTCGGTTCCAAGTGTGGGATGTATGAGGCAAAAAGAAAATGTAGAAAACCCATCACCACTATGTACCTTGGGTCCCAATGTCCTTAGCCACCCTACCTTCTTCTCTCCACCCTTCAGAATCTCATGATTATTCTGTATATAATTGCCGGGTTTTTTAGTTGTGTTTATGGGAAGAATAGGAAAAAGCATGTCTACTATATTTTCCTGGGTGTATAAGTTGATAAATAATATTTCAATGTAATATTTAAAAAATCCAAGTTAATGCAAAAAAAAAAAAAAAATCCATGGTGAGCAAAATGCATTTTAAATAAAGACAGGAACAGGATTATTGATTTTTCCTTTACCCTCACGCTCCAATATGGCTTGTCACAGCATTGTTACTGATCATGACTCTATTTAAAACGTTGTCATTTTGTACGTCATGAATTTTTTGCATTAATTGTGATTTGAAACATATTGCATTAAAACACTTCTCATGACTTTTGTGTGTTTTGGAGCCCCCTAAACTTTATATCCAAGGCAAATGCCTCACTTCCCTCACTTGAACTTCCCTGGTTTATGTGACCTTTGAAATGACCCAGCCTGGTGTGGCAGTGGCCTGGGCCTCTGGCTGGGACCATGTGTTTGTGATGGATCCAGCTGCCCGAATGCTGGTCAGGAGGCCTCCCTTCTGATGCCCTGCCTGAGGGCTGTGGCCATAGCAGCCATGTTAGAGGAAGCTTTAGGGGCACATTCCCCGTTGTTTTGAAGGCAGAAGGCAGGCATGTGGAGGCGGCACAGGGATGGCCCCTCCCTCTGGCTACAATGAGACCCAAACGTCAAAAAAAAAAAAAGTCCTCCAAGGCTTCCAAAATGATTTGCAACACAAATTGCTGAAACTTCCTAAGTAGAATAGAAACAAATATTTAGTGAATCAATTATCTGGTAAATTGGTCATTTGGCAAGTTGATTTTCTATGCTTTTGTGAGTTCCCCTCGAGAGGGCATTGTGGTCAGAAGCCTGAGGTCATCTTCAAGCACCTCACTGTCCTCCAAATGGCACCCTTCCTAAACCTGTCATTTCACCTACATCCCAACAGGCAGGCAGTAGGTAACTTCAGAATGTCCAGTGGGCTGTGAAGGAAATGCAGCGGACACAGTGACAGCAACTGAGAAGCAGGGAGGTCAGGGAAGCCTCTCCAAAGAGCTGACTTTGAGCTGGAGATGGAGCCAGCCACGAGAAGAGCCTTCCCGGAGGAAGGAGCCGCAGGTGTGAGTGAAAGAGGTGGCGCGAGAAAACCCAAACTAACATGAACTCTGCCTTGGCCGCTTGTGAACTGTGTGCCCTTGGCCAGGGCATCCAGCCTTTGGGATTCTGTTTTCTCATCTGTAAAATGGGGATAATAATACCCACCTCTAAGGGCTGATGCGAGGAGAAAAGTGTTAGGGTCAACCATTCATTATTTATTTTATTTTTTATTTTCATTTGTTTGAGATGGAGTCTCACTCACGCCCAGGCTGGAGTGCAGTGGCGTTATCCCAGCTCGCTGCAACCTCCACCTCCTGGGTTCAAGAAGTTCTCCCGCCTCAGCCTCCCACCACCACGCCTGGCTAATTTTTGTATTTTTAGTAGAGATGGGGTTTCACCAAGTTGGCCAGGCTGGTTTTGAACTCCCGACCCTCAGGTGATCTGCCCACCTCAGCCTCCCAAAGTGCTGGGATTACAGGTGTGAGCCATCATGCCCAGCCTGTCATTCATTTTTTTAATTCATGCAATCAATAAATATTGAGCTTTCCTACCAAGCATGAGGTAGCATTCTAGTCACCAAACAAAAAAGGCAAAAATCTCTGCCCCCATGAAGATAAAGGGAAAGACAAATAATGAATAAAATAAACAAGGAAAATATGTGACTTCTTAGGTGTCAACTCATGAAGGGGGCAAATGGACCAGGGCAGAGGGATGGGAGAGCTGGTGAGAGTCTGCAAGTCAAAACAGGGCAGTCAAGGCTGGGTGCGGTGACTCATGCCTGTCATCCCAGCACTTTGGGAGGCCGAGGTGGGCGGATCACCTGAGGCCAGGAGTTCGAGACCAGCCTGGCCAACGTCGTGAAACCCCATCTCTACTAAAAATACAAAAATTACCCGGGTGTGGTGGCGCACCCCTGTAATCCCAACTACTCAGGAGGCTGAGGCACAAGAATCACTTGAACCCGGGAGGTGGAGGTTGCAGTGAGCTGAGATCACGCCACTGCACTCCAGCCTGGGTGACAGAGCGAGACTTCATCTCAAAAATAAAATAAGGTGGTCAGGGAGAGCCTTGCTAAAGAGATGATATCAGAATGGGGGTCTGCAGGAGGTGGGGCTGTAAAAATATTCCAGGATGGAGGAAAAGCAAGCGCAAAGGTCCTGGGGCAGGAATGTGCCTGTTGAGTTTGAAGGAGGCAATTGTGAAGGGAGCAGAATGAGCGAGCAGGAGGGAAGCAGAAATGAGCACAGAAAGGCCACTGTATTGGCTTGTATGGGCTTTTCTCAGAGTGAGCTGGGGGCCACAGCAGGATTTTGAGCAGAGGATGCACATCATCTGACTTAGTTTTTTAAATTTTATTTATTTATTTATTTATTTTTGAGACGGAGTTTTGCTTCTGTTCCCCAGGCTGGAGTTCATTGGTGCGATCTTGGCTCACTGCAACCTCCACCTTCTGGATTCAAGGGATTCTTCTGCCTCAGTCTCCCAAGTAGCTGAGATTACAGGCATCCACCACCATACCCAGCTAATTTTTGTATTTTTAGTAGAGACAGGGTTTCGCCATCTTGGCCAGGCTGGTCTCAAACTCCTGACCTCAGGTGATCTGCCTGCTGTGGCGTCCCAAAGTGTTGGGATTACAGGCATGAGCCACTGCACCCAACCAGTTTTTTTATTTAAATATTCTTTTTACTTCGATAGCTTTTGGGGTACAAGTGGTTTTTTGGTTACATGGATGAATTATGTAGTGATGAATTCTGAGATTTGAGTGCACCCATCACCCAAGTAGTGTACATTATACCCAATATATAGTTTTTTATTTCCTGCTCCCCTCCCACCCTCCCCCTTCTGAGTCTCCAGTGTCCATTATACCACTCTGTATGCCTTTGCATACTCCTAGCTCAGCTCCCACTTATAAGTGAGAACATAATGGTATTTGGTTTTCCATTCCTAAGTTACTTAGAATAATGGTCTCCAGCTCCATCCAAGTTGCTGCAAAAGACATGATTTCATTCCTTGTTATGGCTAGTATTATTCCATGGTGTGTATGTACCACATTTTAAAAATCCACTCATTGGCCAGTGGGCACTTACGTTGGTTCTACGTCTTTGCAAGTTTGAGTTGTGCTGCAATAAACAAACATGCGCATGTGTCTTTTTCATAGAATGAGTTTTTCTGCCTTTGGGGTAGATACCCAGTTGTGAGATTGCTGGATCAGTCTGGCAGCTGTGCTGTAGTGAGGCAAGGATGAGCAGAAGCAGGGAGATTGAAGAGGTAGCTGTGGTGGTCAGGCGAGAGATGCTGCAGGCTTGGACCAAGGTGGTCAAGGAGGTGGTGAGAAATCTAATCCTGGATGTATTCTGAAGGGAGATCCAGTAGGATTTGCTAGTGAATCAGCTACGGGGTGTGAGAGACCCCCTGGGGAGAGAACTTGTCCAGCCCTTGGGAGGCAGCCCCCAGCCCTGTGAGTCCCCGGTGGTGGGTTCTTGTGCCCCTGGTGGTGATGATGACAACTTGCCTGATGCTCCAGAGATCAGCCATGGAAATGTGGTAACAAGTGACTCTAATTGCTTCTGGTGTTTGCATCAAAGGAAAACCCAGCTCTGTTTGTAAAAAATACATTAGAAAGAGCCGCTCTGTGGGCACAGCGGGCAGAGTGGGAGAGCAAGGAGCGTGCCATCATTTCGGTGCCTGCTGGCTGAGGCAGGTGAGGGGACGAGCTGGAGGCTGACCCTCACGACCCCCCCCACCCCAGCCCTCCAGGGGGCCAGAATGGGATGCAGATTGGAAATAGGGTAGGGGCTTCACCCGAATTTCTTCTTCCGGGCCAACTTCCTGGGCTTCTGGGACTACAAGCTGCAGACTGTCAGCTGCACTGCTAGCTGGAGACTGTCCTTGGCCACAGGGAACTGCTCTGCCTAGGTGTATCCGCTGTGGGAGGCAGCCTGGGCTGATGTGGGGATACAGAAGCTGGGGCCCTTAGTCTCAATTCAGGGTAACCCTGAACTGCCGTCCAGCTCTGGGACTTAACACAGGACCGACAGCAGCCTCGCGTCAGTCACACTGACAGCAGTCACACTGCAGGCCAACGTCTCCCTCCCTGACTTCATCATTTCTGTGCGGAGTCATTCCTGACAACATTCCCCATAAACCTCACCCAACCCCCTGGCTCAGAATCTGTTCCCAGAGCACCCAATTGAAGGTAGCAGGGGTGCCATGGTTTCTGCTCTCTCCACTTGGGGGTCCTCTGGGCAGTTCTCACCCTACCTGACCAGGTCTGAGTCCATTTACCTCCCCACCCCTCCTCTGGACTTTCTTACATCATCTGCCCAGTGACCCAAGCCAGAGGTGGCTGTTGACTGGAGACACTGGTTCCTGGCCACGTGGGATCTTAATGCAAAGCGCCTGACATGGCAGCTGGCTCTGCCAAGTGAGCAGGAGAGAAAGCAAGAGAGATAGGAGAAGGCCAGCAAGAGGGAAGCCGGGGCTTTTCTAACCTTCTCTTGGAAGTGACATCCCATCCCTTTTGCAATGTGCTATTCATTAGCAGTGAGTCCCTGGGCCAGCCCGCATGCAAGGCTGGGGGGCACATAAGGGCACAAACACCAGGAGACAGGGTTGTGGGGGGCCACCTTGGAGGCCAGTCACTGCACGTAAGCACTGCCCTTGCCCTGGACATAGCCCCCGGCAACCACTCAGTGAGCCCACCTCCGGCCCGTCTGATTGGCCCAGGATGCATACCTGACAGTAAGCTGGGCCAATCAGACTTCGAAATGATGCTGTTCGTACCCCTGAGCGCTTGAATAAAGGCTTGAACCCCAGGGAGCCGTGCCATGCACGTGTGTGACCCCATAGAGAAGCCGGGAACGCCAGTTTCCAGAGAGGAGCCAGAAGCCCCGACACAGGAAGGGGAGGGGAAACAAGGCATTGGAGTTCCAGAGAGACATGGAGACACCACCAGAAACAGTTCTGACCCAGGCCTATGTCCCCTGAGATGCTCTGTTCTCTTGGGAAGCTACTAGTTTTGTCCCAGATATTTTGAGTGGATTTTATTCCTTGCAACTAAAGAGCCTTGAGAAAGAAAGATATTTTCTCTGTTTGTTCCCTTTCTGCCCTTCTCCTTGTGCTTTGGCAAGACTTTTCTGAAAATGTCAGCCCCCTGGTTCAGCTGAGCAAAGGGAGAGGCAGGCTGGCATGTGTGGGCCTCTCACTGTGTACCAGGCTGGCCACGGGCATTATCTCAGATAATGAGGCAGGGCTGGCGTTGCTCCATTTCACAGAGATGGCAAAGTGAGGCTCAGAGGGCTTAAGCGACTGGCTCAGAGGTGGTTGAGCTGGGATGCCTTCCCAGGATGGTCTGACTCGGAAGCCTGAGTCCTTTTGTTCTGCCAGACTCTAGCACCACCACAGTGCCATCTGTCCATGACTGGGGCTGAGTGTTACAGGCGGCACAAAGAAGTGTTTTGTCACTGCTTAAGGGGATTGTCTTCTACCCCTTCCCCCATAATGAAGGAGAATAGTCAGTCCCAGGGGCTCTAGGCTTCTCTGAGGTCCACCGCCCCCACCTCCAGAATTTTGTCTCATTCATATCTCCCTTCAGTCAATGCCTTGCTCCAAATGCTCTTTGAGAATAATATGTTTCCAGAAAGTGATTTCTTGTATCTACTTCACCTCTCTCATGATGCAACTAAAATTTCAGGCAACAGCACTGGGTCAAGGTGGAGAATATACTGGCCCTGGAGTCATATATTAATGGAACTGGGTCCAAGCCTTGTTCTCACCTATTGTAACCGCCCAGTGGGTTCTTCCTGCCCTCTGCACAAACAAAATCAATTCACAGCATTGCAGTAAAGAAAGAGTGTAATTAATGTGAGGCCAGTAACACCATGTGGGAGACAGAGTTATCACTCAAACTAACCTCCTGGAAGGTTCCTGGTTTAGGGGTTTTTCAGAGGTAGTTTGAGGGAAGAAGTAGGGGTGGCTATGCAATGGGTGCCCACTGCCGATTGGCTGGGATGGAGATGAAATCTTAGGGAATTGCAGCATACCGAGGCGGGCCAATCACCTGAGGTTGGGAGTTCGAGACCAACCTGACCAACATGGAGAAACCCCGTCTCTACTAAAAATACAAAATTAGCCAGGCATGGTGGTGCATGCTTGTAGTCCCAGCTACTCGGGAGGCTGAGGCAGGAGAATCGTGTGAACCCGGGAGGCAGAGGTTGCCGTGAGCTGAGATCGTACCATTGCACTCCAGCCTGGGAAACAAGAGCGAAACTGTCTAAAAAAAAAAAAAAAAAAAAAAAGATATTCCAAAAGGCCAATCATAGGTTCTGCGATAGTGACGTTTTCTGCAGGAATAATTGGGGTAGTTGCATATCTTGTGACCTCCGGAATAAAGGCTGGCAATTGTTTATGTCTACACCTTAACAGAATTCAGGTTTCTGTATCCTCCTGGCCTGGTGGTCTCTCATTAGCTTTATAAAGACGGCTGAGTTCTGAGGAATGGCTACTATCATTTAAATTGTAAACTAAGTGGCCCCTTGAAGGCTAAAGGCCTGAGGGGGTTGACAACATCAGATCTCTCCCACTGCTGTAATTTTCTCACTAATACAATTTTTGCAAAGGTGGTTTCTCTATGAGCTGTGGAACCATGATCTAAGATCTCACCTTGCCGAGTCTCGCTTTTCTCATCTGTAAAATGGGAATATACCTCTTACCCACAAAGTTTTTAAAGAAATAAGTAAAAATAAACTGCATGCATGGCACATATACATGGCAGTTGCTTTTGCTATTATCTTCTGCCCTGAGGGTTCCTGATCAGGGGACACCTGTACCTGTCTCCGTGTGGACCTGACGTTCTCATTCTGGCTTTTGCAGCCGAGCAGACCCCTGACCCCTTAGAAACGCATCCTCAGCAAGTTGAACCTCTCTCTGGAAATTTCAGAGTGGGATCACTAGCTATGAGGCCTCTGCTTGTTGCTAGATGCAGAGAAAACAAATATTGTTTTAGAAACATTAATAATTGAGAAGTTTTCAGCAGAGAATCGGCCAGCATTAGGGGAATTGAAAATCAAGACTAAGACACTACCTCAAGCTGGTTTCCTGATGAATAATTCATGGAGCCGATGCCCACGAAGACCTGGAGGAGAAAATACCTTCTGTGTCTGTCCTCCCCACCACTGCCACCGCGCCGTCACCTCGCTGACTCCTCTATGGGGAAGGGGAGATCTGGGGAGTAGGAAGAGCTGGCAACACAGCAGAGCTTTGATTTGAATTCTCATCACCATTTTGCCTGCATGTGGCTGTGTGGTCATTGATATTCAGTCTCTCTCTGAGTTGGAATCCTGCCTGCGAGTGTCACTGACTGTGACTCTTTGAGGTCCGAATGATGGAAGGGACTTTGAACAGCCACTGAGGCCTTGGTTCCCAGGGAGAACTATATCCCAGAGTGTAGAATGGTGGTCCATTCCGTTTTTCAGACCTCCTCCTTTCTTCCTGACTTCAGCACACATTCCTTGCATGTCTGCTCTGTGCTGAGTACTGTGGATATTGTCTCCCCTAGTGGAGAAAATGGTGAAGGACATGGACAATTACAATCCTGGGTGACTTGGACAAAGGTAGAGATAAGAAGGTGGTACAGGCCGGGCGCGGTGGCTCAAGCCTGTAATCCCAGCACTTTGGGAGGCCGAGACGGGCAGATCATGAGGTCAGGAGATCGAGACCATCCTGGCTAACACGGTGAAATCCCGTCTCTACTAAAAAATACAAAAAACTAGCCGGGTAAGGTGGCGGGCGCCTGTAGTTCCAGCTACTCGGGAGGCTGAGGCAGGAGAATGGCGTAAACCCAGGAGGCGGAGCTTGCAGTGAGCTGACATCTGGCCACTGCACCCCAGCCTGGGCGACAAAGCCAGACTCTGTCTCAAAAAAAAAAAAAAAAAAAAAAAAAAAAAAGAAGGTGGTACAGTGAGAGTGCAGATAATAGGGTCCTAAATTCAACCTGGGGTGTAATCAGGGAGGGCTTCCTGGGAGAAGTGACATTTGCATTGAGTCCTATGGAGAGAAACAAGTAGGAAGAGAAGGGAAGAAGAGTGTTACAGGTAGAGAGAACAATGTATAAAAAGCCCCTGAAGAGAGAGAAGGAAAAGGCACTGTATTGGGACCTGAGGCATGTGTGGGAAGACCTGGATAAGGGGCCAACTTCTGCAATGCCTTAAAATCAAGTTAAAGTATTTGCATTTGGACTTTACCCCAAGGGCAATGGGGAGCCTTTGGAGAATTAAGCAGGGTGCTGGCAACACCACTGGATTTGTTTTAAATAGATCGTGAAACTGTTGTGTGGAGGGAGAACTTGGTAGTGCTGGTTTTCTGGTATAAAGCTCCAGCGTGTTGGTTTAAACCCTTCTCAATCTATTCAAACTGATTGCATGTCATCTTTTCTGAGAACATCATTTTTCATGTTTCTGAAGTCCATCCAATCTCAAGCTGCTGCCTTGTTTCTGTTCATCCATTGCATCTATCTTCTCTAGAGAGCAGGACTGAGTTTGTGGGAGGTTTCCAAGAAGAATACCCCCACTCACCTCTTTTTCCTAGTTGTCAGCTCAAACTTAATTCTGCCAGTTTGTGGCTAGGAAGACAGATAGTCTACATGAGAACTGACCTCACAGGCTAGACTTACTAGGTCTCAAACGGGTAAGCCCAGTGATGAATCGGGACCTATAGATATGTTTTGCTGGAACAAAACAGTGTTTTGTTTAGGAAAAAAGTTGGAAAAAATCATTGCTACGGACCTAATTGTGTCCCCCTGAATTCCTATGTGGAAGGCCCAATCAGAAATGTGATGGTATTTGGAGAGGGGGATTTAGGGAGGTAATTAGATTTAGATGAGTTATGATGGTGGGGTCCTCATGATGGGATTAGTGCCCTTATAAGAAGAGACACCAGAGAACTTGCACTCTCAAGCTCTCTCTCTCTCTTTCTCTCTCCCCCTCAACCCACCACCATATGAGGACATAGTGAGAAGGTGGCCGGCTGCAAGCTGAAACAAAGAGGACTCACCAGAAACCAACCCTGCTGTGCTGGCACCTTGATATTGGACTTCTCACCTTTAGAATGGAGAGAAAATCAGCTTCTTTTGTTTATTTAAATCACCTAATTGTTATAGCAACCCAAGCTGACATTGTTACAATAATCACTACTTAAAAATCAGGAGATTTCTCATAACAAGTCTGGATTTCTGCTTTTCTGGAAATAGTAGACAGGACAACACTGGTAATACTTTTTGTGCTGGGTGGTAGCTGTCCCTTAGATGAAGCCTGTATGTTCCAGTTCACTACAGTCCCCACTACTCCCTGTTGCCTCCCTGTCCTAAGGCTGCTGGCAGCTGCTGTCTGTCATAATCCTTACACCACCATTTTTCTTCTACAAAGCAAAGAGGAAAGTGAACCATTTCTTGATGTCAACGTCTCTACCAAAAGCAGAAAATTGAGGCCGGGCGCGGTGGCTCACGCCTGTAATCCCAGCACTTTGGGAGGCCGAGGCGGGCGGATCACGAGGTCAGGAGATCGAGATCATCCTGGCTAACACGGTGAAACCCCGTCTCTAGTAAAAATACAAAAAATTAGCTGGGCGTGGTGGCAGGTGCCTATAGTCCCAGCTACTCGGGAGGCTGAGGCAGGAGAATGGCGTGAACCTGGGAGGCGGAGCTTGCAGCGAGCAGAGATTGCGCCACTGCACTCCAACCTGGGCGACAGAGCGAGACTCCTTCTCAAAAAAAAAAAAAAAAAAAAAAAAAGGCAGAAAATTGAAAGATAGATCAAGAAAGCCACCTATTTCAAGACAAAAAGGAGAGCGCATATTTCTTGGCGGAAATAAAGAATAGTCAGAGTTTAATATGCAAACCAAATATGTCTGGGTTGAAAGAATACAACTGAAGGTGCTTTTCTGAGTCTATCTGGCTGGAGTCAATGTTACCTGCTTGGGCCTGGGTGCTTGTGGGTTTGCAGGGTCTGGATTTGAGCCTCAGTTGGGACTGGTGGAATGTGGTTTCAGAAGGCCAAGTGGCAGAGCTATCTTTTCCAAAGGGTTTCCCTAGATCTCTGCAGCTCAGTGAGGTGGCCTGGGGCTCCACCACAGGAACACATGTGGGGAGTGGAGGTGTGATTGGCTCTGCTCCTGGTCTCACCTGCCCCCAGGTAACTCTGCTTCTGTCTGTGTCTGCTTTCATTTGTGGCAGTGATAGGGAGATGGCTCAATACTTTAAAAAATGCTTAAAGTCTGTTGATCTACTAAAATCTCTTCATGCGCCTCTGGGAAAAACTAAAGTCCAGGGAAGGGGACCGACCTGCCCATCATGACTGTGTGTGTCCAGTGTGGAAACAGAGCTTGTCTCTGCTCTTCCCCGCCCTCCTCTTTGCTGCCTTCTCTGCCCAGGCTGGGTAAGATGCTCCTCCCCTTGGTGCTCATGTCCTTCCTGGAGCTGCAGGATCTCATTTACTGCCCTAGTTACCCACCTTCCTCTTCCTGCAGACCAGGATTCAATTCTAAGGCTTCCCGGACACACAAAAATTAGGTAGTTGGGAAAGAGAACTCAGCTCCAGCTACTGTTGCGGGGGGACATGGGAAGGGAGTCTCCGGATCTCAGTCAGCTGGCAGTTTGGATCCTTAAGTGAAATGTCTTATGAGCCGATGCATTTGGACTTCTGGACCAGGCTTTAAGCAACTTGAGGGCAGAAATACTGTCTAATTCTTATTTGGTTCTTGCCATCTGGCACACAGGGCACAGGGTTATACACCCAGTGAATGTTGAATGAGTGAAGGAGCCGAATTCCTTCATTTTTTTTTCAAGTTCTCATTTCTTCACTCAACAAACATTCATTGACCTTCACTTTGTGCCAGGCCCTAAGCCAGAGGCTGGGGGTTGGGGAAGGGACAGGAAAACAAGTTAACAACCTGAGCTATGAGCTGCCCTTGTGGAGATTCATGCCAGTCTGGGATCCATTGTAACAATGGCTGCCATTGGTTGCAGGCCTACTATGTGCACCGAGCCAAGCATTTTACACAAACGATCTTGTTTACTCCTTACAACCCTAGGAGATACTAGTATCATCCCCATTTTACAGATGATGACACTGAGGCTTAGAAAGGTTGATTAAGACACACATTCCAAGGCATACAGCAAGTGTGTAGCAGATCCAAGATTGTGCCCAGGGATTCTGAACCCAAAGTCTATTCTATTTGACCACTGTGAATTCCAGGATTAGAATGAGACTATACTTTGCTCATGTGGTTAATGTCGTTAACATGATATGCATGTGAAAGATTTTCACCAGAAAGAAAGAGATTCTAAACTTGGGCACAGTGACTCATGCCTATAATCCCAGCTACCTGGGCAGGAGGATTGCTTGAAGCCAGAAGTTCAAGACCAGCCTGGGAAGCATAGGGACACCCTATCTCTACAAAAAATAAAAACAAATTAGCCGTGAATGGTGGTGCATTCCTGAAGTCCCAACCACTCTAGAGGCTGAGGTGGGAGGATCGCTTGAGCACCAGAGTTCGAGGCTGCAGTGAGCTATAATTGCACCACTACCCTCCAGCCTGGGTGACAGAGTGAGACCCTGTCTCTATTAAAAAAAAGAAAGAAGGCTGGGCATGGTGGCTCATGCCTATAATCCCAACACTTTGGGATTATAGGTGGATGGATTGCAATTGAGGTGGATGGATTGCTTGAGTCCAGTAGTCCGAGACCAGCCTGGGCAACATGATGAAACCCAGTCTCTACAAAAAGTACAAAAATTAGCTGGGAGTGGTAGTGCACACCTGTAGTCCCAGCTACTTGGGAGGCTGGGGTGGGAGGATCACTTCAACCTGGGAGGTAGAGGTTGCAGTGAGCTGTGACTGTGCTACTGTACTCCAGCCTGGGTGACAGAGTGAGACTCTGATAAGAAAGAAGGAAGGAAAGAAGGAAGGAAGGAAAGAGAGAAAGAAAGAAAGAAAGAAAGAAAGAAAGAAAGAAAGAAAGAAAGAAAGAAGGAGCCGGGCGTGGTGGCTTGTGCCTGTAATCCCAGCGCTTCAGGAGCCCGAGGCAGGCAGATCACAAGGTCAGGAGATCGAGACCATCCTGGCTAACACAGTGTAACCCCGTCTCTACTAAAAATGCAAAAAATAAGCTGGGCATGGTGGCACACACCTATAGTCCCAGATACTTGGGATGCCAAGGAAGGAGACTCACTTGAACCTGGGAGGTAGAGGTTGCAGTGAGCTGAGATTGCACCACTGGACTCCTGGGTGCAGAGCAAGACTCTGTCTCAAAAAGGAAAAAAGAAAAAGAAAGGAAGGAAGGAAAGAAAGAAAAGGAAGGAAGAAAGAAAAGAAAGAAAGAAAGGAAGAAAGAAAGAGAAGAAAGAAAGAAGGAAAGAAAAGAAAGAAAGAAAGAGAGAGAAAAAGAAAGAAAGAAAGAGAAAGAGAGAAAGAGAAAGAGAAAGAGAGAAAGAGAGAAAGAGAAAGAGAGAAAGAGAGAAAGAGAGAAAGAAAGAAAGAAAGAAAGAAAGAAAGAAAGAAAGAAAGAAAGAAAGAAAGAGATTGATTCTGGGCAGGTTTCCACAAACCACAACTGACAATCCATTAAGAGCAGGTGGCCCTAGGGACTTCTAGTGAGCCCAAGCACTAAGTCTGTCAACAGTCATTTTATGACCTTTGGAAGTCATCAGGTTGCTAAACTTAGAGTGTGTATGTATGTGTGTGATAATTCCAACTTCCATTGGCTCTCATTTGGTCATGTTTTGTGTTTTAAGAACTAACATTACAATCAAGGTTTGACTAGTCTCTATTGAATAGCCTTTGCAATGCTCAGATTCAACTCATTCATTCCAAGGTGTTTACTGAGCATCTACTGTATGCAAGGCATGGTTCCAGATGCTTGGGGTACAATGATACAATGATGCCCCTACTGTGAAAAGCCATAATTCTGTGTTTTAGGGATATAGCAGTGAGCAAAAGAGGCACAGTCCCTGCCCTTGTAGAGTTAAAGGCTCATTAGAGAGGCAGGTTTTAATCAAAGAATCACACCAATAAGTGTAAAGTTATAACTATAATTAAATGCTATGGGAGAGAGGGGTGTGGTACTCTGAGAATTTATTCAGGGGGATTGGATCTATTTGGGGGATAGGGAAACTTTCCCCAGGGAAGGGACATGGGGGTTGAGGTCTGAGTCTGAGAGACACGAGAGTTGAGGTGAGGAAGAGTAGGAAGTAACCAGGTGAAGAGGGCAGAGCATATTCTAGCTAGGGGAACTGCTGGTGCAAATGCTGTGGGGCGAGTGGGTCTGAGGAGATGATGAAACTACAGAGAGTGAGAGGAATGTAGTTTGTGATGAGGCCAGAATGGTCATTGTCTTAGGTTATTTTGTGATGCAATAACAGAAAACCTGAGACTGATAAAGAAAAGTGACTAATTTAGCTCATGATTCTGCAGGCTGGGGAGTTCAAGGATCTGACCCTGGCTTCTGGTGAGGGCTTTTGTGCTGCCTCACAGTATGGTAGAGGAGGTCAAAGGGGAAGTAGGCACGTGTGAAGAGACAAAGCCCAAGTGGCATCCTGGCTTTATAATAACCTACTGTTGAGGGAACTAATCCAGTCCCACAGCAATTAATCCAGTCTTGCCAGAGCAAGAAGTCACTTACTACCAGAGAGCAGCACCAAGCCATTAATGAAGAATCTGCCCCCATGACCCAAACACCTCCCATCTGGACCCACCTCTTAACAATGCCACATAGTGGATCAAATTTCAACATGAGCTTGGGTGGGAACAAACAAACTATATCCAAATCATAGCAGTTGGCCAGGTGCGGCGGCTCACGCCTGTAATCCCAGCACGTTGGGAGGCCGAGGCCGGTGGATCACCTGAGGTCAGAAGTTCAAGACCAGCCTGGTTTACATAGTAAAAGCCCATTTCTACTAAATATACAAAAATTAGCAGGGCACGGTGGCACACACCTGTAATCCCAGCTACTCAGATGGCTGAGGCAGGAGAATTGCTTGAACCTGGGAGGCAGAGGTTGCAGTGAGCCGAGATCGTGCCATTGTGTTCCAGCCTGGGCAACAAGAACAAAAACTTCATCTCAAAAAAAAAAAAAAAAAAAAAAAAAAAAAAACAAAAGAGCAAAAAACAAAAACAAAAACAAAAAATCATAGCAGTCACTGAAGGCTGGACCCTTGGTGGTCATGGTGAGAATTTTGTTCGTTTACCCTAAGAGCAAGGGAAGGTCATCAGAGCATTATCAGTCAGCTTTGTAATAAAAATCCCAAAACACAGTGGCTTAAAGCAACCCCCTCTTATTTAGCTCAGGAGCCTGTAGTTCAGCAGTTGGGGCTGGGCTCAGTTGGTGGTTCTTCTGGTCTGGGTCATGCTCAGCTGATCTTAGCTGGTTTTTGTCCATTTGTCCATGGTCAACTGGTGGGTCATTTGGGTTGCCTGGTTTATGACAATCTTGACAAGAATAGGTTGGTAATTTGGGGGTGGGCCTGGGGTCTCTCTCCACATGGTTTTTCATCATTTAACTGGCTGGCCCAGGCTTGTTCTCAAAATGGTTTCAAAGTTTGAAGACTGCGGAAGCAGGAGCTGCAAGGTCTCTTAAAGCATAAGCTCAGAACTGTAGAGCATCACTTCTGCCACTTTCTATTAGTCAAAGCAAATCACAAGATCAGCTGAGATTCAAGGGATGAGGAAATAGACTCCTCTTCATGGGAGGGGTTGGTAAGTATTGGGGCCATTTTTGCCAGCTACCCTGAAGGTTTTATGTAAAAGCGTGATTTTATTAGAGGGTAAAAACATCCCTTTAGATCCTGTGGGAGAATGAATTGGAGCAGTGTTTATAGCAGATACTGTAATTGCCTCCCTTAGTATCCATTTCTTCCATTAGTTACAGAATGGCAACTTTTCTTCCTACACACTGTTTCCTAGAATAAAGACCAATTTTTCTCACCTCCCTTACAGCTAGGTATAGCTGTGTTGTGTGGGACTTTTAGGATGTCTCCCTAAAGAAGGGGAGTCAAGACTTTCTTCTTTTCCTTGTCGTGCTTGTCTTGAAAGCAGATGTGTTGGATGGAGCTTAGGCAGCCATTTTATACCACGTGGAAGAGGACTTCATCCTTAGGATGGTGGAATGGAGAGTTGGAAGGAGCTGGGTTCCTGATCATCTTGTGGAGCCATCATACTACCTTGGACTGTCTGGCCAGGATTGCTGCTGGTGGCTCACAGCTGTCCCTTCTCTGGAGAATTGCTCTTGGCTGGATGGAAGCCATTTTACCTGGGAGGTTATGGTTCCTCCACCCAGGGCATGAGGGCAAAAATGCCTGGTCTCCTTTGACTAAAGGTAGAATCAGCTCCGTGGTGCAGTTCACACCCCAGAGCTCCTGTGGAATCAGGCTGAGGCCAGGGTCCAGCCAAGACCACACCATTGCTTAACCCCTGTTCTATCCCATCCTACTTACCTCCCTCCTCTTCTCCTGGGAACCCTCCCTCAATAACTCTCCCAAGAATCCCCACCTCAGATTCTGCTTCTAGGAGACTCAACCCAGACACCCTCCTCCTGCTTCCCTGCCCATGATGAGACATTGAAGAAGAACCTGGCATAGCCAGCAAGCTCCTGGCTCACAACGAGCCACATTTGGCAGACTCAATCTATTTCATCCACTGGTTTTGGAGTGAGGACAAGAGGAGAGGTCAAGAACCCGAATCTAACAGAAATCAAGCACTACAGTGTGAAGACTATGAAAGCTGAACTCCTTCCCAGGTGGTGATGGAGGCCAAGAGAGCACTTGGGAAGAGGCCTCTGACTCATTAAGCATGGGAGGTCCATTGGCCAAATCCCTCTCTTTCCTGCCTGCCTGCTCCAGGCCTGTTTGAAGTCCAAGGCTGCTGCGGTCCTCTGAATGGCCAGCATTCATAAGCAACTTTCTCCCCAGCCCAGTTAATAATTCAGGAGCGGGTGCCTACAGCCAACCCGTCATTCCAGCCCTCCTGCCACCCTGAATGCCAAGATAGTGGACAGGAAAGAAAAAATCGCCGCATCGCTTTGAAAAATGGTCCTCATTTCAAGTGCTTGCTGGGTCCTCTGTGCTGCCGTGGGAGAGAGCCAGGCTGAGATGTATCTGCTAGGTCACAGCCAGGGGAGGATAGAGGGGCCCTGGGGCTTGCCGGCGTGCACACTGAGCATTGTTTAACCTTTGTCTTGGGGCAGTGGGCTGTAGCTGCTGAAGAGCAAGCTCAGGAGGACCCGACTGTCTTCCTCTGATGCAGCTATTGATCCTTCACTCATGTGCTCACTCATTCATTCATTCGGGAATCACTGATGCTGCTGACACAGAAGTGGGCATCCAGGAAACAGTGAAGGGTGGGGGTTGGCACCACCCCTCAGGGAGGCAGACACATACATCCTCATGTACCAGGCAGTGAGAGCCACTACACTTGGCCTGAGACAGGAAATGGTTAACTGGGAGCTCTGGGTCTGGGTGTGGCCTGTTCCCTGGGTGTGCTGGGGGTCTTAAGTATCCAAAGCAGAGAGGGAGGGTAGAGACAATAATGGTTAAGATCATGGACTCTGGGGCCAGGCTGCCTGGGTTCAAATCCTAGCCCTGCCACTTACACAGAGCCTCTCTGTGCCTCAGTTTCTCTTTTTGTAAAATGGAGTTAGTAATGGGAGACTGATACAAATCATCCTCATATATGGTTAAAACAAAAACCAGGGCCAGGTGTGGTGGCTCACACCTGTAATCTCAACACTTTGGGAGGCCAAGGCAGGAAGATGGCTGGAATCCAGAGGTTTGAGACTAGCCTGGGCAACACAGGGAGACAAAATAAATAATATGCAAAATTAGCCAGACGTGAAGGCATGCACCTATAGTCCTAGCTACTTGGGGAGGCTAAGGTAGGAGGATTGCCTGAGTCCAGGAGTTCGAGGTTGCAGTGAGTTGTGATCGTGCCACTGCACTCCAGCCTAAGTGACAGAGTGGGACGCTGTCTCCAAAAAAAAAAAAAAAAAAAAAAAAAAAAAAAAAAAAAAGAAAAGAAAAACAAACAAACAAAAAAACCCCAAAATACCCCAGAAGTCTGACAAATACGTAGTGTAGGCAACTAACGTTACAGCCAACTTTAGAAAGTGATTCGGCAGTTTCCTGTAAAGTTAAACATACTACACCACCCAGAATCCCCACTCCTAGGTATTTCTCCAGATGAAATGAAAAATTTGTGTTCGTACAAAAACCCATTCATGAATGTTTGCAGCAGCTTCATCATCTCCCCAAACTGGAAAAAACCTAATGCCTTCCAGCTGGAGAACAGATACACTATGGAACACCACACAGCCATGCACATAAACAGTATGTGTGAGTCACAGATGCATTATGTACGCTAAGTGAAAAAAGCCAGGCTCAAGCGGCTCCATCCATACTGGATGAGTCCACGTATATGACATTCTGAGTCAGAAAACTGGTCCATGGTTGCAGAGATGGGAGGAAGGATTATTACCGAGGGGCATGAGGGAATTTATGTGGAGTGATGGAACTGTTTGGTATTCTGACTGTGGTGGGGGATACATGACTGTATGTGTGCGTGTGTCGAGTTATAGGCCTAGGCCGGGCGCAGTGGCTTACACCTGTAATCCCAGCACTTTGGGAGGCTGAGGCAGGTAGATCACCTGAGGTCTGGAGTTCGAGACCAGCCTGGACAACATGGTGAGACCCCCGTCTCTACTAAAAATTCAAAAATAAGCCGGATGTGGTGGCAGGTGCCTGTAATCCCAGTTACTTGAGGGGCTGAGACAGGAGTATTGCTTGGACGCGGGAGCTGGAGTGAGGCGAGATCACGCCACTGCACTCCAGCCTGGGCGAAAGAGCGAGACTCTGTCTCAGAAACAAACAAAAAGTCATAAAACTGTACACGAAGAGGTGAATCTTACTGTGTGTAAATTATGCCAGGCAGAGTAAACAGCATGTGTAAGGGGCACAGAGGTTTGAAATCAGGTTTGAGATGGTGCGTGGGAGCAAGTGGCAGGAAGTGAGGCAAGGAAAGCTTACCTGGGTCTGTTTGGGGTGGGCCTTGAATGCTGTGTCAATGCCTCTTTGGGTGGTGCGAAAATGTTGGAAGTTTTTTTTTTTTTTTTGAGACGGAGTCTTGCTCTGTTGCCCAGGCTGGAGTGCAGTGGCCGGATCTCAGCTCACTGCAAGCTCCGCCTCCCGGGTTCACACCATTCTCCTGCCTCAGCCTCCTAAGTAGCTAGGACTACAGGCGCCCGCCACCTCGCCCAGCTAGTTTTTTAAATTTTTTAGTAGAGATGGGGTTTCACCATGTTAGCCAGGATGGTCTCGATCTCCTGACCTCGTGATCCGCCTGCCTCGGCCTCCCAAAGTGCTGGGATTACAGGCTTGAGCCACTGTGCCCAGCCAATGTTGGAAGTTTTTAAGCAATTGAGGAATATAAGCAGATATATGCTTCAGAGAGATGGCTCTGTTCTCCGTTTAGAAGCGGAAGCCAGGCCAGGCTCAGTGGCTCATGCCTGTAATCCCAGCACTTTAGGAGGCTGAGGCAGTCGAATTACCTGTGGTCAGGAGTTTGAGACCAGCCTGGCCAACATGGTGAAACCCCACCTCTACTAAAAATACAAAAATTAGCTGAGTGTGGTGGTGGGCGCCTGTAATCCCAGCTACCAGCTACTTGGGAGGCTGAGGCAGGAGAATTGCTTGGACCTGGGAGGCGGAGGTTGCAATAAGCCTAGATCACACCACTGCGCTCCAGCCAGAACAACAGAGTGAGACTTTGTCTCAAAAAAAAAGCAGAAGTCGTTGGGCACATGGGTCTGACCCTGCCTTTAGAAATGTTTTGATTTGTGTTATAATTTTTTTGAAAGAATTTGAATTTGTGGCCAGTATTTAGAACCAGGAGATTTTACTCAGAATTCTGGATTTTTGGCCTCTCTTTGAGAAGACATGGGCTTCCCAATTTGCCACCTCCACTCCCTCCCTCATTCTCTATTCCCTTCCTGGTCCTGCATGGGTGTCGGTTTTGACCCCCGGGATTGAAAGTGGATTCCAGGAGGAAGAGATCAAAGCCAGTGGCCTCTCTCAGTCCTGGTCTGAACACTTTCATCACCTGGGGAATTTTATTAAAGACCGATGCACAGGCCAAGTTGCTGGGAGGAGGCTGTGCACTTGTACTTTGTAAATGCTCCCCTCCACCCCCGGTGACCCTGATGTACAGCTGGGGTTGAGAACCACTGTTCTAGCGGGAGGTGAAGGCAGGCTGTGGCTCAGCAGTGGAGGTGGAGGGGTGTTTAGGAATTGATGGGACATTGGGCTGAGGCAGGGGGAGGAGGACTTAAGCGTGATGTCCTGGCTTGGACAAATGCAGCATGATGGTGCCATCTGCTGAGAAGGGACAAGAAAGAGGTAGTCAGGGGAAGGTGGTCAACTTAGTTTTGGCCACGCTGTATCTGAAGAGCCTGTGGCCTCCAGGCTGAGGGGTCCAGCGTGCAGGTGTCCAACACCGCTGTGCCCATAACTTCACTTCTGTGTGTTCTCCTTTCCCCTCTGAGATGGGGAAGCTAAAGAAGATTCTTAGGGGTGGGAAGGGCTATGTTGGGGGGAGATGAGGTGGCCAAGCTTCCCCTAGAGCTGCCTGCAGAACACAGGGGTTCCCTCGGTGTTATGGACTGAGCTTTTGTGTCCCCTTAAAGTTGCTGTGTTGAAATCTATTCCCTCAAGGTGATGGTATGAACAGGTGGGGCCTTTGGGAGGTGATCTGATCATGGGGGTGGAGCCCCTGTGAATGGGATTAGTGCCCTCACAAAAAAGGCCCCAGAGAGCTCCCTCACCCCTTCCACTATGCGAGGGCATGGTGCAAAGATGGCTGTCTAAGAGGACAACTGGGCCCTCACCAGACACCGAATCCACTGGCAGCTTGATCTTGGACTTCCCAGCCTCCAGAACTATGAACAATGAATTTCTGTTTGTAAGCCACTCAGTTTATCATATTTTGTCGTCGCCACCCTCCATGACTAAGGCTCTTGGGTAGAGGTGGGAGGCCTTTCTCAACTGGATCATGGGTGCTCAGGCCCTGCTGAGTGACTGTCTGGAGGACAGCGGGGGAGAATGTTCTCAAAAGGAGTGCTTATACTTGAGAAGGAGAGACTCGCCACACCAGACATGTGGTACCCTCACACCCAGAACCAGTAACCCCTTCCTCAAACCAAAACTCTCTGCCAAAACATCTTACCTCCCAGCAGATGCAGTGGCTCTTTTTTGTTTTGGTCAGTAACTTTTTCTCCGTGATTAGCAGTGACTAGCCTTTCTGTGCCTGAGTAAAGCAAGACAGAAACCACCGTGCCCGTTTTACCCATAAGCAAGAAAAATCATACACCATGGAATATTATGCAGCCATGAAAAAGAATGAGATCATGCCCTCTGCAGGGACATGGATGGAGCTGGAGGACATTATCCTTAGTAAACTAAGGCAGGAACAGAAAACCAAACACTGCATGTTCTCACTTAGAAGTGGGAGTGAAATGATGAGAATACATGGACACATAGAGGGGAACAACACACACTGGGGTCTATTGGAGGTTGGGGAGTGGGAGGAAGGAGAGGATCAGGAAAAATAACTAATGGGTACTACATTTAATGCCTGGGTTATGAAATAATCTGTGTAGTAAACCCCCGTGACACACATTCACCCATGTAACAAAGCTGCATGTCCTGTACATGTGCCCCTGAACTTAAAAGTTAAAAAATAAAAAGAAGAAAAGAAAAGAGAAAGAAATACATTACTTTAGTACCTATTAATTGCTGGGTAATTGATATACATTTCCATGTAATCCACATAACCATCCTATGTATGAAATAGAGGTTAATATCCCCATTTTCCAGATGAGGAAACTGAGGCTTTGAAAATTTAAGTATTTTGCCCAGACGGCCAGCTCAGCAGTGGCAGAGTTGGTAACCATGCCCAGCTCTCTCCATGGTTTAGTGTGTTTGTGGCCCACCCCTCCTGTGAGCGCGGCCGGAAACGCACACACAGACCCACACACATGTGACCTCTCCAGATACCTTTTATTGTCTTTTTTGGCCCCTCCACTTTCCTTCTGGTACCTAGTGGATGTCTTCATGGCGGTCTCTGGCCTCTTTTCCTTTGTGGGCAGACTCACTTCAATGTCTGTGAGGTCACCCCAGGGAGGGGGTTTAGTGTCCCCAGTAGGAGAAGGGCAGAGACTTTGGCTTTTCCATCCACTGAGATGGTGCTCACAAAATGCTCCAGAGCTTCTCCATTGCAGCTGTTCCCAGCTGGGTTGGACTCTGTCACCATGAAGTGTTTCTCACGGCATTGTCCTGCCCTCGTAGTCACTGCCTCAGTCATCTGAACACAGGATGGCTCCTGGCCTCCTTTCTTGACATGAGTGAGGCATCAGGAAGCTTTTGCTCCTGAGAGGATTCTGGGCTGAAGATGTCCGGAGACAGTGCTCAAATAAAAAAAAAAAAAAAAAAGGAAGCTTGGAACTCTCTGGGATGGTGCCTCCCAAGTAGCTGGAATTACAGGTGCCCAGGGATGGGGTTCCCTTTACACCGCCCTCTAATGTTCTTGCTAGACCTACTCCCTCTGTGCTGGTGGCATCCCTGGCCGCTCCTGATGGTCCTTCTCTGGTGACAGTCACTGGTCTGGACTCCTGCGGGGAGCTGAGAGTCATGAAGGTGCTCCGTGTGCACCGTGGCTGTCTTGCTAGTGCTTCTGCAAGCAGTGACCATGGTGGACAGAGTGTGTGCGGAGCTTGGCCAGGACCAAGTTTCCTGTGGTCATGTCTCCCCACGCATGGTGCTCACTGCAGATGGTTCTTGATATGGACACTCCCAACCACGGTTGTAGCTTGTTTCTTCTGAGCTCATCGTGGTTGGTGTTGGTTGTAGATGGCGTTCATCATTTACGACGGTTTCATCATGGAAAGTTTTAACTCGTGACAGTTCTTAATATTGTCAGCATTTGCCATTGAGAACAGCTGTCGCCACTGATGAGTTTTGGTACAGGGGGTCCCACCAGGATGTTGCTGACGACAGATGGTTTTGTCATTGATGGATCTTGTTATAGATGGCTCGTCACTGAAGTTCATAGTCTCGATATCATTACCCCTCGCTGTTTTGACACAGGTGGCCTCAGCATTGGTGAATCTTGATATTACAGCTCTTCCTACCAACAGTGGTTCTCAGTATAGACAGTCTCCTCACTGACTGCATTCTCAGGATAGGCGGTGCTCAGCGTAGACCCTTCCTGCTACATGTGGCCTGCCCACTGATGCTTGTTGCTACAGATGGGACTACCCATTGATGGTCCACACAGTCAGTGTGTGCTTCTGAAAACACCTTTCCTCCTTGTTTCGGGAATAACCACTCTGGGTCCCGCCTGGGTTTGCTGGGCCTGTGTGCCATTTTCCAAGAGACTCTGGCTGCTGGAGAGGATTCTTATGAAGGCATGCACACCTGGGCAGGCTGCTCCCCCTTGGTGACCTGCTCACTGGTTTCCACGTTGCCACCCGTCTTGTCCTCCTGCACACTGGTGTGGCTGCTCTGCCTGTTTTGGGCACTGCCTTCCAGCCCAATGCTCTGACGGCTGCTGGCCTGGGTGGAGGGAAGGCTGGCTGTGGAAGTCAGCAGCCCGCTGCTCACCTGGTAGGTGAGGGCACTGCTGCCCAAGCTGATGAAGCTGGCACTGGATGGGCTGCTGCTGCCGCTGCCCGGCAGGCTGGCCTCACTCTTCCCCTCCAGTCTGCTTGGTGCTGTGGGCGGGGCCAGTCAGCTGGCTCTTTAGGGACCTGAGAAGGTCTGTGGAGCCCAGCTGGCTGGTTTGGTTGCTGGCCGCCTGGGTGTTGAGCCTTCTGTTCAGCCGCACTCTCCGGTGGCTGCCCACCAAGCTGGTGCCACTGCCCTCCTCGTCCCCCGCGTACCCGCTGCTCAGGCTGGCATGGCTGCACTCCTCCGGCCTGGGATGCTGCACACTGGACACATGACTCTCACTGCTCTGGGTGTCACTGAGGTTGCTACTGGCCACTTTCAGGGGATCCTGCGCCGCTCCTGCATGGTGTGGCCACGCAGGGGACTGGAGCTCTAAGCTGGGTGACTGTAGGCTTGGCTCTCCTTCCTGCTCATTCCGGACAGACGATTCCCCTTTTTCTCCCTTGAGAAAAATGAGGGGCAGCTGAAGTGGTTTATCCAGGGAGAGGGGGCCCTGGGAGGCTTCTGTATGTTGGCTGTGACCTCTCTAGGGAGAGGTGCCTCTGTATATAGGGCTGCCCTTTGAAAACTCTGTGTTCTGAGTGGCTGGCTCGGTTCCCATGGTGATGGGGCTTGTGAGGTGAAGGCGGGTGTGGGAGGGAGAACAATGCTGTCCTGGCACCAGTGACATCAGTGGCCTGGCCTGGAGGGTAGGAGTGGGGCAGAAAGGGGCTCATGGCTGGAGGGGGTGGGGTATCACCCTCCTGGGAGTCTTTCTGAGGAGTCTGTGGCCAGACATCAGGTCAGGGTCCCCAGGCGTGTGTCCCAGCCTAGCCCCTGTGAGCCAAGTTGCTTCTCTCCCAAGTCTCTGCCTGCTTGCTGAGTGTTTTTGTTTGTTTGTTCGTTTTTGTTTTTTTGTTTGTTTTTTGAGATGGAATCTCACTCTGTCACCCAGGCTGGAGTACAGTAGTGTGATCTCAGCTCACTGAAAGCTCCACCTCCCAAGCTCAAGCAATTCTCCTGCCTCAGCCTCCCAAGTAGCTGGGATTACAGGCGCCTGCCACCACACCTGGCTAATTTTTGTATTTTTAGTAGAGATGGGGTTTCACCATGTTGCCCAGGCTGGTCTTGAGCTCCTGACCTGGAGCGATCTGCCCGCCTCGGCCTCCCAAAGTGCTGGGATTACAGGCGTGAGCCACTGCACCCGGCCTGCTGAGTGGCTTTGAGGACAGGGGGAATATAGCAGTGAGGAGTATAACCTAAATTCCTTGCCAGATCATCAAGGCCCTAGCCTGGTCTGGCTCTCCCAACTTCATCACACACCACGCCCTGCCCCTTTCTCACTTCGGATGCCCGACCAGGCTGAGCACTCTCTTATTGCAAAAGGGACCCACAGCTGGGTGCACTGGACCCCAACACTATGAAACTGGGTTTCTGAGAAAAGCTTTTCATTGCAAGTTGACTCAGAAAGAGGCAGGAGTCAGCTCAAATCTCTCTCCCTGTGCTGGCTTTAAGGCAGTAATTTTATTAGAAAAGGTTTAGGGAGTGGATTCTGAGATTAGTAGGTGATTGGTGCAAGGAGAAGTGAGGTCTGAAAAGACCCCGGGCATGCGCAGTTATCTCTTCATGCCTCCTCATGGGTCCCATGTGCAAATTTGTGGGGAGTGAGTGTGAAACATGCAGTGGAAATTCAGGCCGTGACATTGGCAAGCTGGTCTTGCACTAACTCCAGTCGGCCGTATTGGTTCCAGCTGATTGCAGCCGGTTTTGTCATAAGTGAAAGGAGTTTCAAGTTGTTTCTTGTTTTATTTGCTTTCCTGCAAATTCAAGAATTTCTGTTAGTTTCTTTAGCTCTTTGGTGCATGGGTTCACGATTTCGTGCTCTTACCTGCTGCAGGGCCTTGGCACTGGTTGTTTTCACCCCCCAGGGTGCTTTTCCTCTCTGTCTGGCATCCTTCTTTTTCTTCTGAGACAGAGTTTTGCTCTTGTTACCCAGGCTGGAGTGCAGTGGTGCAATCTCAGCTCACTGCAACCTCCGCCTCCCAGGCTCAAGCAATTCTCCTGCCTCAGCCTCCCAAGTGGCTGGGATTACAGGCGTGCACCACCACACCCGGCTAATTTTGTATTTTTAGTGGAGATGGTTTCTCCGTGTTGGTCAGGCTGGTCTCAAACTCCTGACCTCAGGTGATCTGCCTGTCTCAGTGTCCCAAAGTGCTGGCATTACAGGTGTGAGCCACTGTGCCTGGCCCCTCCCTGCTACTTTTTTTTTTTTTTTTGAGACAGTCTTACTCTGTTGCCCAGGCTGGAGTGCAATGGTGTAATTTCCTCTCACTGCAACCTCTGCCTCCCAGATTTAAGCGATTCTCTTACCTCAGCCTCCCGAGTAGCTGGGATTATGGGCATGTGCCACCATGGCCAGATAATTTTTGTATTTTTAGTAGAGATGGAATTTCACCATGTTGGCCAGGCTGGTCTTGAACTCCTGACCCCAGGTCATCTGCCTGCCTCGGCCTCCTAAAGTGCTGGGATTACAGTTGTGAGGCACTGCACCTGGCCCCCTCTGTCATCCTTTATGCCACTTCCTAATTGATGTTCCTTGTGACATGAATGAATTATGTACTGGTTATTTATTGCCAGTTCCTCAGCCAGAATGTAAACTTAATGAGGGCAGAGATTCTGATTTCTTATTCTCTGCTTGGCCCTCAAGGCCCAGCACACTGCCTGACACCTCACAGATGCTCACTAGATGTTGATTTAGTGAATAAATGAATAACCCTGGGGTGTGCATCACCACCTAGGGAACTTCCAAAAAAAAGTTTGAATTTTCTTTTTTTTTACTTGAAAATAATTTTTTTTTTTTGTAGCAATGGAATCTTGCTAGGTTGCCCAGGCTGGTCTCAGATTCCTGGCCTCAAGTAATCCTCCTTGCCTTGGCCTTCCAAAGTGCAGGGATGACAGGTAGGAGCCACTGCATCTGACCGATATTTTCTAAGACAGTGGTTTTTGCCCTTGGCTACATACTGGATTCACCTGGGGATGCCTGGGTTCCACCCCTAGAGGTTCAGAGCTAACTGGTCTAAGGTGAGGCTTTGGCAATAGAGTTTTAAAAAACTCTCCAGGTAATTCCAATGTGCAGTCAGCGCTGAAAATTGTGCTAGCTTGGCCACAGGTGCTTTTTTGTAGAGGATTCTGATGCTCAACCCTGATGAAGAAGTTAACTGCAGGTGAAAACACTCAGCATGCCACTTATTAGTAATAGATGTTTACTGAGTGATGGAATGAATTAATATATTCATTGACCCCTAAAGAGTTCATGGGTGGAGTTTTAAAACCTTGAGAAGTCATTGAAATTGTACACAAAATCTGCAATGAGCTACACGTATTCTTTCTTTCCCTTAGGCAGGGAGGCGTAGCATTCATAAAATTCCCAAGGGTATCCATGATCCCCCCCCCCAAAAGATCAAGAAGGGTAAAGATTAGGCACAACTCCTGCCTCAGTGCGAGACGGATGGTCCTGGTGCTTAGCCTGACCCTAAGAGGTATGGAGAGGGCTGGCCTGCCCAGTTTGGGGTGCAGGGTGAGAGAAGAAGGGGGGCACTGCTCAGAGAGAGCATTGCTAAGCCCCTTGACAGTTATCATCACCATCATTCCTAACCATCACTGTCATCGTTGTCATGAATTCCTTTCCCATTGCCTGGGGCAGCTCGGCCTCCCTTTGCTGTATACAGCAGCGTCTCTTTTGCTCTGAAAATTGTGATCCTTTAGGGGTGAGTGGAGCATCTCCTTGCTGTCTAACTTCCTATCCCCAGCCCTATGCTCCCCACGAGGGCCTGCAAGGAAGAGACGGGCACGGTGGCTTAGTGGCGATGTTCAGAGTGAGGGGTGTGGTGGGACCCAACTGTTATGGGAAGCAGGGACAAGGTCTGGCCCTTTAGGGGACTGGCAGGTGAGAGGCAGGAGGCTGGGCACCAGGCAGGTAGGCTGGGACTCAGGACTGGCTCTGTCCCTGCACAAAACCAAAAGAGGGCAGATGCCCCAGTGCTGGGATTTACGATGAGCCTGTTGGAACGCATCTTCCCTCCTCTCGTCTTTTGCCTCACCTGCTCTGGGCACATTACATTACGGGCCTGAGGACTGCAGTGAGCACTTGGGCTTGCTCAGGATAAATGGCAGAGGCCACGCAGTAATAAGAGTTCCCTTCCCATCTAGTGCATTGAACACCAGGTCTGTAGCCTGTGGATACAGCCATGGCTCAGCTTAGCGTTTACCCGTTTTTTTTTTTTCTTTTTTAAATTTTTTGAGATGGAGTTTTGCTCTTGTTGTCCAGACTGGAGTGCAGCAGTGTGATCTCAGCTCACTGCAACCTCCTGGGTTCAAGCGATTCGCCTGCCTCACCCTCCCGAGTTGATGGGATTACAAGCATGAGCCACCATGCTTTGCTAAGTTTGTATTTTTAGTAGAGATAGGGTTTCTCCATGTTGGTCAGGCTGGTCTCAAACTCCCAACCTCAGGTGATCCACCTACCTTGGCCTCCCAAAGTGCTGGGATTATAGGAGTGAGACACTGTGCCTGGCCCAGAGTTTACCTTTTAAGTCTCTGTGGGTTACTCTGGTAGTCTTGGGGAAGGCATTTCACGGAGCTTCTGTGGTTTCATTCTAGCCTTCTCGTTCCTGCCTCACCTGTGCAGCCACCTGAGGGCAGTGCTCTTACCTGGTCCCTGCCCTAGCTGCCCTTGTGCATAAGACCAGGGCTGTTCTGCCCAGGCACCGCTTCCAGCATCCTCCAGAGATGCAGGTCCTCAAGGCTCACATGGAGCAGCACCCTTCTGAGCTCACAGTACCAAATCCCCGAAGGATCCAGGGAGAAGTGGGTAGAAGACATTTTCTACAGTGGGACCTGGCATCTCATTCTGGGACCATGCTCTGGGCTGCCTTTCCTGTCCCCAGTCCCTTGCTGTTTGCCCCCCCACCCCCCCAGAAGCCCTCCTCTCAGCCAAACACATTCCAGCCTCTGTCTCCAGGTTCCCTTTATCTCATGCATGTCAATTTCTTCACCCAGGAGACTGGCACCCACCGGACCAGCAGCTCAGAATATAGAACCAGACTCAGAGTCCCAGGCAAGGCTCTCACATGAAACCTGTTATAATCACATTGTCTGTGGCTCCTGGAGACCAAGTGTCCCGTCCTTCCTTGGTGTGGCACAGACAATGCTATATGCTTATAAGACCATCTCATTTCTCTTCTGGGCTTATAGGAAAAGTACATTTCCAACTCCATCTAGGTAGGACTAATAGAATGTGGGCAGAAGGGATGTTCACTACTCTAGGTTTGGGCCGTAAAACATCTCCCATGCACGATCCTTCTCTTTCTTCCCTTTCTGTAGGGACCTTGAAAGCCATGCTTTGAACATAGCAGAGCCCCACTGTGGTTGGAGCCCGGGTCTCTGAGTGACTGCATGGAGAAGAACCCTTACCCCCTCTGCCCAACGCATTGGTGCTGTCAGTGAGCGGTAAACTGTTATTGGACTAAGCCATCAAGATTGGGGGTTCGTTTGTTACCACAGCAACACCTGCTTTGCACAGACTAATACATCATGTTCCCAGATACTGCTGATGTATTTCACCAGATTTAGCTTTATCCTGATGGTTTCTGCAGTGGGTTCTGGAGCTGTGTTCCTACCTCAATACCTACCCTAGAATCTCAGCATCACAGTCCCTGGTGGGAAAGCAATGCTTTCTCACATTATGAAGATGGAAAAGAATATCGCCAGGGAGAACATCGCCGGCCCAGAAAACTGGCTGTCAGCCCTGGGCCTTTAACCTAATATTTATTCCTGGGAAACCCTTGCTAAGTTAGGCATTGATTCTCTGCATGTGACACGCCATAATAACTCCTAACTTGGAGAGTTGGCTTGTTTTCACTCATTCATTCAATAAATATTTCCTGAACTGATATTCTCTCTGGGCTTCCACCAGTATTGATTGGGATCCTGCTCTGTGTTAGGCAGTGTTTCAGCCCTGCCCTCAGAGAGCTTCCATGCATGGAGGGAGACAGGTAGAAGGAAGTAGGATGTGTTGTGTGATGATCAATGTTAAAGGCAAATAAAGCAGAGCTGGGGAGTACAGAATGATGGCGAGTGTGCGTGTGTGTGTGTGTGAACCCACAGGGACACTGTCCCTCAATCAGAACCAGCAAATGCCAGGGGAAGAGGTCACTAGGGGAGCCCTGGGGAGGGTGGACGCTGTGGGCTGTGGAAAGGGCTCTGCATTTTACTCTGAGACACGGGAGAGTTTTCAGCAGGGCGAGATGAGTGCATTGGAGTTTGAACAGACTGCCGGGTCAAGAACAGGAGGCTCCTGTAATGCACTTTGGGAGGCCTAGGTGGGTGGATCAGTTGAGGCCAGGAATTTGAGACCAGCCTGGCCAACATGGTGAAACACTGTATCTACTAAAAATACAAAAAAATTAGCCAGGCGTGATGGTGTGTGCCTGTAGTCCCAGCTACTCGGGAGGCTGAGGCATAAGAATTGCTTGAACCTGGGAGAAGTTTGCAGTCAGCTGAGATTGCATCACTGCACTGCACGCCAGTCTGGGCAACAGAGCGAGACTTTGTCACAAAAAAAAAAAAAAAAAAAAAAAAAGAACAGGAGGGCAGGGAGGTGCAGGGCTTGAGTCTGTCTGGTGCCATAGCCTAGGGGTGTGATGGGGATGGCTTGGGCCAGGACAGAGCAGTAGAGATGGAGAGGTGGTTGGATTCTGGAAATATTTTGAAAGGAGAGTGTCAGGATTTGCTTAGGGATTGCATGGAGGATGAGAGGAAGCAAGGGCTCAAGGCCAGCTGTGGGGTCCAGGAGCCCAGAGTCAGAGGCTGTATGGGCTTCCGGAAATGGCTCAGCCTCCTCTTGGTTTGGAGCACGTGGGGGAGTGCGTGGGTGGGAGGAGGCACAGAGGAGTCAGACCTACTCGGATTCCAGCCTCAGCCTTTGGAACTGTGCTTAACACCACCACAAATAGGTGGGAGGATTCAAGGCTCCACGAACATGAATTGAGAATAAATAAATAGGAGGTTCCCTTTTGGATGCTGGAGAACAGACGCGGAGAAGACAGACAAGCCCCTCCTTCATGGGCCTCAGTTTAGACTGGGGACTCACAGACTGGGGACAGATTTCAGAGAGTGAGAAGTGCTGCAGATAAAATAGAATGAGGGAGGGGAGGAAGACGGAGGGTAGACCGGGCAGGCACAGTGCTCCGGAGTTAGGATAACTGCCCTTTGCCATCTTAGAGCACAGCCAGAGAAAGGACCCTGGCCTGCCGTGGTTCAAATCATGTGACCACCACCGAGGTGACATTGTGTGATCCACTTAACCTCTCTGAACCACAGCTACTCCTCCTTGGAAATGGAGGAGTAATCATGATCATATCACTCCACAAGGGGATGCTGTGAGCACCGACAGGAAGCACCCAGGACAGGGTCTGCCCCTGAAGGGGACCTGCAGGGTGCTGCCCGACCCTAATGGAACCTTCTGCTTTAAAAGAGACTATACAAGTATGTATGTGTGTATACGAATACATATATTAGTACATGTGACTGTATACACAAGTATCTATGTATATATATGAGTGCATACAGAAGTATATGCATGAATACTTGTATGAGCATATGTACATGAATGCATACACAAATACACATATGTGTACTTTTTTTGAGACAGGGTCTGGATGTGTCACCCAGGCTAGAATGCAGTGGCGTGACCTTGGCTTACTGCAAACTCTGCCTTCTGGACTCAAGCAATCCTCACACTCAGCCTCCCAAGTAGACTATAGCTGTGTGCCACCAGGCCTGGCTAATTTTTTCTTATTCTTTGTAGAGATGAGGTCTTGCTATGTTGCCCAGGCTGGTCTTGAACTCCTGAGCTCAAGCAATCTGTCCGCCTTTGGCCTCCCAAAGTGCTGGGATTACAGGTGTGAACCAGTGTGCTCTGCCTCACATATATGTACTTTTTTTTTTTCTTTTTTTTTTGAGACAGGGTCTCGTCTCTGTCACTCAGGCTGAAGTGCAGTGGCTCAATCTCAGCTCACTGCAACCTCCGCCTCACAGGTTCAAGCGATTCTCCTGCCTCAGCCTCCTGAGTAGCTGGAATTACACGCATGCGCCACCATGCCCGGCTAATTTTTGTATTTTTAATAGAGACAGGCTTCACCATGTTGGCCAGGCTGGTCTTGAATTCCTGACCTCAGGTGATCCACCCACCTCGGCCTCCCAAAATGCTGGGATTACAGGCATGAGCCATTGTGCCCGGCCACATATATGTACTTTTAAATCACAAAACCCTCTTGCCCTCAGCATCCCCCACCGGGGCCCCTACTCTTCCCCGAGAATCTCCCCAGAGAGCGCTCTTATCCGAGCCTCCCCTGCCATCCTTTGATGGATACTTCTGTCTTTTCCCAGGACTCCTCATTGTCAAGCTCCCATCTGGATAAGGACTCTCACTTGTTCACTTTATACAGTCCCTGAGCATCTACTAGGTCCTCACTTGCAGGGTGGTGAGTGCTCTGCTAAGAAGAGTCTTGGCCGGACGCTGTGGCTCACACCTGTAATCCCAGTACTTTGGGAGGCCGAGGTGGGTGGATCATGAGGTCAAGAGATTGAGACCATCCTGGCCAACATTGTAAAACCCCATCTCTATTAAAGATAGAAAAGTTACCTGGGCATGGTGGTGCGTGCCTGTAGTCCCAGTTACTTGGGAGGCTGAGGCAGGAGAATTGCTAGACCCTGGGAGGCAGAGGTTGTAATGAGCTGAGATCGTGCCACTGCACACCAGCCTGGCAACAGAGGGAGACTCCATTTCAACATTAAAAAAAAAAAAAAAAAAAAGAAGAGTTTCATGCACAGTGAGTCGGCACCTGACTGGTGCTGGAACCCAAGCCCCTGATTCCCAGTCTGGGAGTTCCTCCCTGCATGGGAGCTGGAGCAGTAGAGTAGAGTGACTGTTTCTGCAGGGCTGGTTGTGAGTCAGGCACTGTGTGAAATGCCTGCATGTGCGGTCTCATCCTCACAATCATTTGATGAAGCAGCTTCTCTGGGCTTCTCCATGTCTGCTGGCTGTCTGCCCTAAGCCCATGCTCCTAATGACTTGACTGAGTTGCAAGACAGGGCTGCTCATGGGGGTGGTGAGAGTCATTTCTGGGGGGCCCAGAGCAGTGGGTACCTCCCTACTCAGGCCCATTTAGTATGCAATCAAGAACAGGAGAACTTGGCCGGGCACGGTGGCTCAAGCTTGTAATCCCAGCACTTTGGGAGGCCGAGACGGGCGGATCACGAGGTCAGGAGATCAAGACCATCCTGGCTAACACAGTGAAACCCCGTCTCTACTAAAAAAAAATACAAAAAACTAGCCGGGCAAGGTGGTGGGTGCCTGTAGCTACTCGGGAGGGTGAGGCAGGAGAACGGCGTGAACCTGGGAGGCGGAACTTGCAGTGAGCTGAGATCTGGCCACTGCACTCCAGCCTGGGCGACAGAGCGAGACTCTGTCTCCAAAAAAAAAAAAAAAAAAGAACAGGAGGACTCTCGGGTGGACCTGGCACTCCCTGGAACCAGAACCTGGGACTCTATGCCTTCTCCTGAGAGAAACAGCTCAACCATGGCTTGGAGGAGTGATCTGTCCAGGAAGAAAGGTCATTCCTCCTCTGGGTGGCCATGTGATTGATTTTGTGCTCCAATTTTTGATTACTTAGTAAATACCAAAAAAGAAAAAAGAGAATGATAAAACTCATCTCTCATCACTCAATGGAAGAGATAGGATACTACTGGTCTACCCAAGATCCATTTAGCCCTCCATATCACCTCTCCTTATGGCAGCCCTGAATGTCATGCTCACCATTGCCATGAACATCTTTATGCTTGAAATATAAAAGGATATAACCTGGCCGGGCACAGTGGCTCACGCCTGTAATCCCAGCACTTTGGAGGCTGAGGTGGGTGGATCACCTGACGTCAGGAGTTCGAGACCAGTCCGGCCAACATGGTGAAACCCCACCGCTACTAAAAATATAAAAATCAGCAGGGCATGGTGACACATGCCTGTTGTCTCAGCTACTTGGGAGGTTGAGGCACAAGAATTGCTTGAACTGGGAGGCAGAGGTTGCAGTGAGCTGAGATTGCGCCACTGCACTCCAGCTGGGGCCACGGAACAAGACTCTTTCTCAAAACAAACAAATAACAAAACAAAATTAAAAAAAAAAAACAAAAAAGGATTGTAACCCTAAGCCTAAATTGTGTTGTATGCTATTAATCTTGACATAGGCCAGGTGTGGTGGCTTACACCTGTAATCCCAGCACTTTGGGAGGCTGAGGTGGGTGGATCACTTGAGGTCAGGAGTTTGAGACCAGCCTGGCCAACATGGTGAAACCCCATTTCTACTAAAAATACAAAAATTAGCTGGGTATGGTGACATGCACCTGTAGCCCTAGCTGCTCGGGAGGCTGAGGCAGGAGAATTGCTTGAACCTAGGAGGTGGAGGTTGCGGTTAGTCCAGATAGTGCCACTGCATTCCAACCTGGGTGATAGAGTGAAACTCTGTCTCAAAAAAATAAAAATATCTTGACATAAATGGCGTCCTTTATGCTCCTATGACTTATGTTCTATGTTATATTTGTGAGATGCATCTGTACTTATATGTGTAGCTCAAGTTCATTTTCACTACTGTAACATATTCTATGGATGGATGTCATAATTTACCCATTCTATTAACGGCTATTTTCCTTGCAATAAACATTGCTTTAAGTGTCTCCTTCATATGACATTTCTCCTGAGGATTTCTCAGAAAATTCCCCCAAACAGACTATGAAAGCTTCAACTTTTTATGTATTTATTATCACAGTGGAGGCTCTTAGGATTTAACTTGTTTTAGTTGCACATAACATATATAGCAGACACTTCTCTGCATCCCTTGGGCCCTGTTCTCTGAGTGTGTGTATGAGGTTCAATTTAGGGATGGGGTAAATCACAGACATAGCTGTTGTCTATGTTATTTGGTCATAAAACATGGCCATTCCAGAATGTCATGCACAGGGTCTTCGTCTTTAACTTTAAACTTTAGCTGAACATGAAGACCCAGAGTCAGCCCACTTGGGTGAAGTAAGGAGTCAGGGGAGCAGGATCTTGGAGGCTGGGGTGGCTGAAGGGGGTTGAGTCTCTCCGAAGGCTGAGTGCCACCTCTTTCTGTTCAAACCTCCTCATGTAGCTCCGTGTGGCCTGCAAAACAACTGTCTGGTATTCTTAGTTGTGCACTCCTTGTGTGATGGATGGGGATGGGAAGTGTATTAGTTTGTGTCCACACTGCTGATAAAGACATACCCGAGACTGGGAAGAAAAAGAGGTTTAATTGAACTTACATTTTCACGTGGCTGGAGAGGCCTCAGAATCACGGCAGGAGGAGAAAGTCACTTCTTACATGGCAGCGGCAAGAGTAAAATGAGAAAGAAGCAAAAGCAGGAACCCCTGATAAACCCATCAGATCTTGTGAGATGTATTCACCATCATGAGAAGAGCATGGGAAAGACCGGCTCCAGTGATTTGGTTACCTCTCCCTGGGTCCCTCCCACAACACGTGGGAATTCTGCGAGTGACAATTCAAGTTGAGATTTGGGTGGGGACACAGCCAAACCTATCAGGAACAGAGGATGCAGGGGGAAGCTTCCTGAGGAGGGAGGAAGCCATGAGTTTTCTTTAGGTCAAGGTGAGAACTGCAGAGCAAAGTGATTAAGCACTTGGTATATGAAGTCAGATGTCTGAGTTCAAATCCAGGATCTGCCATGTATTTGCCATGTGATCTTGGGCAAGTGACCTAACCTTTCTCAGTTTGGGTTTCCTCAAAAGCAGACCATAAAACATGGACTTAGGTACCAGTCATTTATTTGGGAGCTGACCTCAAGATACCCAAGTGAGTATATAGGTGGCAAGACTGGAAAAAAAGGACAGCCGGTGAGGGGGCATTAAGGAGGAAGTGGGGTCTCTGCAAGGTGGTGTGGCTGTACCCCAAAAGCTTGGACATTTAGCCATTGGCTGCCATCCCCACTGGGGCATCTATTGCTCCTCTGGTTTCTCCTGAGCTGGACTGGGAAAACTTCCGTGTGGCCAGAAAAAGCCCTGGGGTGAAGGAGAGAAGCCAGAGTCAGATACAGTGCTGGGTGAGAAGCCATCTGCCAACACACCAGGCCCTGTCTGTATCTGAGGCCAACTCTGGAGGGTGGAGAGGACATGGGTGGGGGCATCAGTGGAGGTTGCTGGTGCCTTATCTGTAAAAGGGACAGCAGCTGTTCCATAAGTTGTAGCAAGGGTAACATGAGGTCAGTCCTGGCATATAGTAAGCACTCAATGAATGCAAAGTGTGCCCCCAAGGCTGTGGTAGGACCTGTTTGAAGAAATGGAAGCTTGGAGAGATAAAGTAACACAGACCTGGTCACAGAACTATGAGATGTGGTCACAGAACTATGGGCTACGATTTGGACCCAAAGTTTGTATGACCCCAAGGACACCAGGCCTTCTCAGAGAATACCGTGGGTCACACTCTGGGGAACGTCAAGCTGCAGGGCCCAGAGACATTAACACTCCTGGAGCTGGATGCAGGGTGGCTGTTCGGCCTCAGGCAGGGCACAAGTACTGCCCAGGAGTCTCGGGAGAGGACCAGAGAAGACCAGTGCCCGGGCCAAGCCGGGAGTCTCCTCTCACCAGCAGAGGGCGCCAAGCACAGGACAGGCCGGCCAGGGCAGTAACCACTTAGGAGCAAGTGAATTTCTCAATTTACAGAGATCCCGGGCGCATTTAGGGCGGTGGAGAAAAGGGAACGCTTATACACTGCTGGCGGGAATGTAAATCAGTTCAACCACTGTGGAAAGCAATCTGGCAATTTCTCAAATAATTTAAAAAGTACTACCATTCTACCCAGCAATCCCATTACTGGGTATACACCCAAAGCAATATAAATCGTTCTATTATAAAGACATAGCTATGCATATATTCACTGCAGCACTATTCCCAATAGCAAAGACATGGAATCAACCCAAATGCCCATCAGTGGTGGATTGGATAATGAAAATGTGGTACATATACACCATGGAATACTATACAGACATAAAAAAGAATGAGATCATGTCCTGTGTAGCAATGTGAATGGAGCTGGAGACCATAATACTAAGCAAACTAACACAGGAACGTAAAACCAAATACCACATGTTCTTACTTATAAGTGGGAGCTAAGCATTGAGAATACAGGGACACAAAGAGGGGAACAACAGATCCCCGGCCTACTTAAGGGTGGAGAGTGGGAGGAGGAAGAGGACTGACAAACCACCTGTGTAGGGTCCTATGCTCACTACCGGGGTGATGAAATAATCTGTACAACAAACCTGCACATATATCCTCTGAACCTGAAATTAAAGTTGGAAAATAAAATAAAATGTGATTACAACCAAAACAAAAAATTTCTCAATTCAGCACATGACCAAGGAGGCTTCTGGAATGTGGAATTTTCAGTTTTAAAACCAGACACTTCTGAGCAAACCAAAATGAGGTGGTTACCCTCATGTGAGTATATAGTCAGAGGATGAAAAAAATGTCCTTTCTCACATGCCCTAGAATACCAACATTTGGGCTTTTTTTTTTCCTTTATTTGACAGGGTCTTGCTCCGTGGCCTAAGCTGGAGTACAGTGGTGTGATCACAGCTCACTGCAGCCTCAAACTCCTGGGCTCAAGCGATCCTCCTGCCTCAGCCTCCAGAGTAGCTAAGACTACAGGCTTGAGCCACTGTGCCTGGCCCTGCCTTGGGCTTAAGTCTTTGGTGGTGGATCCTGGGAGAGGGTTGGAGGCTCACAGGTTTTTGTCCCTAGCAGGCATTGCCATAGGCTCCTTCTTACAGACTCTGGGGTCAGATGTAGGCTCTGCCTCCTGAGTGAGTTATCCAAGCCCTCTCAGCCTCAGTTTCCTCCTCTGTAAAATGGGGTTAGTGGATGTAAGCTGCTGATATTCTTGAGATCAGAGAGTGTGTGTTTTGTCACAGGTGAGTCCCCGGTGCCTAGAAGTCCCCAGTACTATGGTGTTCCAGGCAGTTTTGCTGAATGAGTACCCGTGAAACAATTTCAGTGACGTGCTTTATTTACTGGAAAGTTACACATGCAAAGTTCGGTAGGCTTAAGTAATATTATCATTCTGTGTTGATATTAAGCCTTATAATCATCAATATAAGGCAAACTAAATGTGCTTATTTTGCGGCTGGATTAAATTAGAGTTCTAAAGTTGGAAAGATGTTAAGTGCACGTTGGAAAGGATTTTGGTGGCAGGTGGGCTGCTAGAGGCAGAGGGGCCTTTGAGGAACACTGACTTTTTAAGTCCTAAGTTACAGTTGAGGAAACTGAGGCTCAGTGAGGGGAAAAGATTTCTAAAAGCTGCATGGATTGTAAGCAGCAGAGTTGGGATTCAAGCCGGGTCTGCTGACTCCCAGTCCAGCCTGACTCTGAAAGTGCACCCCTGAACTACAGGTTTGCAGATGGAGAGAGGCTCTCAGAGAGGAGGAGCAACTGGCTGGGCCAGGAATCAAGGAGGTGGCAGAGCCTGAGGGACAGATGGCTTGCATCACGGAAGGGTGGGGTGAAGTTGTGTAGGAACCGGATGCTCAGAGAGACGTAAGGAGTGGGACAGAAGCAGGATTTGGAAGGTCCCGCATCCTTTTGCACCTGGGTACGCTGGACCCATTGGTGTGACCCCCTCCATGCATCCTGGACTCTGGAGCCTCAGTTTCCTCATTTGTAAAGGAAGGTAACAGTCAACTGTGCCCCTCCTCTGAGGCTGTTGGGGTGCAGATGGGAAACTCTCTTGAACTCCTGGAGAAGGAAACATTGCCAGGGGGCAGTTAATGGACCCCCAGACCCACTTGGCTGCCAGCTCTGTCCCGCACCCCTCGCACTCCAAGCTTCTAAATTAGCACAACCCCCTAAGCCAGGGCAGGGCTGGCCCCAAGTCGTGGAATGTGAGCAGCCTTTTCATTAAATTATTCCTCCACATTCTCAGAGAAGAGGAATTATTGGCAGAAAATGAGGACATAAAACCCCGCTGGAACCTAGCACCTTTTTGGGGCGCTCAGCGCAGAGCACTTGGAAGCTGTCCAGCAGATTGGTTCATTTTTAATGGTCTAGGACTATAGTTCATCTGTTTAATTCAAACGAGGTGACATAATATCTTTCATTTGGACTTATTACCAGCACGGCAGTGATTCGGCTCCCGGCATTCTCCGGGCAGGACATTCTGTCATTACTGCACATTTTCTCTCTCTCTGGCCAAATTGAAAGTCCGCGGGAAGGGCAGCAGCCTCTGAAGGGAGAGATCAACAGAGAGTAGGTCACATCGGGTGTTAAGGAATGAAAATGAATTCATTCTTTTCTCCGTTGAATAAGCAGCTGTACTTGGGTCTCTGTGATCCATGAAATAGGCTGTCAGGAAAAGAGGAAACGGGCTGCATTCGAACTTCACCGTTGATTCTGCCTCTGCCACCCTGAAGACTGGTATTGCCCCCCGGGGCAGAGCAGAGGGAGGAGAGGGGCGACATAAGGGGTGGGACGGAAGCAGGACTTTGAGGGTCCCGCGTCCTTCTGCATCCAGGTACACTGGACCCATTGGTGTGACCCCTGTGCACCCTGGACTCTGGAGCCTCAGTTTCCTCATTTGTAAAGGAAGGAAACAGTCAACTATGCCCCTCCTCTAGGGCTTTTGGGGGTGCAGGTGGGGAGCTCCCTTGAATTCCTGGAGGAGGAAACGTTGCCAGGGGAGCAGTTAATGGTCACCCAGACCCCCAGACCGACTTGGCTGCCAGCTATGTCCCCCTGCACCCCCAGCACTTCTAAATTAGCACAACCTCCAGAGCTGGGGCTGGGCTGGCCCCAAGTCGTGGAATGTGAGGGGAGCACATTCATGGGCACCTACCCCATGCCAGACCCCTGGCATGCAGGATGGTCCTTGGGGGGTGAGGCTGGAGCCCCATGTTGCAGATGATGATGACAGGCTCAGAAAGATGCAGAGACTTTCTCTCAAGGTCACTTAGGGGCAGAACCTGGCTTCAGTTTGCCATGCAGAGCAGTGCAGCTGGGAAGTTGGGCTGAAGCAGCTCAAAGCTTCATTCTCCATATTTACTGGCGTGAGAGGGTGGGTAAGCTGTTTGATCTCGAGTCTTACGCTTCCCAAGAGGGAGGGGTTTTGCCCAGTTCACTGCTGCATCCCCAGTGCAGGACCACAGCTGGGACTGGAGTGAGGTGGGCGAGACATCTTGCAAGTGCAAACTTGGATGTAGCCTTCAGTGAAAATTTTGATGTGTTGTTCATTGTGGATACTTCTGCATTAATTTTTCATTTTTTTGAGATGGAGTCTAGCTCTGTTGCCTAGGTTGGAGTGCAGTGGCGCGATCTTGACTCACTGTAACCTCTGCCTCCTGGGTTCAAGTGATTCCCATGCCTCCCAAGTAGCTGCAATTACAGATGTGTGCCACCATGCCCAGCTAATTTTTGTATTTTTAGTAGAGATGGGGTTTCAGCATGTTGGCCAGGCTGGTCTCAAACTCCTGACCTCAGGTGACACACCTGTCTTGGCCTCCCAAAGTGCTGGGATTACAGGGGTGAACCACCGTGCCCAGCCTCTTCATTAATTTTTATTTTAATATTACTGTATTAAAATATTGATGACCATAATTACAGTTGTTTGGCACCCTCTGAAAATTTGCTCTCCCCAGGCAAATGCCTCACCTGTCTCATCCTAGTCCCAGCCCTGCCTAGACCACGTAGTAACAAGTGACATTCAATAAGGATTTGTAGAATGCATGATGCCCTGTTATGTCAATTTCTGGGTCCCCAAAGAATAGACTATTCCCCAATGGATGATCAGTTCCCCTTGTATCTGAAGGAAGCTGAAACCCCAGACTGAGATTTTATTTGGCTCCATAATTTGGGGGCAGCTGAGTATTTCTGACAGTGGTGAACTAAAGTTTGTGGAAAGATTCCAAGACCTGATTGTGGAACCAATTAGAACTTGAATTTCTATAACGGCCTAATGGGAGAATGGAATGTAAGATATCCATGTGGCTCTGAAAACCTATGCAGAATTTCACTTCGTCATTAGAGACTGCAGCACCTTTCCCTCTCCTGGATGTTTCTTGCAATTAAAAGCCACACCAGGTTGTACTGACAATCGTTAGCATAATGAGATCTGGCTGTGCAATGCTACTAATCCCCTTCCCTGTGGGGGGCACACCTGGGCTGAGACAGCTGGGTTTCTGCTGTGATGCCTCTGTTGTTCCATTTCAATGAAATATCAGATCCTGCCTCCACCTTCGGCTTCATTTCCCTCCAAAGCCGAGGTTTCATAGAGAGGCATTCTTATAATTAGGGTGGGAGTGAGAAATAACCTCCTATATAATTTAAAATGGTAAAATTATCGATACCTTTTCTAGCCCCAGCTTTAAATCTTAGCCACCAATGACTCCGCTATTAACGGGCCTAATTAAATCCATTTTTCAGGACGTCTTTGGCAAATTCCATTTTAGCAAAATTGGAGGAAGTTCAATTTGATTTGTCTCTGCTCCCCAAAGCTTTTCTGTAAAAACGAGGACAAGGTGAATGCTCGTCTCTCATGTCTTACATTTATTCATTCAGCCAACAAATATTTGTTGAGCACCTACTATGTGCACTAGCATGAAACTAGGGCAGGGAGATTGAGGAGTAAAAAGACACCAAAGCTCCAAACTTCATGGCTAGAGGAGAGTGACGATCATTCATTCATTCATTCATTCAGCAAACAGTAATTGAGTCATCTAATGGGTGACCCACTGTGCTAGACCCTGGTGTTGTAATGATGAAATACCACCCCACAGTGTCATCTTCACAAGATCACCACCTTTCTGAGGTGGTATAGATAGTTAATATTCAATGTGATAAGTGCTCTGATAGGGCTAAGCACAGGAGACTGTGCAATTTTGGAAGAAAGCTCCTAGCTCAGACTGGGAAGCTGGAGTCAGGGAAGATTCCCTGGGACTGAGTTTTAAAGCATAAGTAGGTGTTTTCCATGTGAAGCAAGTTGATGGGGAGGCATTGCCAGAGCCAGGATGGGCGAGCACAGGGATGTGGGAGAACATGGGAACTGGGCAGAACTCTAACCTGTTCAGTTAGGTTAGGGCAGTGCTCACAGCTCTGGTTGCAAATTAGAATCACTTGGGGACTTTGAAAAAATACAAATGCCCGCACCTAATCCCTGATTATGTACATCATAATTTTGGGGAGCAGGGTCAAGATATTGGTATGTTTTTAAAGCTCCCCAAGTAATGCTAATGTTCAGCCAGGGTTGAGAGCCACCAGCTTAAGGCATGCAAGGTGGTGAGAGGTGTGGCTGGAGAGGTAGCAGGGGACTATATTGGGAAAGGCCCTGGAAGGCTGTTAAGGGGTTTGAACCTTACCTGAGGGTAGTGAGATCATTGAAGGGTTGTAAGCATTGGGGAAGGTGGGGCTGATATTTGTGCTTCAGAAGGAATTGATTAGATTGTGGTTACTGGAGGCAGGGAAGCTGGTAAAGAGGCTATGGCAGCAATTTGGGCAAGAGATGACAGTGACCAGGGCCTAGGTCATGATGGAAAGGAGAGATATTTACCAGGACAAATCAACAAGATTGGGTGGTGAATTGGGTATCCTGGGTAAAACAGGGAAAGGAGTTTAAGATGACTCCAAGTGACTTGGATGACTGTGTGGATGGTTGTGACATAAACCAGAGAGGGTCAAGGAAAGATAGATAGTGGTTTGGGTTTAGGACATGTGGGAGAGATTTGATTAGTGGTTGGAGTCAAGGCCTGACACTTGGGATTATACTTTGCATGGATTAAACAATTGGAAAGTCAACTATAACTCATAATTGGATGATGTCATCCAAGGAGAGTGTATAACCTCAGAGTAAGAGGAGAAAAAGGCCAAGGGTGGTGGAGCGTTTAGGAGTCTCAACATGTAAAGGGTGGGTGGTTGGAGTTTCAAAGAGCTGAGAAAGAACTTGACGAGGGATAGTAGAGAGGTAGGAAAAAAAGTAAAGTGATGTCGTGAAGCCAAGGGAGAGAGCTGTGAGAAGAGAACGGCAACATGTTGAAAGTTGCACGGAGGTCAAATAAAAGGGAAGACACCTCTATACGTTTAGGAAAAAGCTGGAGGCAGAAACGAGACTGTAGTGGGCTGGAGAGTGAATGGGAGAGAGATGAACATAGCGTACATGCTAGTCTAAGAGAGGAAAGCAAGAGGTTGGGCAGGACCCAAAGGAGATGTTGCATTGTGGGAGGTGTTTGCATTCCTTCAAAAGCAGACACTGAAACAGAATTGAGTGCAAGTGGTTTATTTTGGGGATGATCCCAGGAAACACCAGTATGGGTGGGGGGTGAAGAAATGAGACATCAATAAAGAATATGTCAGCAAGCAAGATGAATGTGGGAATATGGAGCTTAACCTTATCGGGTAACCCTGGAAGACAGTATGGACTGTGTATTCAAAGTTAATTCCCCATGGCGGGGAAGGGAGCTGGGATATATTTAGCCACCAATTTTAGTCATTGGTTGAGCTTCCGTTCCTTGGGGATTGGGGATGCATTAATTTCCCAGGCACCTTTAGCAGGCCATGTGCATGGGGAAAGGAGGATCTGGCAGCAGATAAAGTCCTCACATAAAAAGACAGGAGATGGCAGTTGGAAGTTGGATGAAAGTGATGAAAATGGTAAGAGCTGAGGGGCTATAGATAGGGACACTGAGAGCATCTGTTGCAGGAGGGATTTAGTCTTTTTCTAGCCTGAAAAGAATGTATCATGAATTGAATGGTGAGGATGTGTGAGAGGGATGGGTTGAATATATAAGTGAGAAAGGAGATAAATGATGGAGAGTGCTTCAAGAGGAGGAGGAGGGGAGTGTGAGTAAGAATGCAACAGAAGGGCTTTGTTGAAATGATATGAGGTTGTGGCTGGTAAGTAGGAGGCTGAGATTTATATTCTAGCAGAAGTTCAGCATATCATGATCCTGGGTGTGGGTGGTTGAAATGGTAGGAAAGTGAATTCCACTGGAGATGGGCAAGTCAAGCACCAGGGAGGTGAAGATGTAGACTTGGGTTCATTCACATTGGAAATCAAAGTCCCTAAGGACTTGAGGATAGAGAGAAAGACTCAATCAGCTGCCAAAGTTATTAGTGTTATTGAAAGTCACAAGGTACCCCAGTGAGCCAAGAGTCTGTGTCAACCACTGGGTGCTGGACCAGGAAGGAGTCAGAAGAACAAATCAGTCTGAAGAGTTGTTATTTAATTGGCGAGTCTGGCTGGAAGTTTTGAAAGGAGGTTAGAGGACAGAGCTGAAAAGTGGCAGCAAGAGCAAAATTCAAGGAGCCGGCAGGAGGCCATGAACGAAAAATAGGATCAGGAACCAGAGAAATCAAGTACAGTTTAGGAAGCCAAGTTTGAGATTGGTTCAAGTGTATGGTATAGGTTGAAGGCTGTGGATAAGGAGAGAAAATAAGGTCGTATTTTTTTTAGGGGGACCCATGTGGGCAAAGAGATGGACAACAAGCCCAAAGTCCTGTCCCTACTTCGTTTTCCCTTATCCCTGAGCCTTCACTCCTGCTGAAATCCAGGAGTCCATGGGATCCAGTTTGATGGTCACTGAGGAATTGGAGTGAGTTCAGACTCTGGAGTCAGACTGTCCTGGGTTCAGATCTCTGCTCAGTCTCTTCTAGCTGTGAATCTTGAGGAAGTTTTTCACCTCCAAGTGTAATTGAACCTATATTGAAGGATTGTTCTCTGTTCTTCTTGTTCAAAGAATGACTTGCATCACTTTAAGATGACAGTGATACACATTCATGAAGCAACATTGTGCAGGGCTCTAAGAGTGTGTGATAGGGTCATTTGGCTCAGTCAGGAGATGAAGGGAGGCTGCCCTGAGGAGGTGACATTTGAGCTAAGATGGGTAGAATGAAAAAAAGGTAGGTAAAAGTGAGAGTGGGAGCATTCTAGGAAGTAGAGATGGTACGTATAAGACCATGTGGTGGTAGGAAGCATGGCCCATTTTAGTAATTGAGTCAAGGGCAGTGTAGTTGCAATGGAGAAAGTGACAAAGGGCATAGAGGAGCTTCTGTCAGCAGCCACTCCATGCAGGACCTTGATCTGCATCATAAAAGCAATGAGAAGTCAGAATTTTAGCAGGAAGGTAACTTGGACAGTTGGTGTTTTTGGCTGCTGGATAAAGGAGAGACGATGGGAGGGAGCACAGGTTAAGGCAGGGGGCCAGTGGGTGGTCATCGCCTTCATCCAGGGAAAGGATAAAATGGGCTTGGAATAGGTGCCAGAGATGGAGCAAAAGATGAGAATGCATTTGAGAGATGTTAGGAAAGCAGAATACACAGGATTTGGTGAGGGCTTAGGTTATAGGGAGATGGAGAGGTTGAGGATGAGAGCCTCATTTCCAGGGTGGCAGGCAGGCACACCAAGTTGCCCACCTCAGAGTCATTCCTCCTTTTTTCTTCAATGTCATATTCCATTTTTGGAGGATCGTTGTGCTCAGGCTGGGTTTCCTGAGCACATTGATGCCCAGTAATCATGGACCATGATTAGTTTAAGCCAAACATCATAATCCTACTTCTGCTTAGTGACTGGTTTAGAGGGAAGCCTGTATCCTAGGTTTAGCCAATGAATCCAAGGGTATGAATGAGCTTACTTTGGGAGATTTACAATGAGGAGAGATAAGGGCTGAGATCCAAATCTTGAGTAATTTCAATATTTCATGGCCAGACACTGAAGAATGAGCTACAGAAGGAACAGAGAGTTAGAAGCTAGAAAAGTGCATGGAGAACCATACAACTGTGGTGTCATAAAAGGTAAGGGAAGAAAGAGTTCCCAAAAAAGAAAGTGTGTATGGAGGTAGTGAATAGAATGATAGGTACGAGAGGCTGGGAAGAGTGTGCAGGTGCGAGGTGGACATGAAGACAGGTTGGTAAATGGGGCATACATACAGTTAGATGGAAGATACAAATTCTGGGCTGGGTGAGGTGGCTCATGCCTGTAATCCCAGCACTCTGGGAGGCCGAGGTGGGCGGATCACGAGGTCAGGAGATCGAGACCATCCTGGCTAACACGATGAAACCCTGTCTGTACTAAAAATACAAAAAATTAGCTGGGCATGGTGGCGGGCACCTGTAGTCCCAGCTACTCGGGAGGCTGAGGCAGGAGAATGGTGTGAACCCAGGAGGCAGAGCTTGCAGTGAGCCGAGATCAATGCCACTGCACTCCAGCCTAGGCAATAGAGTGAGAGTTCGTCTCAAAAAAAAAAAAAAAAAAAAAAAAAGAAAAAGAAAAAGAAGAGATAAATTCTAATTCTGAATAGCAGAGCAGGGTGACTATAGTCGGCAACAATGTAGGGTATATTTCAAAGTTGCTAGAAGAGGAAACTTAAATTGTTTCCAACACATAGAAATGATAAATACTTAAGGTGACAGATACCCCAAATACTCTGACTTGTTCATTATACATTCTATGTATGCCACAAATACTCACATGTACAGCATAAATATGTAAAGGATTATGTACCAATAAAAAAAAAAAGTGACTGTATACCCATGCAGAATATTACTGAAACATCAAAGCAAGTGAAAGACTAAAACTTTTCTGACTCTCTTGCTTTCCTGATAAGGAATTTGCAGACAGAGTAAATGTTTGTATTAGAGTTACACAGCAAGTTGGTAGCACAATCTTTGTATCAGTTAGCTATTGCTGTGTAAGAAAGAACTCCAAAATGAAGTGATATTTATTCTAAACCACTAATATTTATTCTAACAGTTTGGTTGGGTTGTTCTGCTGATCTGGGCCAGGTTTGTCCAATCTTTACTGGACTCATTCATGGTCAGCTGGTAGATTGGCCAGAGCCTGGCTGGTGTAAGATGGCCTCAGCTGGGATGGTTTGTCAGTTTGTCTCTGCTCCATGTGGTGTCTCATCCTCCCACAGGCAGGCCAAGGGGTATGGGCTCCAGGCAGAGGGAACAGGAGGTACAAAGATTCTGAGGTGAGAGCAAGTTTGAATGTTTGACGAAGAGGAGGAGGAAGGCCTCTGTGGCTAAGACCAGCATGCATGGGGAAGAGCAGGAGCAGCTCAGAGTGGGATTGGGTTGGGAAGAATATAATGAGTGCCTCGTAGACCTCTGTAAGGATTTTTGCTTTTATTTTATTATTATTAGACTTCTGCTGCTTTATCCTAGTTGACTCCGGTTTGGCTTCTACTCCATGGAAGAGGTTTTACATTTCATCTGGCCCTGTTAATGTGGACTCCATTTCTCTCCTCCCTGTGCTGACATTTCTTCCATTTTGTCCCACTGAGTGGTGCAAGACAGATCAGCATCCCCAGCTCACAAATCACTCAAATTTAGGAGAAAATACTTGCAAACTACCCATGTAATAAGGGATTAATAACCAGAATATACAAAGAGCTCAAACAACTCTATAGGAAAAAAATCTAATAGTCTGATCAAAAATTGGCAAATGCATCAATGACAGATTGGATAAAGAAATTGGGGTCTGTATGCATCATGGAATACTATGCAGCCATATAAAAAGAATGAAATCATGTCTTTGCAGGAACTTGGATGGAGCCAGAGGACATTATCCTTAGCAAACTAACACAGGAACAGAAAACCAAATGCCACATGTTCTCACTTATAAGTGGAAGCTAAATGATGAGAACACACGGACACAAAGAAGAGGACAACAGACACTGGGGCCTACTTAAGGGTGGAGGGTGGGAGGAGGAAGAGGATCAGAAAAAATAACTATTGGGTACTAGGCTTTAGTCCCTGGGTGATGAAATAATCTGTACAAGAAACCCTTGTGACATAAGTTTACCTGTATAGCAGACTTGCACATGCACCCCTGAACCTAAAATAAAAGTTTTAAAAAATGGGCAAAAGATTTGAATAGGTGTTTCTCAAAAGAAGATCTACAATGGCAAAAAGGCATATGAAAAGATGTTTAACATCACTGGTTATCAGAGAAATGCAAATCACAACTACAATGAGCAAATGCTGGCGAGGATGTGGAGAAAAGGGAACCCTCGTACCCTGTTGGTGGGAATGTAAATTAGTATAACCACTGTGGAGAACAGTGGTTCTCAAAAAACTAAAAACGGAGCTACCATATGATCCTACTGCTGGATGTATACCCAAAAGAAAGGAAATCTGTATATCAAAGAGATATCTGCACTCCTACGTTTGTTGTAGCACTGTTCACAGTAGCTGAGGTTTGGAAGCAACTTAAGTGTCCATCAGCAGATGAATGGATAAAGAAAATGTGGTACATGTACACAAGGGAATACTGTTCAGCCATAAGAAAGAATGAGATCCAGTTATTCGCAGCAACATGGATAGAACTGGAGATCATTACATGATGTGAAATAAACCAGGCACAGAAAGAAAAACATTGTATGCGCTCACTACATGTGGTATCTAAAAATCAAAACAATTGACTCATGGGCATAGAGAAGAGAAGGATGGTTACCAAAGGCTGGGAAACGTAGTGGGGGCCTGGGAGTGAGGTGGGGATGGTTAATGGGTACAAAAAATAGTTAGAAACAATGACTAAGACCCACTATTTGGTCACACAACAGGGTGACTATAGCTAATAATAAGTTGATTGTACATTTTAGAATGACTAAAAGAGTGTGATTGGATTGTTTGTAACACAAAGGATACATGCTTGAGGGGATGGATACCCCTTTCCCCATGATGTGTTTATTTCATATTGCATGTCCATATCAAAAAATCTCGTGTACCATACAAATATAAACACTGCTATGTACACATACACATTAAAAATTTAAAAAAATTTAAAAAAGGAAATCATTAAAACGTAAAGTCTCATCCTAAGGTCTCATCCTCCAGGATAAGAGGATACGACCCACAGACCAAATTCAGCCCACTGTCTGTTTTTGTAGCCAAAATTTGTTCCAGTTTTATTGGAACACAGCCATGCCCAATTGTCTACCTATTGTCTGTGGTCACTTTTGTGCTACAATGGCAGAGATGAGTAGTTTTGACGGAGACTGTATGGCCCACAAAGCCTTAAATATTTATTATCTGTTGCTTTAGAGATAAAGTTAAACCTTCCAGAACTTCAGAAGAAATACATTCAATTCTTTCCTGCCTGGAAGGGTGGGGAAGTTCAGGTCTGTGGCATTGTGTATGGGCAAAGGAAGTGCAAGTGTGCGCAAGTACACACTCTGCTTGGTTTCTAGTATCTTGTCTCACTCATCTCTGCTTCTTTGGGTTGACTTCCAACCCTGCTCCAGGCAATAGGGACACTCCTGATGTCTTAATCTGCTCTTGCTGCTATAACAAAATGCCACAGACCAAGTGGCTTAAATAAAGCACGTTTGTCTCTCACAGTTTTGGAGGGCAGGAAGTCCAACATCAGGGTGTCAGTATAATTGCTTTCTGAAGAGGCCTCCATTCCTGGCTTGCAGATGGCCACCTTCTCACTGTGTCCTTGCATGACAGAAAGAGATAGAAGACATTGGCTTCTTCTTATAAGGATACTAATTCCATAATGGGGCCCCACCCTCTTGACCTCATCTAAACCTCATTACCTATCAAAACCCCACAAATTATTTCAACTTCAGTAATTTCTGTAACTCTGGCCAATATACCTAATTTTAGAAAAGCAGGAAAAAAACAATCTTGGAAGCCTGCAACCAATAAAATACTGGTACATGGGGTTGCAGGGTGGTGGGTAGGAGTTAGGACATCAGAATATGAATCCTGGGGGACACAAACATTTAATCCCTAACATCTGACATCTCTTATCTTTCTACCTGTTCCCTCAATCAGAATGAGTGGTGGGGAGCAAGGCAGTATAGGTAGTGCCTCAAGAACGTTTTCTGGAGTTAGGCACACCTGAGTTCAAGTTACCTGTTATCTTGGGGAAATCTTAGAATATCTTCTCATTGAAAGAGTGAATGATGGCCGGACACAGTGGCTCACACCTGTAATCCCAAAACTTTGGGAAGCTGAGGTGGGAGGATGGTTTGAACCCAGGAGTTAAAGACCAGCCTGGCCAACATGGTGAAACTCTCTCTATACAAAAAATACTAAAAAGTAGCCAGACGTGGTGGTGTGTGCCTGTAGTCCCAGCTACCATGGAGGCTGCTGGAGGATTGCTTGGGACTGGGAGGTCAAGGCTGCCGTGAGCTGAGATATTGCCACTGCACTTCAGCCTGGACTACAGTGAGCCCCTGTCTAAAAGAAAAAAAAAAAAGAAAGAAGGAAGGAAGGAATGAAGGAAGGGAGAGAAAGAAAGAAAGAAAAAAAGAAAGAAAGAAAGAAAGAGAGAGAAAGAAAGAAATAAAGAAAAAGAGTAAATGATAGGCTGAGGCTGGAGGATTGCTTGAGGTCAGGAGTTGGAGATCAGCCTGAGCAACACAGCCAGACCCTGACCCCCCAAAATAAAAATAAATAAAAAGAGAGAGCCAATGATAGTTTGCAGCTCTTTGGGTTAGTGTAAGGCCTGAGGATCACTTGTATGATGCTCAGTTGACAAATAGTAAGTGCCCAATTTTAAATTGTAACTATAACATAAATTTCAGGAAACCACCTTTCTCCCCTTTGGAGGAAAACAAGAAGAGCCTCTGGCAAGTGGTGTGGATAGAATCAGCAAGTCCATATTCAGGCTTCATCTCAATCATTTCTGCAACTCTGGGCAATACACCTGATTTTAGGAAAGCAGGGGGAAAATCAATATCTTGAAGCTTGCAACCAATGAAATATCAGAAGAGGCAATTTCATCCTCTCCGTGTCCGCCTGCATCACTAACGGTGTACTCAACACCGGGGTAGTGAGGAGTTCGGGGTAAGGCAGGCTCGTAAAAATGACCGATGCAGATATTAATGTTTTAATCTGCTAACGTGGCGTGGCTGCCTCCGAGAATCCTATTCGTCAGCGTCCAGGAACCATTACCAGGAGACTGGGCGAGAAGCGCCGAGGAGAGCGCGGGGATGTGGCGCGAATGAAGATGAATCGCGGAGCACAATATTGATTTGCCTTGCCTGGAACCGTCGCGTTCTGTTTGGAAATATGGAAAGCAAATTAATGAATAAATGAGCTCGCTCGGTGAACTGCGCCCCTCTGTGATCCCTGGTATTTAAGCCACATAGGCCAAGCAGACTCTTAGCTAAATAAGGAGGAGAAGAGACTTTGCTAAGAGGGGAGTGTGGCTGTGAGCCTTAGCCTGAGGACTGCGCCGCCAGGGTTTCAGAAAGCAGTAGCAGGTGTTCTGGGGTCAGACAGATTTTTCTATTTTTTTTTTCTTAAGAGACAGAGTCTGGCTTTGTTGCCCAGGCTGGAGTGCAGTGGTGAGATCATAGTTTACTGCAGCCTTGAACTCCTGGGCTCAAACGATCCTTCCACCTCAGCCTCAGGTTTAGCTGGTGCGTGCCACCATGCCTGGCTAATTTTATTTTTATTTTTTCATTTTGTACTTTTTTTGAGACAGAGTCTTGCTCTGTTGCCCAGGCTGGAGTGCAGTGGCGCCATCTCGGCTCACTGCAATTTCCACCTCCTGGGTTCAAGCAATTATTGTGCCTCAGCCTCCCAAGTAGCTGGGACTACAGTCATGTACCACTACGCCTGGCTAATTTTTGTATTTTTAGTAGAGATGGGGTTTTGCCATGTTGGTCAGGTTGGTCTTCAACTCCTGGTCTGAAGCGATCCACCTGCCTCGGCCTCCCGAAGTGCTGGGATGACAGGCACGAGCCACTGCACCTGGCCTAATTTTAATTTTTTGTTGTTGCTGTTGAGATGGGGTCTTGCTATATTGCCCAGGCTGTTCTCCAACTCCTGGCCTCAGGCGATCCTCCCACCTTGGCCTCCTAAAGTGCTGGGATTTACAGGCATGAGCCACTGGGCAGGCTACAGAGAGATTCTTTTTTTGAGACAGGTTCTTGTTCTGTTGCCCAGTCTGAATATAGTGAAGGAGCATAGGTCACTGCAGCCTTGAACTCCTGGGCTCAAGTGATCCTCCTGCCTTGGACTCCCAAGTAGCTGGAACTACAGGTGTGCACCACCATGCCTGGCTAATTTCTAAATTTTTAAAAAAGATGGGGCCCGGCTACATTGCCCAGGCTGGTCTCAAACTCATGGCCTCAAGTGAGCTCGCTTCAGCCTCCCAAAGTACTGGGATTAGAGGCATGAGCCACCACACCCAGCTGCAGACAGGTGCTTAATGGAACTTTGGTTCTGTCCCTGTCAGCTGTGAGCCTCCAAAAGTCATGCAATCTCCCTGAAGTTGAGTTTCTTTATCAGAAGAAAGGGGGTCACATACCCACCCAAAGGAGGATTCAGTCACAGCAGGCATTTAGGGTGGTTCAAAAGTAATTGCGGTTTTGGCCATTAAAAGTAATGATCTCAGCTGGGCACAGTGGCTCACGCCTGTAATCCCAGCACTTTGGAAGGCTGAGGCAGGTGGATCACAAGGTCAGGAGGTCGAGACCATCCTGGCTAACTTGGTGAAACCCCGTCTCTACTAAAAATACAAAAAAAAAATTAGCCGGGCGTGGTGGCGGGCGCCTGTAGTCCCAGCTACTGGGGAGGCTGAGGCAAGAGAATGGCATGAACCCAGGAGGCGGACCTTGCAGTGAGCTGAGATCATGCCACTGCACTCCAGCCTGGGTGAGAGAGCGAGACTCTGTCTCAAAAAAAAAAAAAAAAAAAAAAAAAGCAATGATCTCTATTGGCTCTACCTCTTATATGCTGATATATTGGACAAATTATTTGACCTCTCTTTGCTTCAAAATCCCCTTGATATGGTTTGGCTGTGTCCCCACCCAAATCTCATGTTGAACTGTAGCTCCCACAATTCCCAATTATCATGGGAGGAACCCAGAGGAAGGTAATTGAATTATGGGGGCGGGTCTTTCCTGTGCTGTTCTCTTGATAGTGAATAAGTCTCATGAGATCTGATGGTTTTATGAAGAGGAGTTCTCCTGCATAAGCTCTCTCTTCCTTGCCACCTGTAATATGTGACTTACTCCTTCCACCATGATTGTGAGGCCTCCCCAGCCATGCGGAACTGTGAACCAATTAAATCTCTTTTCTTTATAAATTACCCAGTCTTGGGTATATCTTTATCAGGAGTGTGAAAACAAACTAATACACCCCTTGTGTCTCTAGGGGAAAATAATAAGACCCATCCCATTGGGTTGTTAAAATTAACCGAGTCAAGCATTTAGAATAGTGCCTGAGACACAGACAGTGCTAAAAAAATGGTAGTTTTAAAAACTGTTCAACATTCAAGAAATATTTATCAAGCACTTATTAAGTGCCAATTACTCTTCTAGGTGCCCAGAGTAGAGTTGTGAACAAAACAGAGTAAAATCCCTTCTTTCATGGAATTTTATTGTTACTTTCTCCCCTATGGATGTCCAAATGTTTTGGCATTGTTTGTTGAAATGACTATCCTTCCTCCATTGAATTACATTTACACCTTCAAAAATTAGCTGCCCATACTTGTAGGGGGATATTTCTGAGTTTTCTGTTCCATTCCATTGATCTGTTTGTTTATCTCTCTGTCTATATCACACTATCTTGAATCCTCTAGCTCTAGAATAAATCTTAAAAGGGGAGTTGTATGATTTTCTTACCTTAGTCTTCTTTTTTCAAAATTATTTTAAGTTTTCTAGTTCATTTGCCTTTTCATGTAAATTCTTTAGTAGTTTGTCCATATCTACAAACGTCTTTCAGAAATGTTGATAGGGACTGTATTAAACGTGTATATCCATTTGAGGAGAACTGACATCTTTACTATGTTGAATCTTCCAATCCTTGAACATGGTATGTTTCTCCATTTATTTACATCTTCTTTGATTTCTTTCATCCACACTTTGTAGTTTTTACCACACAAGTCCTGGAATGTTTTGCTAGATTTATTCCTAAGTGTTTCATTTTTATGAACAATTGTAAATGGTATTATGTTTAAAATTTTAGTTTATAGTTGTACACTGTTAGTATATAGAAATATGATTGATCTGTGTGTGTTAATCTTGCATCCTACCACCTTACTGAACTCACGTATTAGATCTAGGGGTTTTATTTGTATGTGTTTAGGTTTCTTGGAATGTTCTACATGTATAATCATGCCATATACAAATAGGAACAAATTTATTTTTCCGTTTCTAATATGTACAGATAATATAGATATTTGGAATTTATTATTATTACATCAAGAAACACTAATGCCCAAAAAGGCCAGTCTGGTGGAAACTGTGACAAATGGGAGCCCAGGCTGGCCAAAGGGGGCTGCAGCTACCTGGCTATGTGGAAGTTTAAATCCAATCTTCAGATTGTTAAAACAGATTTCAATGTGAGATTTTCTGATATGTAAATATTGGTGAGCTACTCAAATATTTAAACACCTCTTAGGCCAAGCAAAACACATCTGTGAACAGGACTGAGCTTGCATCATTGACATCTATCACGACTTTTGGCTCTATCACGACTTTCAGCAACTCTAGGATCACGCCAGCTTTAATTTCAGCAGTCCTGTGCAAAGAGTGCCTCTTCACCCCAGAGGTTCCAACAAAGGTCCTGGAAATTGAGCCTTACTGGCTTTAGTCATTTGCAACCTGGCACAAAATGGGCATTCTGTAGACAGAAGCAGCGGTCCTGCCAGATGTCACAGGTGGGCACTTCTCAAGGGATGTGTTGGGGAGCACTTGCTGATGATTCGTCCCAGGTTCCCAGGGTGGACAAGGAGGCCTATGGAGATGAAGGTTAAACTGCATCTGTAAGGCCATCTCTGGGATTCTCGTGGCTCAGAACCACCTGGCTGGGTGCTCCTCTTTCTTCTCAGCAGCAAAGCAGCTGTGTCTCAGGTGGCTGGGCCAAGGTGTGTGACTCCAGGGTAATCCATGACAGGGCCTGATGATAAGGAGGGGTAGAGTCAGGACTTGACAGTGGAAAAAACTTGGGAAAATTACAGAAAGTGGCTGAGTTGTCTATGTGCAAAATGGGAGATGCGGGGGGTTGGGGGGAAGGAGGGAGTAAATGAATATTGAGTAAATATGCTGAGTATCATGCTAGTTTTCTCCCTTCCTTTTTTTCTCCCTTCCTTTCATGCATATATTTATTCAGGGCCTTCTCCATGCCAGGCACTGTGCTAGGCACTCTCCTCTCATTCTTTACATTTTCCTGTAACGTAGGCATCATTCTCTCCATTTCACAAATGAGGAAACTAAATGACCACACCTGTGGTCCCAGATCTGTCTGACTTCAATGACGGTGCTCTTTGTACCACGTGCACTTTTTATCTCACAAAGGGTGCAACAAACACCTCTGGCATCTTCTGACAATCTTTGGTTCCAGGAGCTCTAATCTGGTAGGAGAAATGTAGCAGAAGCAGAATCCAGGTGACTCCTGAATCCATAAATCAGGCAGACCATGACCTGCATTTTCCATAAAGTGGCATGAGGCATCCCCAGGAGGGTGACCTGGGACCAACAGTCTTCTGTAAATCCATCTACGAAGGGGCAAGGAGGAATCCATATGCGCCCTTGGGTCTTAACTGCAGTTTCATTCATGGTGCAATTAGTAGTGAAGAAGCCTGGGTATAGGGCCAAGGGAGGCTTTGCTTTGCACCTGGATGAGAGATTTAACTCTTAAGACCCACTGGATGGGGTGCGAAATGCTGCTGGGTCACCCCCCACCTCAGACTTGACTCAGACGAGGAAGGATGGATCTTGCAGGCAGATATATCAGGGACCTGATACTGAGGCTCTTAGGGAGAGATCCTGCTCAGGCTACCTACTTGTTCTGATTTCAATCTGCTTCCTCATGGATGACTAAGCGAACAGTAGAAACTAAAGTGGGGAAAATGGCTTGAGGGAGAGACTATTAATCAGGACTCTCTGAAATGCAAGTGACAGAAACTCCAACTTTAACTTGCTTAAGCCAAAAAAAAAAAAAAAAAAAAAAAAGAACTTATTGCTTTGCATGGCCAAAACTCTATGAAGTAGAATCTCCCTTCAGGCATTGCTGGATGTAGAAGGTCATACAGTGTGTTTAGAATATGTCTTCGACTGTCATTGCTGCTTTCCTCTGCTCCTCTCCTTGGGCTCTACGGCTCTATCACGACTTTCAGCAACTCTAGGATCACGCCAGCTTTAATTTCAGCAGTCCTGTGGAAAGAGTGCCTCTTCACCCCAGAGGTTCCAACAAAGGTCCTGGAAATTGAGCCTTACTGGCTTTAGTCATTTGCTAATCTCTGAACCAATCACTGGCCAGGGAGAGCATGGGATGAGCTGGTTGGCCAGGCCTGGGTCACATGCCCTCCAGTGACTTTTTGCTAGGGAGGAGTGGGGTTCTCTCCATTGAATCACAGAAAATGGGAGAGGAGAAAGTGGTTCCATAAAAGGAAATGGGGACGTTGCTCCCTGAAGAAAACAGATGTTGGACACAGTATCTTCCGTCCTGGAGTCAATCTCTTCCATCCTGGAGTGTCGTCAAAGTCTGACCTTACTAGGAACCGGAAAGTTGAAAATATCTGGTGATCTGCATCAGAAAAGAAGAATGTTTGCTCTCTGTCTCTTCACTCTGTAAATGCTATTTTATATTTTGTGCTCTGCAGACAAGCTTTCTCACATCCTCATCTTGCCGATTCCTATCCCATGTCTTCATCTGTGTGACAAGCCTACATTGACAAGTGTTCAGTCACAGTTCCTAGGAGATTGTGCAGAATGTCTGTGGGGGTCTGCCTAGCGTCCATCCACCCTCTTCTTGTTGCAGCTCCCTGGTTTTTCTTTGGGGAGTGCCTCTCCCCACCCACCACTGAATCCATGTATTTGAAACAGGAGTCTTCCCATACCCTACAACTCCTGCTCCAGGAATGAACCCGTGATCCAGACCGGATATTCTAGCACGTGGCCACTGTGATTTTTTCCAGGGATAGTCACATGAGCTAGGTAAGGTCCTCACCTGGTGTATTAATCTGTTCTCACACTGCTGATAAAGACATACTCAAGACAGTAATTTATAAAGGAAGGAGTTTTAATGGAGTCACAGTTCCACATGACTGAGGAGGCCTCACAATCATGGCAGAAGGCAAAGAAGGAGCAAAGTCATGTCTTACACGGCAACAGGCAAGAGAGCTTGTGCAGAGGAATGGTCCTTTATAAAACCATCAGATCTCATGAGACTTATTCACTACCACAAGAACGGTATGGGGGAAACTTCACCCATGATTCAATTATCTCCACTTGGCACCACCCTTGACACATGGGGATCATTACAATTCGAGGTGAGATTTGGGTGGGGACACAGTCAAACCATATCACCTGGAGACTTTTGCTGGGACTTCTGGGAGAAGGACATTGTCAGACTCTTAGTTAATCTCTCCTAGATCTGGGAAAGTCCTGCTGTATTAAGGGAGATTCTCTACAGAGGTAGATTTTCTCCACAAAATAACTTTGCAGGGCCATTTCAAAATATGTCAAACAAATATATTTTGGGGCAAAATATTTTGATTTCTTCAGGATCTGCTATCTATTATGTGATGCTATACTAGAGTCAGTTTGGAACTTGCTATCTTATTGCCAAACACTCTGTTTTGTCAAGTCCTGTAATCTCTATTTTAATGTTAATGTTGGACTGGCTGCAGTGGCTCAGCACCTGTAATCCCAGCACTTCAGGAGGCTGAGGCAGGTGGATCACCTGATTTCAGGAGTTTGAGATCAGCCTGACCAACACGACGAAACCCTGTCTCTAATAAAATACAAAAATTAGCCAGGCGGCCGGGCGCGGTGGCTCAAGCCTGTAATCCCAGCACTTTGGGAGGCTGAGATGGGCGGATCACGAGGTCAGGAGTTCGAGACCATCCTGGCTAACACGGTGAAACCCCGTCTCTACTAAAAAATACAAAAAGCTAGCCAGGCGAGGTGGCTGATGCCTGTAGTCCCAGCTACTCAGGAGGCTGAGGCAGGAGAATGGCATAAATCTGGGAGGCGGAGCTTGCAGTGAGCTGAGATCCGGCCACTGCACTCCAGCCCAGGCGACAGAGCGAGACTCTGTCTCAAAAAAAAAAAAAAAAAAAAAAAAAAAAAAAAAAAAAAAAAAAAAAAAAAATTAGCCAGGCATGGTAGCACGTGCCTGTAATCCCAGCTACTCACAAGGCTGAGGCAGGAGAATCACTTGAACCCAGGAGGCGGAGGTTGCAGTGAGCTGAGATCGTGCCACTGCACTCCAGCCTGGGTGACAAAGACTTCATCTCAAATATATATATACACACACACATATGTATATATATGTGTGTGTATATATATGTATGTATATGTATATATATAGTGTGTGTGTATATATATACACACACATATGTTAATGTTGATCCATTGGGCCTAAATTCCCAAGGGAGGGAGTATAATGAACGATGTCCAACCTCCTATATTGGTCCTTTCTCTTATTGCTATAAAGAAATATCTGAGACTGGGTAATTTATTTTAAAAAGAGGTTTAATTGGCTGGTTCCGCAGGCTGTACAGGAAGCATGATGCTGGCATCTGCTCAGCTTCTGGGAAGCCTCAGGAAACTCACAATTATAGCATTAGGCAATGGGGAGCAGCCTATCACATGGCTGGAGAAGAAGAAAGAGTGAGGGGAGGCACCACACACTTTTAAACAACCAGATCTTGTGAGAACTCTATCAGAAGAACAGCACCAAAGGGATGGTACTAAGTCATTCATGAAGGACCACCCCCATGTTTCAGTCACCTCCCACCAGGCTCCAACTCTGACACTGGGGATTGCAATTGAACATGAGATTTAAGTGGGGACACACATCCAAACCATAGCACCTCCCTTCCTGTCATGGCTGAGAATTCAAATTTTCAGGTTTCTCTGGGGTCCCTTTGGCCCAGAGGGGGCTGTTCAGTAGGTTGGGGGGCTTAGGAATTCTATGTTTGGTTTATAAAAGTCAGAACAGGGTCTCAATAACTTTTTTTTTTTCTGAGCATCTGGATCCAGCTATGCCTGAAGCTCTTTCCTTCTAGAGTTCATTCACAGTAGCAATTACCTTCTCATTTAGCTTAAGCAGTTTGAGTTGCAAGTAGGAGTCCACATGCAAACAGAAAGAGGGTTGGACTGACCTACTTTTATTGGCTTATGTGCCTGTGTGTCAGAGTCATGTGGTATAATATGATGATGGATAAAAGGACAGTTTTCAGGGAGGGGTCCTGTGGGCTGGGCCAGGCTTGCTGGTTTTGGCAATCATGAGTGGCTCAGGGTGTCACTGTGCTGAGAAGGTCAGGGAATGGCTAGGGAGGTGGCAGTAGGGAAGCTTAGTAGGGAAGCTTAGGGAGCTTAGTAGGGAAGCTTAGGGGCAGTAGGGAAGCTTAGGGGCAGTAGGGAAGCTTAGGGGCAGTAGGGAAGCTTAGGGGCAGTAGGGAAGCTTAGGGGAACAAGTACACCAGCCTGGGGTTTAGAGAGGCTGGGGTCCCGTGGGTGTCAGCTGTCATGGTCTCCTAGAGGCACATACAATGCTCAGTGAGGGGCAGCAAGACTCCTCCCACTGGAGAAATGTCAAGTCTGGCTCTCAGCCTCCGCTGGAAATGTGCCTGCAGTGTGAAGACACGAGGCTTGGAGGAGCATGACACAGGCCTAGAATCCAACATCTCCCTGCAAATGCAGCACCAAGCTCAGAGAACACTTGACAGGTAAGGTCGCTGCATCCCAGTGTCACCTCAGACACACCCATTCATGGGAGGGACCTAGGACATTTCCTCAGCCTGAGGGACTCCATAGTGGATATGAATCTGGCTTTCATTGCAGTGACGGGACAGCTTCGTGTGTAACCCCGAAACTGCTCACCACTGGCAATGTGACATTAATAGTCATGTCATTCTGTCCCTTTCTCCTTCTGCCTGGGCATCTGTATGGACAATTAGGAAAAGACAATTTTTTTTTTTTTTTTTTTTTTTTTGAGACGGAGTCTCGCTCTGTCGCCCAGGCTGGAGTGCAGTGGCCGGATCTCAGCTCACTGCAAGCTCCGCCTCCCGGGTTTACGCCATTCTCCTGCCTCAGCCTCCCGAGTAGCTGGGACTACAGGCGCCGCCACCGCGCCCGGCTAAGGAAAAGACAACGTAATGCTACAGAAATTAATTGCATTTGCCAAATGGGCTTGAAACACTCTACAGGCTGTTTCTCTGTCAACATAACAGATTATGGCGCACAGAAAATGAGCTCTGTTGACTGTTGACATGATCGTGTCTGGCTGTGGATCAGCTGTGACTTTTTTTGGAGAGGTGGTGGGGTGGAGGGTGAAGTGCAGTGGACACATGTGGTGATCCTGGAAAGAAGCTTGGCCTCATTCTTGTGTAGTCCCAGTGGGCCACTGTTTTTAGTAACACAAGCTACTCACTGTAGAGAGCCTGCCCTGTGCCAGCTGTGTGGTAGGACACAATACCTTGAATCTTCATAACATTTGTATAACGAATAGTATTCATATCCCCATTTCACAGATGAGGAAACCCAGGGGCAGAGATGGGAAGTAATTTTGTAACCAACCAATGGGTTCATCTTGCCTGCTGCCTAGACAGAGCTGATTTATCAAGACAGGGGAATCGCGGTAAAGAGTGATTCAGGCAGAGCCAGCTGTGCAGGGGACCAGAGTTTTATTATTACTCAAATCAGTCTCCCTGAGCATTTGGGGAGCAGAGTTTTTAAGGACAACTTGGTGGGTGGGAGGAAGCCAGTGAGCTGGGAGTGCTGATTGGTCAGAGATGAAATCATCGGGAGTCGGAGCTCTCTTCTTGCGCTGAGTCAGTTCCTGGGTGGGGGCCACAAGATCAGATGAGCCAGTTTCTCCATCTGGGCGGTGCCAGCTGATCCATCAAGGGCAGGGTCTGCAAACTATCTCAAGCACTGGTCTTAGGGGCAACTTAGCGAGGGTCAGAATCTTATAGCCTCCAGCTGCATGACTCCTAAACCATAATTTCTAATCTTGTGGCTAATGTTAGTCCTACAAAGGCAGTCTAGCCCCCAGGCAAGAAGGAGGTCTGCTTTGGGAAAGGACTGTTATCATCTTTGTTTTAAACTATGAACTATAAGCTAAGTTTCTCCCAAAGTTAGTTCAGCCTACGCCCAGGAGCAAACAAGGACAGCTTGGAGGTTAGAAGCAAGATGGGGTCGATTAAGTTAGATCTCTTTCACTGTCTCAGCCGTAATTTTGCAAAGGCAGTTTCAATTTGCCTACGCTTACCCAGCGAAATAAAACCCATGTGTCTTCTCAGATGCCCACTGTAGAATGTGGTAGACCCTGGATCCTTGGAGGTAGTGAGGCAGAAGGAAACACCACAGTCTTTTGGTGCAGTGAATCTGAGGCCAATTCATGCTGACTTCCCAAAGGTGGATCCAACGAAAACACCTGGGTCTAGGGGCAGGGAACCTGAGGCCAATCAAAGCCAACTTCCTAAAGCTAAAGCAAAAGGGAAAACTCCGTCTCCCTTCGCCAAGCAACAAAGGACCAAAGGCTATGCTCCCTACAGCCCACCCCTTCCGCCATGTCTCAGATGGAAAGGGAGAGTGACTTGGTTGGGCCTTAGGCCACTCAGGGACCATCCCTTCATCTGCATAGGGCGTCAGTTCACTTCAGCCTTTAATTAGCCACAGACTAAATCCTTCATCCAGATAAAGGGTAGCTGATAAAAACCTAAAAACCTCAAACCGGGTACTTAAAACCCAGAAAATGGCCGGGCGCGGTGGCTTACACCTGTAATCCCAGTACTTTGAGAAGTCGAGGAGGGCGGATCATCGGGTCAGGAGATCGAGACCAGCCTGGCCAACATGGTGAAACCATGTCTCTACTAAAAATACAAAAAAAAAAAAAAAAAAAAAAAAAAAAAAGAAAGAAAGAAATGCTGGGCGTGGTGGCACATGCCTGTAGTTCCAGCTGCTTGGGAGGCTGAGGCAGAAGAATCACTTGAACCCCTGAGTTGGAGGTTGCAGTGAGCCGAGATCTCGCCACTGCACTCTAGCCTGGGCGACAGAGCGAGACTCTATCTCAAAAAAAAAACAAAACAAAAAAACAAACAAACAAAAGAAAATATTCAGTCTGGGTGTGGTAGCTCATGCCTGTAATCCCAGCACTTTGGGAGGCCGAGGCGGGTGGATCACCTGAGGTCAGGAGTTCCAGACCAGCCTGGCCAACATGGTGAAACCCCATCTCTACTAAAAATACAAAATTAGCTGGATGTGGTGATGCACGCCTGTAATCCCAGCTACTTGGGAGGCTGAGGCAGGAGAATTGCTTGAACCTGGGAGGCAGAGGTTGTGGTCAGCCTAAATGGTGCCATTGCGCTCCAGTCTGAGCAACAAGAGCAAAACTCCTTCTCCTCCTCCTCAAAAAAAAAAAAAAAAAAAAAAAAAAAAGAAAAGAAAAGAAAAGAAAATATTCACTCCCGTCCCTTGATGTCAGGCTGGTTATGGATGTGTTTTGGCCAGTGAGATTCAGGCAACGCAATGGAAGGAGCAGGTGCTCCACTCAGAGCCTCCAGAAGGATCACAGTCCTGAGTATACTTTGATTTTAGTGAGACCCACATTAGACTTCCGGGCTCTAGAACTGACAGATAATATATTTGCATTGCTTTAAGCTACTAACTTTGTGGCGATTCCTTACAAGGGCGATAGGAGATGAATACAGATGGTAGGTGCATCATGCAAAAGAAGACCACTCAGGCCCTCTTGTATTTTATTTTTAAAAATTATTATTATTTTTTTTTTTTAAGGGATAGTCCCATGCTGTCACCCAGGCTGGAGTGCAGTGGCGCAATCATAGCTCACTACAGCCTTGACCTCCTGGGCTTAAGCAATCCTTCCGCCTCAGCCTCCTGTGTAGCTGAGACTACAGGTGTTCGCCATCACATTGGGCTAATTTTTTATTTTTTGTAGAGAAAAGGTCTTGCTTGTTGCCCAGGCTGGTCTTAAACTCCTGACCTCAAGTGATCCTCCCTCCTTGGTCTCTCAAAGTGCTAGGATTATAGGCATGAGCCATCAAGTCCAGTCCCCTTTTGCATTTTCCTATGAGCAGCAATGGGAAGCCGGGGTCACCTTCCAAGGGTTTATTTATGGCCCAGTTCCTTGGGCACATTTCCTGCTTTCCAAGTTCCTGAAGACAGGAGGGTTGCAGAACTTTTTGTCACCGACAAAAGCCCCCCCTTTCTCAATAATATGTTCCTTGTTTCCTCTTGAACCCTCACCCTCAGTGTCCTTACAGTCCAGATTGCAATAACAGCCTGTGCAAGGCAGGTTAGCGTTTCTGCAACACACGGTCCTTCCAGTCGCTGCCTCTGCCTCCTTCCAAAGGCACACTCGCATTTTTACATTTTTGTTATGGTCATACCTGTCTTCCAGGCACCACAATCTGTATCAGGTATTAATTGCTGCATAATGAATTAGCCTGAAACAGAGGCTTAAATAAACAAATATTAGCTTAGTCTGGGTCAGGAATTGGGGGTCCTCCAGCTGAAGGTCTCTCCTGAAGCTGCAATCAAGGTGCCATCCTGGGCTGCAGTCACACAAGGTTGCTCACATGGCTGCTGGTTGGCGGGACCCAGGTCCTCAATGGCAGTTGGCTGGGGACAGCTTTCCTTTTTCCCCTAGCCTCTCCATAGGATATCCCACAACACGGCAACTTCCTCTTCCCAAGAGCTCCTGAGACAGAAACTGCTAGAAAGATGAAATTCGCAGGCATTTATAATGGAATCTCAGAAGTGGCATCCCATCACTTCTGCCACATTAGACATTGGTTAGAAGCCAGTCACTGTCTCTGGCCCCAACTTAGGATGCTGCATGTTGGCATGAACCCCAGGTGGTGGAGGTCTCTGGGGGCCACCTTGGGGACTTCCTATCATAAGAGGCATGCCAAGATGCTCAGGACCACCACACCAGGGGCCGAAGGTGGTGCTGTGTCTGTGTGTTGTCCCATTTTACAGATGAGAAAACTGAGGCTCAGAAAGGCTAAGGAAGAACACGTCTGATGTCACTCAGTGGCAAAATCATGATGGTACCAGGTCGTCTAGTTTCTGAGCCCCGACTCTTTCACCAGACTTTTTGGGGTTGGTCCGGCCAGGTCATTACCTGCCAGCCCGATTCAGTCTCTGTTCTGTTTCCTCTCTTCCTCCTCTTTTTCCACATCTGCCCATTGCTGCCTTTTGGTTGGCCTTTCTCACTGTGTCCTCTGTGTTCCTGTGATTGCTGGCCTCCGGTCGGTCTGTCCTTCTGTCCCTCTCTGTATCTGCCTAGTCTGGTCACTCTTTTGTGCTTCTCTTGTTATTTTCTCCTGTGTCTCTGTCTTGGTCTCATTTGTGACATCTCATCTGTTTGTCGTCTCCACTTCTGCCTGGGTCTCCGGCTCTGTGTGTTTGTGGGCCTCTGTCTCTGGGTGTGTCTGTCTTGGGCTTTGCCGGTGTACTTCTCTCTGCCTCTCTCTCATTTCCCCTGCACCTGTCTACCTGGCACATGTCCCTGTCTCCCTGTCTCTTCTATACCTATTGATCCCCACACTCATGCATCCCTCTCTGCCTCTCCCTCTCTTTGTCTCCATATTTTTCTATCTGCATTCCTCTGGACCTTGTCTTCTCCCTCCATCTCAGGACACAGTGAGCTGCCTTTGGTTTTATCTAGCCTAGGAGGCAGTTTTGATTATTTATGATGTTATCACTTATTAATTTTTATCTTTATAATAACATAAAACAACCGGTGTTAAGCCCCTACCTGCCGGTGGGTGGCAGCCCACCAGCCTGGTCCTCCTGCCTCACAGACCGATGGAACTGCCCTGCTCCTATTTATCAGACTTCGATACCCATCTCCTTTGGAGACTGTCGGCTCCAATGTTACAATCACAGCAATATTAGAATAACAACTTAAAACCAATCATTTTTATGGGGACACACACAGTATAAAAAGACCTGCCTATCTGAGGACACATATAACATCAGCAGCTATTGCCCCATAAACCTGTCAGTTAGAGAAACATCCCAGGGAGTCCTTGAACACCATTACCCAAGTTTAACCAGGGAGAGAGGGAGAGAGAGGGAAAGAAGGAGAGAGAGAGGGAGAGAGGACTTCGCAAATCATTTTTCATGGAGGTCTGGGAAAAAAAACGTGAGCGATCGATTCCAGAGGGAGCCAATGGATTGAGTTAAATGGGCCAAGTCCAGCCCCAAGTGGTGCTTGGCATATGTCTCCTGAAATTATGGAGGAGGCTTAGAAAGGAGCTGGGGAGAGGGACACTCAGTATGCATCACCAGGCCAACTCCCTTTGGTTCCCATTCTAGATTTGATTCCCCTGAATCAGACCCTTAGAGGAAATTTCGTGTGTCAGAATTTTATTGGGAAGCATTTCCAGGGAAAATCAAAAGAGGAGTGAGGAACTGATAAAGAGAAGAGAAAGAGGAGGCTCTGCCAGGGTATGATATCAAGTGAGGCTCCACGGAGCAAAGCTTGGGCTCAGTCCCAAGGGAAGCCCCAGCAACAGTGCACGTGACACCTCCTCATTGTCCCAACCCTGGGGAAAGGCACCCAGTCTATTGATTCCCCTGCACCCATTGGTTAAAGGATTTCACTTGGCTTCTTGGCCACTTCTGGCTCTTCGTGTGCACAGACAAAGGGGGTTCCAGCAGCCTGAAGGCAAGCTCCCCAGCAAAGAGGTGCAGGTGCTGGCTGTTGGGACGAGAGCACATTGGGAGCGAGTGTGCATAGCAATGGCAAAGAGGGTAAAAGAGATACAGATGGCAGGTTGACAGCATTTGGCCAGGGATGACACACATCCCTCTCTTCCCTCAGAGAAACTTCCCTCTAAAGTTTCTTCCCTCTGAGGACTCTAGTGCTTCTGGTTCTTCCTGAGGTTCTTGGGGGAGGGATGAACATCTTCATATGCAAACTGTATTAGTCCGTTTCCACGTTGCTGATAAAGACATACCGGAGACTGGGTAATTTATAAAGAAAAAGAAGTTTCATGGATTCACAGTTCCACGTGGCTGGGGAGGCCTCACAATCATGGTGGAAGGCAAAAGGCACGTCTTTCACGGCAGCAGACAAGAGAGAAAAAGGGACCCAAGGGAAAGCGGTGTACCCTTATAAAACCATCAGATCTCGTGAGACTTATTCGTTACTGGGAGAACAGTATGGAGGAAACTGTCCCCATGATTGAATTATCTCCCATCCCACCAGGTTCCTGCCACATCGCATGGGAATTAGGGGAGCTACACTCAAGATGAGAGTTGAGTAGGGACACAGCCAAACCATACCACAAACCCTCATGAAGAAGCGTTCACCATCCAGCAGTCTGCAAGAGCACCGGCTCATTGGAGCTAAGACACAGCAGGCATAATTCTTGGGTTCAAATAAAAAACTCTCCACTGAACCGACAATGGAATCAAGACACGTTGTTTAGCAGCTCTTCCAAAGACTAACCAACCAACCAAACCAGAACCTTGACTTATAAGTTGGAGGTGAGAGTGGAAGCAACTTTCACAGGGTCTTAGATTTTCCAGTATGGGGGCTTTGTGTAAATTAGAACAAGTGCCCTTTGCTGGTTGGCTGGGCACTGCTTGCACAAACACGACTTTGCCATAGAAGAAGGCATTTTTTTGGACAGATTCAGCTCAGCATCAGAGCATAGGATTTGATAAGGAGACTGAGGTGGTGGATTTCAGCCCTCCCTCACCCCATCTGTTGGGTGCATTGTGCAGTGTGCACACTGTACAACGTGCATAACAGCCTGAGCTTTTTCACTGATATGTCTTAGTACGATTCACAAGGGATTGCAGGCTGTGCACTTCATGAAGTTGGGAGCTGTGTCAGGATTGTCCACCACTGTGTCCCCTGGCACGAAGTACAGTGCTTGATACAAAGTAGGCATTCAAAAAACACTTGTTGAAGAAAAGAATGAATGAACACATTTAAAATGGCTTAGAGATTGCTTGGCATATCATGGTCAATAAATGTTTGCCAAGTGAATGAGGGAATATCCCCGTCAAAAATCTCATGTGAATTTCCATGGTACCATAGAAGGAGAGACCATATAGCATGCAAGCTTGAGCTAGCTTTCCCGGATTCAAATCCTCATCTGCTGCTAAATAGCTATGTGATCTTGGGCAAGTTCTACTCTCTGTTCCTCTGTTTCATCATCTAAAAAATGGGGTTAATAATAGGACTTACTTTCATAGGGCTATTATGAGGTTAAAAGAGTTAACTACTTAACACAGTACGTGGCAGATAGTAACTCCTTCATAAACGTTAGCTCTTATTATCATTATTGGAGGTGACAGCGCTCTGATGCTCTGTGTTTCCCTGACCCTTTTAGAGAGCGATGCCACTTTCTGGGTGTCATATTCTAAAAGAAACAATGACATATTTCATAGCTGCTTTAATTATGAAACCCTCCCAGAGGCTGCTCAAGAAATAATTATTGAATGAATGAAGTGTGTCCTATAAAAATTGTTCAGAAAGGAGTAATCCAGTATGGGTAAGATAGTTTTTAGGAAGCCTTTTGTTTATTCTTTTTCCAGTCTATTCATTGTGGCATAAACTTCGTACTTTGAATACATCAATTAAGAAGCCTTCTTTACCCATGGCAGCTCCTCAGCAATTGGTGGGGAGCCACCCACATCCCCAGCAATGAGACCTTATTGGATTTACCCAATTAGCCCAACTCCACTGTTTGGTTCAGTGATGGGCATGTGACCCATGATTGGTTCAGAGATGGGCGTGTGACCCAGTTTGAGCCAATGAGATGAGAGATGATGTTGGCTGCAGTTTCTGGGAGGAGCTATCTCCAGACTCCACCTCTTATTTGAGGACAACCCTGGAAACCTCTGGCAGCCACCTTGTCTCCATAAGGAGATCCAGGCTTGGTTTGGAGCAGCCTCTGTTGAAAGCTGGGAGGAGATTGGGTGACATTGTTGAGCTCCTGAGTCAAAGCCTCTAAAGCTGCTCTCCCACCGCCCTGTCAGTCATGGGAACCAGTGAATTTCTTTTATTGTCTTAGCTAGAGTTGGGTTTCTCCTCCCTGCAGGAGGATGGTTTCTGGCTGAGGCATCGGATCTTCATCTGTTCTTTTTTCAATCTATTCTTTATGGCATAAACATTGCACATGGAGTTCATCGGGGCTCAGTGTTTTGAGGCTTTAAAGCCTTGTTTCTTTGCTTTCTTTCTGTTTTTTTTTTTTTTTCTTTTTTTGAGATGGAGTCTCACTCTGTCACCCAGGCTGCAGTGCAGCGGTGCGATCTCGGCTCGCTGCAACCTTTGCCTCCCAGGTTCAAGCGATTCTCCTGTCTCAGCCTCCCAAGTAGCTGGGAGTATAGGCGCCCACTACCACACCTGGCTAAGTTTTGTATTTTCAGTAGAGACGGGGTTCTGGTCATGTTGGCCAGGCTGGTCTTGAATTCCCGACCTCAGGTGATCCGCCCACCTCAGCCACCCAAAGTGCTGCGTTTACAGGTGTGAGCCACCGTGCCCAGCCAAAAGCCTTGTTTCTTGAATGTCATTTCTTCTTCTCAGTCACCTGTCCTGAATCCACAGGTGGTGACTGCATGGCAGGGCTGGAGGTACAGCGGGGAGACTAAGCATTCGAGAAAATGGAGGAAGAAGAGAATGGGTTAAGATCTCAAAAGTTAGCTACCACACTGTGTGTGTGTGTGTGTGTGTGTGTGTGTGTATGTGTGTGTGGCACAGCACTGAGCATTTTATCTGCATTATTTCATTGAATTTTCCCAACCTCCCAACAAGTTACTGTGATTATGTCCCTTAACAAATGAGGAAACTGAGGCCTAGGATGATTTGTCCTCTACTCAATCCACACATCTGGCAGGTAGCCCAGCTTTGTATTGAACCTGGCTGGCTCCAGAGTGTGTGACACCCATTCAGGAGCTGTGCTGCAGCCTGGGAGTGGGAACCAGCTAAGAAGCCTGCAAAGTGCAAGGCCCTGAAGAACCATATGGGGATTGCATACAGAGTAATTTTATAGACAATTAAATCTGCAAAGATGGCCAATATGTGCACTTAAAGCTGTGTGCAGAGGTAACTGCCAAGTTTCCTTTCATCTATTGAAGCGTTTTTAAACAAAGAAGGATGATCTAACAGGCTGAATGCTCAGCAGGCCAATTAGAGCATGAAAGGATGGAGCTGAGTCCTGGGAGGTGGCATGGTGAGGGGGACAGGGCTGGGGGTCACCTTCCCCATGGACACCCTCTCTCAGGAGGCTGTGTGCTATGGTGCAAGCAGCATAGGCTTTGCAATTGGACTGACCTAGACTGACCAACCTCTGCCTCCCTCTCACCAGCTGTGTGACTCCAGGAAGTACTATTTCCCCTTGAGCCTCAGTTTTCCCACCTGTAAAATGGGGACATCTACTTCCTGGGGCTGCTGCCAGGATTGGGCAGTGTATTAGTTTCTCTAGAGGGACAGAGCCAATAAGATATATATATATATATATATATATATATATATGAGTTTATTATTTAGTACTAACTCACAAGATCATAAGGTCCTACAGTAGGCTGTTTTCAAGCTGAGGTGCAAGGAAGCCAGTCTGAGTCCCAAAGCTGAAGAACTTGGAGTCCCATGTTCGAAAGCAGGAAGCATCCAGCACAAGAGAAAGATGTAGGCTGGGAGGCTAAGCCAGTCCAGTCTTTTCATGTTTTTCTGCCTGCTTTATATTCTAGCTGCACTGGCAGCTGATTAGATGGTACCAACCTGGATTGGGGTGAGTCTGCCTTTCCCAGCCCACTGACTCAAATATTACTCTCCTTTGGCAACACCCTCACAGACACACCCAGGATCAATACTTTGCATGCTTCAATGCACTCAGGTTGCCACTCAGTATTAACCATCACAGGTGGGATAATGTCCAGAATCTCCTCATGTGTCACATTATCCAGAGCCCTTAGGAACTATTCTCCCAGCCAGCCACACACCTGGGGATTTGGGGAAAGCTGCCAGAGCCAACCCAATATTCTTCATTTTCCACCAGTCTAGAACATCTGGGGCGAATCTTTTCTAATGCTTTGGGTGACCTTTTTTGTGTAATGTGGTAGAAAGAGAATTGCTTAGTGTCACCTACTCACTCATCAATGCTCCCTCCTTATCTCCTTGTTTTTATCTTGTCCCCTCTATCAGTCGTCTATTGTCCTATTAATGCTGTGTGACAAATCACCCCAAAGTTAGTGACTTAAAACAACCACTTAGGCTTGAGTGTGCCTCTGAGGGTCAGTTGTAGTTCTGGCTGGTCTGGGCTGGCTGGGATCATTTCCCCTGGACTTGATCATGCTTCTGCCATGAGCTGGTGGCCTTAGCTCGCCTGCACATGTTCTTGTAGCAGAATCAATACAGTGAGAGAGGAAGGAGAAACACACAAGCACATTTTAAAGCCCCAGCCTGTGTCAAGTTTTCTTTAATCTCATTGGTCAACCCAAGCCCAATGGTTAATCCTCAATTCAGGTCGGGGGACACTGCCAAGGGCATGGATAAACAGAGGCAGGAATAACTGGGGCCATCACAGCAACCAGTCTACCACATACCCTCCTGGAAAACCCCAACCACAACCTCCAGCTTGCCCTGTTACTTGCCACTGTATAGGCAGCCAGGGAAAAATCCCACCAAAGCTCTTAGATGGGCACCTGCTACTGTTTCATAGTCTCCAACCTCCGTTGTGCCTCAGTGTTTCCTAGAAACCCCTAACCTTTACATTCCTATTGCCTATAACAGATGTCACATCCTTCCTCTACTCTTACCCATTGTCTCCCACTTCCCTCTTTTCTTTTTGAGACAGTTTTGCTCTGTCACCCTGGCTGGAGTACAGTGGTGTGATCTAGGCTCACTGCAAATTTTACCTCCCAGGTTCAAGTGATTCTTATGCCTCAGCCTCCTGGGTAGTTGGATTACAGGCACACACCACCACCCTAGGCTAAGTTTTGTATTTTTAGTAGAGATGGGGTTTCACCACGCTGGCCAGGCTGGTCTTGAACTCCTGAGCTCAACTGACCTGCCTGCCTCAGTCTCCCAAAATGCTGGGATTACAGGCACATTCTCAGGAGGGAAGGATGGGTTCCTAGAGGAAACCTGCAAAATGGGCCTGAGTTGGAAAGGGATTTTCATAAAGGGAAAGACCAGTCAGGATGCAAAATGAAATTGGTCTTTGGAAGTTGGGAGGGAGCTTGTTGCCCAGGGAGGGGTTGCTGGCTGGAACTCCTGGGGAAGGTCCAGAGATTGGGAGGAGGTGGGCAGGACTGGAGTTAGTTGACAGGGGATGTAAACTGTGTCTGGTGCATCTGTGTGGTACAGATCCCCAAGCACATGACCACCTGGGCATATTTCCTGCGTGTTTTTATGCCTCCCACACATTTAAAAAAAATAATTATTGTTTTCTGAGACAGGGTTTTGCTCTGGCACACAGGCTGGAGTGCATTGGTGTGATCTCAGCTCAATGCAACCTCTACCTTCTGGGTTCAAGTGACTCTCCTGGCTCAGCCTCCCAAGTAGCTGAGAATTACAGGTGCACACCACCACATGTGGCTAATTTTTTGTATTTTTAGTAGAGATGGGGTTTCACCATGTTGTCCAGGCTGGTCTCAAACTTCTGACCTCAAGTGATCCACCCATCTCGGCCTCCCAAAGTGTTGGGATTACAGACGTGAGCCACCGTGCCTGGCCTGTCACATGTTTTCTGACTGTACATGTCGTTTGATTTGTGTGATTTTCTTGTGTGCACAGCATGTATATGGCCACAATGATTGGATTTCTCATGACTATCTTCACACATGCACTTATACTCTCTACAATCTGCAGGGTGTCCAACACCACTGCAGGTGCTGGGAGATTGGAAGATAGGAAAAGAGAAGGGAGAGAGAGAGAGCAAATGTGTTTGCTGCCCTCCTGGAGCTAGAGTTGAGTTGCGGAGACAGACACAGACCGAGAAGCGACAGGAGCAAATATGAAACTGCAGTTGTGATGGTTGTGCTGAAGCAGAGATGCATGGCATGGGAGGGACATACAGCAGGGCTATGTCTGAGTCAGGGAGGCCAGAGACAATTTCCACCAGGATGCCGTCCATGTGTTGAGATACGAAAGGTGAGTGGGAGTTATTTATCTCAAGAGAGGATGGGTTTGAGTTATCTCTATATATTTATTTTTATATCTAAATATATATCTATATTATATATTTTGAGACGGAGTCTTGCACTGTCACCCAGGCTGGAGTGCAGTGGCGCAATCTCGGCTCACTGCAAGCTCCGCCTCCTGGGTTCACGCCATTCTCCTGCCTCAGCCTCCTGAGTAGCTGGGACTACAGGCGCCCGCCATCACTCCTGGCTAATTTTTTGTATTTTTACTAGAGACGGGGTTTCATCATGTTAGCCAGGATGGTCTCGATCTCCTGACCTCGTGATATGCCAGCCTCGGCCTCCCAAAGTGCTGAGATTTCAGGCGTGAGCCACCGTGCCCAGCCGAGTTGTCAATATTTTTTAGTTTTTATATTTGGATCTCAGTTACACAGAGGCCACTTAGCCACACTTCTTCGCTTGTGGCACGCTGACAGCAATAGTCCAGGCAACAATTAATTATGTATACTTTTTATCCCCCATCTCTCTTCCCATTTCATTGCTCCCCTAGAGACAGCCGCTCTAATATATTTTAAATGTGTTTTGAAACAAGTGCGTACTTTGGAGAAATACGGAATGTTGATTTTTAGGTGAGTGCGTGTGTGTTTAATTACAAAAATGGTGTCATGCTGTAGCTCTCGTCCTGCTTTTACTCTTTCCCCTGCTATGCATTAGGATTTTCTCTATGCCGCTTTTTGCCCCTTTATTTGACTCCATCTGACTCCTTCTTAGCATGTGTTTCCCTTGTTTAGGGCACCTCGGTTAGCTCGCACCTCATGCTACCAATTGCAAGGCTGCCATGAGCATTCTCACACGTGTCCTTGTTATTGCTCTGCCTAAGTCTGTCTTCATTTAGGTTCTCTGGAAAGTGACCCCTGAGACAAAGACTTGGGAGCAGTCACTTCGTTTAGGAGGTGATTCCAGAAGCATAGTGAAGGAATAGGGAAAATGAGAGAAGGAATAAAGGGGTGTCAATGAAACGTGCTTTGATGAGCTGCTTACCTATGTGGCCCATTGAGGCTTAGCGCCACCTGGGAGCCTCTAACCACTGCAGGTTCCTTCGTGGGTCCCGAGGGGAAAGAGAGGCATTGTTGGGCAGACGTCCCAATCTTAGCAGCTGTCCCTTGCTTCTGTTCTCCCTCCTTTCTTTCTTTTTTTTCCTTCTTTTTTTTTGAGACAGGGTCTCTCTCTGTCCCCCAGGCTGGAGTGCAGTGGTGTGATCTCGGCTCACTGCAACCTCCACCTCCTGTGTTCAAGTGACTCTCCTGCCTCAGCCTCCAGAGTAGCTGGAACTACAGGTGCCTTCTGCCATGCCTGGCAATTTTTGCATTTTCATTAGAGATGGGGTTTCACTATGTTGGCCAGGCTGGTCTCAAACTCCAGACCTCAAGTGATCTGCCTGCCTCAGCCTCCCAAAGTGCTGGGATTACACGTGTGAGCCACTGCACACGGCTTGTTCTCCCTCCTTTCTTTCTTCCACTATGCTCTGAGGACATGGCAGTGAACACAACAGATGCCTCCTGCTCTCACGGAGATTATATTCTTCTGGGGGAGTGGGGGATATTGATAATCAACAGGTGAAATTTAAGGTAATTTCATGTGCTGTGAAGAAAATAAGATCCCAGCACTTTGGGAGGTCAAAGCAAGAGGATCAGTTGAGCCCGGGAGTTAAAGACTAGCCTGAGCAACATAGCAAGACCCTGTCTCTACAAAAACAGAAAAAAAAAAATTAGCTCGGCATGCATCTGTGGTCCCAGCTACTTGGGAAGCTGAGGTTGGAGATCACTTGAGCCTGCGGGGAGGAGGAGGTTGCAGTGAGCCATGATCGCACCACTGCACTCCAGCCTGGGCAACAGAACAAGACCAAAAAAAAAAAAAAAAAAAGAAGAAAAGAAAGCAAAAAAAGAGAACAAGAAAAGAAAAGACTGGTAATGGACTGGAGAGTGTCTGGCGTGAGAGTATCCAGGTGGGTGATTCAGATTTTGCAATCAGGGACAGCCTCTTTGAGGAGGTAAACTTCAGGCTTAAGTGAGAGGGAACCAGCCATGAGAAGGACTCTGGAAAAAGCATTTCAGGCAGAGGGAACAGTGACTGCAAAGTCCCTGAGGTGGGAACACGCTTGTTCTATTCAAGGACTAGCAGAAGAAAGATGACTGTGGGCAACAGGGGGAGGAGGCAAGGTCAGAAAGGTGAGCAGTGGCTGGGTCATGCAGGATGCCACAGGCCACGATCAGCTGTCAGTCAGGACCTTACTTGGCCAGGAAAAGCAAATGCTCCTTGGGGTGATTTATCCTTCTGAGAGGTGGCGGCACTCTCCTTAGCTACATAATAAATAGTTCTAAAGCCACACCAAGAAGGTCGTGGATGTTTATCTCTAACAGTAAGAAAATACCCTACAGGAAGTCTGCTGTCCCACCTCCTGTTAGAGTCAGAACTTTGCTCTACATCCCTCATAGACGGTCATTCCACCTGGGCTTCACACCTTCAGCAACAGGAGACCATGCGACAGCCCATTTCTGTCATTTAGGACTCTTTCGGTTGCAAGTGACAGGAAATAAACCAAAGCTGCTTAGACAAAAAGGGAGTTTGCTGGCTGATGTAACAGAAAAGTCAAGGGATAGCTTCAGGCACATCTTGATCCAAATCCCAAATGATGTTTCGTTTCAGACTCTGTCTCTGTCACTGGGCTCTGCTTTCTCTGTTTTGGTTTTGTCCTCAGACAAACTCTCTTGGAGCAGCATAAAAAAGCTCTTAGGCAACGTTTTATTATTTTTATTTTTTTCCAAGATTGAGTCTTGCTCTGTCTCCCAGACTGGAGTGCAGCGGCGCAATCTTGGCTCATTGCAACCTCTGCCTCCTGGGTTCAAGCAATCCTCCTGCCTCAGCCTCCCAAGTATCTGGGATTACAGGCTGGCTAATTTTTGTAGTTTTAGTAGAGATGGGGTTTCATGTTGGCCAGGCTGGTCTCAAACTTCTGACCTCAAGCAATCCATCTGCCTCGGCCTCCCAAATGCTGGCATTACAGGCGTGAGCCTCCACTGTGCCTGGCTTAACGTTTGAATGAAAGCCTGTTTCTGAACAATTTGGACCATGTGCACATCCCTGAACCAATTGCAGTGGCCACAAAATTAGTTGGGAGTCCTGGGCTTTTTCGCTGTCTTACAGTGTAACAGGGATTTCTTTTTTCAGTTACCAGGTGCGTGGAACTTGTTTATATTATTGCTATTTTGATTTAAGTACAAACGCTAGGTTTGAAAAAGAAGAGTGTGATTGACTTTAGCAATAATATTTTAGAGAGTCCGTAGGCTACTGAGGCTAGAGTTGCACTTTAGGTGTTTTGTTTTTTAATTTTTAATTTTTTTTTTTTTTTTTTTTTTTTGCGATGGAGTTTCGCTCTTGTTGTCCAGGCTGGAGTGCAGTGGCATGATCTCGGCTCACTGCAACCTCTGCCTCCCAGGTTCAAGTGATTCTCCTGCCTCAGCCTCCCGAGTAGCTGGGACTACAGACACTCCCACCACACCTGGCTAATCTTGTATTTTCAGTAGAGACGGGGTTTCACCATGTTGCCCAGGCTGGTCTCAAACTCCTGACCTCAGGTGACCCACCTGCCTAGGACTCCCAAAGTGCTGGGATTACAGGTGTGAGCCACCACGCCCTGCTGGCTTACGTGTTTTGATAAGAGCCAGAACTACATCCAGCTGGCTCCTGAAGGTGTGGGCCAATGTTGTTTATCTCTGGGGGGATGCTTAAAACCTGGACGTCTACAAGGCATTGCTGTGGCTGATGCCCTTGCTGAAACTCACCGGAGGAATTGCAGTGCCCCACCTGATGAGATGAGGTTAGACTCAGTTTCCCTGGGGGCCAGTACATTCTAAATGCTGTCCACTCTTCTTTACTGCCGTTGTCATTTATTTCATTTTGCCTGGACAAGTGAGAGGTTGTAACAACTGTTTATGGCCCTTGGGGCTGGAATACCTCTTCTTTCCACTCCACTGTATCTTTTCTTTTCTACTGGATGGAGGGAACATCTGGGGAATGTTCAAGTTTATTTTTGTTTTATCCATAGCTTGGGTGTCTGTGTTCTGATATTCTATTACACCAGTTCAAGGTTTGGCTACTATCAGTTTTTTAAATTTTTTAATTTAATTTAATTTTTTGTTGAGATGGAGTCTCGGTCTGTCACCCAGGCTGGAGTGCAGTGGCGTGATCTCAGCTCACTGTAGCCTCCGCCTCCCAGGTTCAAGCGATTCTCCCGCTGGCTTAGCCTCCCCAGTAGCTGGGATTACAGGTACCTGCCACCACACCCAGAAAATTTTTGAATATATATATATATAATATATATATTAAAAATATAATATATATATATAATATATATATTAAAAAATATAAAAAAATATATAAATATATATATATAAATATTTTTTTAGTAGAGATGGGGTTTTACCGTGTTGGCCAGGCTGGTCTTGAACTCTTGACCTCAAGTGATCTGCCTGCTTCGGCCTCCCAAAGTGCTGGGATTATAGGCGTGAGCCACTGTGCCTGGCCAGTTTTTCTATTTTTTTTTAAAGAGACAGGGTCTCACTCTGTTCCCCAGGATGGAGTGCTGTGGTACGATCATAGCTCACTGCAACCTTAAACTCCTGGGCTCAAGTGAACCTCTCATCTCAGCCTCCCAAGTTGCTGGGATACAGGCACAAAGCACCACGGCTGGCCCATCTATTTTTTGAATTAAATGTTTACATTTTGAGATAATTGTAGATTCACACACAGTTGTAAGAAATAACACAAAGATGCTGTGTCCCCTTTACCCCACTTTCCCAGTGGCAAAACCATAGTACAGTATCACAACGAGGATATTGACACTGATACAGTCAAGACACAGAATATTCTTATCACCACAAGGGTGACTCATGCTGCCCTTTTATGACCATATCCACTCCCCTCTCACCTCCACTCCCTCCTTACCTCATCGAAGTCACTAATATGTTCTCTATGTCTGTAACTTTGTCATTTCAAGGATGTTATGTACATGTATAATCATGCAGTATGTAACCTTTTGGGTTGGCTTTTTTCACTCAGCATAGTTCTCTGGTGATTCATCTGGGAGATTCAACAGAATGGATCAATAGTTCATTTATGGCCTGGCGCGATGGCTCATATCTGTAACCAGCACTTTGAGAGGCTGAGGTGGGCTGATCACCTGAAGTCAGGAGTTCGAGACCAGCCTGGTCAACATGGTGAAACCCTGTTTCTACTAAAAATACAAAAATTAGCTGGGTGTGGTGGTGGGCATCTATAATCCCAGCTACTCAGGAGGCTGAGGCAGGAGAATTGGTGGAACCTGGGAGGCGAAGGTTGCAGTGAGCCGAGACTGTGCCACTGCACTCCAGCCTGGGTGAGAGTGAGAATCTGTTAAAAAAAAAAAAAAAAAAAAAGTTTATTTGTTTATTTATTTATTTTTGTTAGGTAGTTTTGCAAGTTATGAATGTACCACAGTTTGTTTAACCATTCATCAGTTGAAGGACATTTGGGTTATTTTCAGTTTTGGGTTATTACAAATAAAGCTGTTACAAACATTCATGTGCAGGATTTTGTGTCAACGTATGTCTTCATTTCTCTGAGATGAATGCCTAGACCTAGAACTTCTCTGGTAGTTATGTGCTGACTTTTGTAAGAAATGTCAGACTGTTTTCCACAGTGGTTGAACCATTTTACAGTCCTACCAACTATGTAGGCATAGTTGAAGTTTTCTGCATTCTCGCCAACATTTTGTGTTGTCATCATTTTTCTTTTCAGTCATTCATGCAGGTGTGTAGTAATATCTCATTGTGGGTTTAATTTTCATTTCTGTAGTGGTTGACTATATTGACCACCTTTTCAGTGCTTGTTGCCATTTCCATATCCTCTTCAATGAAATGGTTCATGTCTTTTGTCCATATTGTAATTGAATTGCATGCTTTTTTATTCTTGAATGATGAGAGCTCTTTATACATTCTAGATGCTGGTTCTTTGTCAGATATGTGGTTTGCAAATATTTTCTTCCAGTCTGTAGCTTGTCATTTCATCTTCTTAACAGGACCTTTTGCAGAGAAAAGATTTTTAATTTTATTAAGACCAATTTATCAATTTTCCTTTTATGGATTGTGCTTTTGGACCTCTTTGCATAGCTCTAGATCCTGAAGATTTTCTCCTGTTTTATATATTTAATAGCTTTACATTTTACCTTGATGTCTATGAGCCATTCTGAATTCATTTTTGCATAAATTGTGACTTAGGTCAAGATTCATTTTTTTTTTTAACCTATGAATGTTCAATTGCTCTAGCACTATTTATTGAAAAAGCTGTCTTTCCTTATTGTCTTGCTTTTGTACCTTTGTTGAAACAAGTTGGGCAAATTTGTGAGGGTCTGTTTCTGAGTTCTCGCTTCCGTTTTATTGATCCCTGTTTGTAATTCTCCACCAGTAATGCACAGTTTTGATTACTGGAACTACAGACTAAGTCTTGAAATCATGTATACAGACTGACTGGTCTCACTTTCTTCTTCTTTCAAAATTGTTTTAGCTATTCTAATTCCTTATGCTTTTCCATGAGACTTTTAAAATAGGCTTGTATATGCCATATTTACAAAAAAAATTCTTTCTGGGATTTTGATAGGAATTACAAAACCTGTGTATCAATTTGGGCAGAATAGGCATCTTTATACACTGAATCTTCCAATCAATGAATAAGATATGGTGTATCTCTTCATTTATTTAGATCTTCTTTGACTCTTTTCATAGTGTTTTGTAATTTTCAGCATAAAAATCCTACACATGTTTTGTTAGATGTATACCCAAGTATAGTTCTGTTATTGTTGAGTGATTGCAAATGGTATTATATTTTTGACTGTGGTGTCGACATATTTATATAGACATATAGTTGACTTTGGAAATTTTTCTTGTATCTTATGAACTTGCTGAATCCACTTATTAGTTCTGGGAGTTTTTTTTTTGATAGATTTCTTGATATTTTTGATGTAGACAATCAAGTCATGTTATATTCCAGTAGGGACTATTTTACCTCTTTCTGTTTGATCTTTCTGCCATTTATTTTGGTTTCTTGCCTTATTGGGCTGGCCAGAATTTCCAGCACTACGTTGAGTAATATCTTAAGAGAAAAATATTTGGTATTTTGCCACTACAATTTTAGTTCTAGGTTTTTTTTGAAGAAACTCTATCTTTGAGGAAATTTCCTTCTATTCCTATGTTTCTGAGAGTTTTTATGAGTGGTTGTTGAATGTTGTCTAACACTTATTATTTGATATTTAACAAATTACCAAGTATTTGTCAAATACTATATCATTTGAAATGACCATGCAATTTTTCTTTAGTCTGTTAATATGGTGGATTATGCTCATTGATTTCTGAATATTGAGTCAACTTTGCATCCTTGGAATAAACCACACTTGGTGATGGTGTATACTTTTGTTTTATATATTACTCATCTTTACCTGCTGATATTTTGTTGAAAATTTCAGTTTCTATATTCATGAGAAATATTAGTTTGAAGTTTTCTGGTTTTTTTGGTGCGGTCTTTGTCCAGTTTTGGTTCCAAGCTAATATTAACTTCTTTAAATGAATTGGGAAGTGTTGTCTTCTCTTCTGTGTTCTTGAAGAGATTGTGTAGAATTGGTGTTAGTTTCCTTTAAGTATTTGATAGAATTCTCCATTGAAATTATTGGTGCCTGGAGACTCTTTTTCTTGGGTGTTTTAAAATTGCAAATTTAATATTCTTGATAGTTACAGAGCTATTCAGATTATCTATTTAATATTGGGTGAGTTGTGCTAGTTTTACTTTTTGAGGAATTGGTCCATTTCATCTAAGTTGCCAACCTTGTGTATGTATAGTTGTTTGTAGTATTACCTTATTATCTTTTTGATGTTTGCAGGATCTGTAATGATATCTCCTCTTTCTTTCCTGATCTTTGTAACTTGTGTCTTCTCTCTCATGTTACTTTATCAGTCTTGTTAGAGGTTTGTCAAAATTACTGATTTTTGTTCAAAGGCCCAGCTTTTTGGTTCATTGATTTTCTCTATTGTGTTTCTGCTTTCAATTTTCAAAATTTCTGCTCATCATTATTGCCTTAGTCTGTTTGGGCTGCTATAACAAAATACCTGAGACTGAGTAATTTACAGAAAACAGAAATTTATCCCTCACAGTTCTGGAGGCTAGAAATCCAAGATCAATTCAAGTGCCAGCAGATTGGTGTCTGGTGAGCTGGTGAGGGCCCTATCTCCGCTTCCCAATTGGCTCTTTTGCTGTGTCTTCTGGAGCAGATGAATGCTGTGCTCACATACAGTGGAATGGTAGAAGGTCCAAAAAGCGCTTAATAGCTAGTTTCCTCCAGCCGTTTTATAAGGTCACTAATTTTATTCATGAGGGCTCTGCCTCATGGCCCAGTCACCTCCTAATGGCCCCACTTGATGATGCTGTTGCCCTGGGGATTAAGTTTCAACATGAGATTTGGAGGGGACACAAGCATTCAAACCATAGAAATTATTTCTCTACCTCTGCTTTCTCTCAATTTATTTTGCTCTTCTTCCTTTTTTTTTTTTTTTTTTTTAGTTTCTTGGTGTAGAAAATTGGATTAATGATTTGATACCTTTCTTCTTTTCTAATGTAGGCACTGCTGTAACTGTGTTCCACAAATTTTTAGATGCTGTGTTTTCATTTTCTTTTAATTCATTGTACTATTTGATTTCCTTTGAGACCTTCTCTTTGATTCATGGTTTATTTAGAAGTGTGTTATTTAGTTTCCAAGTGTTTGGAAATTTTCTTGTTTTCTTTTTGTTACTGATTCCTAGTTTGATTTTATAGAACTCTTTGAACATATTCTGTATTGAGAATGTGGTCTATTTGGGTGTTTTTGTTTAATGGGCATTTGAAAAGAGCATGTACTCTTATGTTTAGGTGGAATGTTCCACAAATGTCAATTAAATCACATTGGTTGATTGTGTTTTTGAGTTCTATTACATGTTGCTAATTTTCTGTCTAGTTGTTTCTTATCAGTTCTTGAGGGGGGTGTTGAAGTCTCCAACTATGATTGTGCATTTGTCTATTTTTCCTTTCAGTTCTATTAGATTTTGTTGCATATATTTTGTAACTCTATTGTTTGGTACATACGCATTTGGGATTGCTATGTCTTCTTGGTGGATTGCCCTTTTATCATTATATGAGGGCTCTTTCTGTCTCTGGTAATTTTTGTTGTTGTTCTGAAGTCTTGCTTTTTATGACTGAAATTAATGTAGCCCCTGCTGTTTTCTTTTGGTTAATGATTGTATGATATATCTTTTTCCAACCTTTTACTTTCAACCTACCTATATCATTATGTTGAAAGCAAGTTTCTTGTAGGCAGCATATAGCTGGGTTATATTTTTCAATCCACCCTTCCAATCTGTGTATTGTAACTGGTATATTTATTCCATTTACATTAATTTAATTGTTGATATGTTAGGGCTTAAGTCTGCCATTTTAGGTTTTGTTTTATATTTTTCACTCTGTCTTGTATTTTTTTCCTGCCTTTCTGTAGGTTACTTTAATAATATTCAGAATTCCATTTTGATTGAAGTACAGTCTTTTTGAGAGTATCTTTGTGTAGTATTTTTAGTTGTTGCTTTAGGTATTACTTTATATACACAGAATTTATTACAATCTACTGGTGGAATCATAATTTTACCAGTCTAAGTATAGAAACCTGTCCTTTTTTTTTGTTTGTTGGTGTTTGCTTGTTTTTGGTACAGAGTCTTGCTCTGTCGCCCAGGCTGGAGTGCAATGGTGCAATCTTGGCTAACTGCAACCTCCGCCTCCTGGGTTCAAGCAATTCTTCTGCCTTGGCCTCCCAAGTAGCTGAGATTACAGGCGCCCAGCACCATGCCCATCTAATGTTTGTATTTTTTAGTAGAGATGGGCTTTTACCATGTTGATCAGGCTGGTCTCAAACTCTTGAGCTCAGGTGATCCACCTGTCTTGGCCTCCCAAAGTGCTGGGATTAGAGGTGTAAGCCACTGTGCCCGCCAAACCTGTTCTTTAAACATCTTTTTGCCTTCCCTGTTTGTAATACAGTCTATAACGTAATACAATCTTCAGTATTTCCTGCACGTACATTTGGATTCATGTCAGTGTTACAATATTTGCTTCTTGTGGGCTCTCTTTCTTTCAAATATTCTAAGATTCCTTTATTCCATTTCTGCTTGGAGAACTTCCTTCAATCATTCATTTAAGGCAGGTCTGCTGTTGACAAATTCCCTTAGTTTTTCTTCATCAGAGAATATCTTGATTTCTCCTTTATACCTGAAGGGCATACTCCCTGGGCTGATAAATCTTTGTTTCAGCTCTTGAAAATTATTGTGCTACTTCTTTCTGGTCTTCATAGTTTTTAGTGAGAAATCTACCATCATTCAATTTGTTTTTCCTCTATATGTAAGGCATAGTTTTCCTCTTGCTGCTTTCAAGATTTTTTTTTTTTTTTCTTTAGTTTTCAGAATTTTAATTGTAATATACCTTCACAGATTTTTTAAGATTTATCTTGTTTGGGATTCAGTCAGGTTTTTGAATCTGTAAATTTGTCTTTTTTTTTTTTTTTTCTGTGTGTCAAATTTGGGAAGTTTTCAGTCATTTTTCTTTAAATAGTTTTTTACCCATTCTTTCCCCTTTGTCCTTCCAGATCGGCAAAGGCATAAATGTTAGATCTTTTGTTATAGTTCTCCAAGTCCCTGAGGCTCTGTTAATTTCCTTTCAGTCTATTTTTTCTATGTTGTCCAGATGAATAATTTCTATTGTTTTTATCTCCCAGTTTACTAATTCTTTGTTCCCTTCATTCTGCAGTTGGGAATATCCACTGAGCTTTTTATTTTGGTTATTGCATTTTTGCAGTTCTAAAAATTCTACTTGGTTCTTCTTTATATCTTCTATTTCCTTGCATAGGCTTTCTATTTTTTTCATTTGTTTCCTTTGTGCTTGTAATTTCTCATAGAGGCATTTTTTATCATGGCTGCTTTAAAATTTTTGTCAAATAATTCTATTATGTATGTCATCTTGGTGTTGGCATCTATTGATTGTCCTTTTTTCATTTAGTTTGAGACCTTCCTGATTCCTGGTATGATGTATAACTTTCTTTTGAATCCTAGACAATTTTATTGTATGTAATATGAGAGGCTCTGAATCTTACATGGGCCTTCTGTTTTCATTTGCTTTACCTGACACTTCTCCAGCAGCAGAGGTGAGGTTGCTGCCTCATTACTACCAGGTGGAAGCAGAAGTCTAGGTTCCCCACTTGGCCTCTGTTGACACCTAGTGGGAGGGTGGAATTTCATCGTATTTGCTGGATGGAAGTAGAATTCTGGTTCCCTATGTGGTCTCTATGGACACAGCTGTGGGGGTGTTCTCGTTTCTGATAGAAATGGTGAATGTCTTGACTTTTCACTCAACCTCTTGGGACAACATTCCAGTCGGTAAAGGGAGAGATGCCTGGTTACTGTGTGGTGTGAGTGGAAGTCTAGGCTCCCTCAGTGGCCTCCACTGACATCATGGAGGGGACAGCTTCATTAAACTGGCCAGCAAGAATGAAAATCCTGGATCCTTATGCAGACTTTTCTGATCCCACCCTAATGTTGGAGCTGGGTGCCTTGTTACATCTTTGCAAGCACGTATGTGTAGGCTCTCCACTTGGTATTTGCTGGTATGGGTGGTGGTGGAGTCATGCTTTTTGTTTGTTTGTTAATTTTCTGTTGTGTTTGGCTGCAATAGTGTGGTTATTGTCTAAAGGTTTTCTCTCATCCTAGGCTGCCCTGTTTCTGGTTCTTTTGCTGGAGAGATCAAGCTTTTGCTAATGCTTATACTTGTCTGTGACTATTGGTTTTTCTGGGTTTCCATCTTCTTTAACTTGAAGCCTGAGATATACAAGGCAACCACAAACAAATGAACAAACAGAAAAAGCAAACGGAAACACCCAGGGAACCAACTATTGTGTTGTTCTTTGGGCCCCAAGTTTCCCAGCTGGTCGGCCTTCTTTTCCCTACCTTTCAAAGTCTACTTATATTTGTTTTCTATATGATATCCAGAGTTTTCATTTGTACTTAATGGAAAGAAAAGGGAAAAGTGTATCTACCACATCTTCCCAGAAGCAGACATCTGGCTGCCATGACTTTTGAATATTTGTCTCTTTCTTGAACTGAAATCTGCCTTCACTTTAGACCCATCATTGATCCCAGCCTAACCCTGGAATTGTCCCAAATGAAGTGAGCTTATATCCTCCCTGGCAGCCTTTTGAATATTGGGAGACTGTGGCCATGTCCTATCCCTCTTCAGGCCAGAGGCTCTGTTTTCATAGTAATTGCTCAGAGCTCACCAGTGTTCCAAAGCCCATCATCCCTGTGCTCTATAGGTCTCCTGATGTTTGTCTGTGAAGGTTCTTTCATACAATCTATTGTCTTTCTATGTCATCTATTGTCTTTCCCTAGTTTCCATTCTGACCTCGTCTCCTCCACTCCTTAAATCAAACCTATTCTCTTCTAGCCACACTGACCTCAAACATGCCAAACACTTTTCTGCCTTAGGGCCTTTGAACTTGCTGATTCCTCTGCCTGCAAAACTGTTTCTGCGGATATTTCACCGTCTCTTCCATCTATCTGCCTAATCAGGCCATCTCATCTACAGAACTTCTCTGCCATCTCTGTGTAAAATAGTCCCCTGCTCCCAAGTATCTCTTTCCCTTCCCCTAATTTACAGTTCACACTTATGCTGTTTGTTATGGACTGAATGTTTTTGTCCCCTCAAATTTAAATGTTGGAATCCTAACCCTTACTGTGATTGTGTTAGGAGACAGGAGGTAATTAAGTCATGAGGGTGAAGACACCTTGAATGGGATTAGTGACCTTGTAAGAGGAGACACAAGAGAGATAATTTTTCTTTTGGTCATGTGAGAATACAAGAAAAAGATGGTCTTTTGCAAACTAGGAAGAGAGCCCTCACCAGACATTGGATCTCCTGGAACCTTGATGTTGGACTTCCCAGCCTCCAGAACCATGAGAAATAAATGGTTGTTGTTTAAGCCAGTGAGTCTATAGTACTCTTGTTATTGCAGCCTTTGGTAAAGACACCATTTGACTTACCAGGTGCTTACTAGTTTGTTTATTTACTGTCTGTTTCCCTTTACTAGAGTCGAGGGGGCAGGGACTTTTTTTCCGGTGCCTAGAATAGTGAACAATCATTAGTTATTGTTGAGTGAACAAATACTTCATATATCAGGCACCATGCTAGTTGCTAGAGAGGCCCAGTCTCTGCCCTCATGAAACTCACATTACTGGAGAGGAAGTTGCATTTGAAATAGCTAATCACGAGAATAATTAATTGCCTTTAAATGCCTAGGAAGAAAAAATACAGGGTGCTATATTAGCATCACAGGGGCATCCAACCTGCTTTTGGGATTTAGTATAGGCTTCTTTGGAAAAATGATACATAGAAATTGGGCTGGTTATTGATAAAATTATTGATAAAATGTATTTATAAAAATTACATCTATACTTGACTATAAATACCAATTTATACAAATTATCCATCCAGCATGTATTGAGTACCTGCTATATGTCAGACACCATCATAAGTGCTTTCTATTTATTACTTTATTTACCGTGCACAGGTACCTTGTTTCTGCAGCTGCCTGCCTTAGGTCAGACCTCAGCTTTGCCATTTCTGACTGCTGGGGTAAGTCACTTAACTCCCCGATGCATTGCCTTCGTCATTTAAAAAATGAGAATAGGCCGGGTGCAGTGGCTCACGCCTGTACTTCCAGCACTTTGGGAGGCTGAGGCGGGTGGATCACATGGGTCAGGAATTCGAGACTGGCCTGGCCAACATGGTGAAACCCTGTCTTTGCTAAAAATACAAAAATTACCTGGGCATTGTGGCACATGCCTGTAATCCCAGCTACTCAGGAGGCTGAGGTAGGAGAATCTCTTGAACCTGGGAGGCAGAGGTTGCAGTGAGCCAAGATCATGCCATTGCACTCCAGCCTGGGCAACAACAGTGAAACTCCATCTCGAAAAAAAAAAAAAAAAAAAAAGAGAGAGAAAGAAATAATAAATAGTACTTATCTCCTAATTGAATGAGTTATTTTTTTCTTCATTTTATATATGGAGAGATTTAAGCTCAAAGGGAATAAATAATTTGCTGAGATCCCAGGCACAAGATTCCATTCTGCATCTGCCCGACTCATGAATTCTCACTTCCTAGTCAGTGCATTATTCCACAGAAACACACCTCATCCCTAATCTATTGTTCTAATATTTATAACAATGCTGCTACAACTCATTTCTTTTGCTGCTTCAATGAATCACCTCCTGATACTTTTGATTTCTAAGAGCAAAATGCCACCTCAATTTCTATTATCTGCCTGCGCCAAGGAGCAACCCCCAGGTCTATTCTTTGCCTGGCTGTTTTTTTTTTTTCCCCATGCCTTATGGCCCATACTGTCTGATATACAGCAAAATGGCTTGTGATTTAGCGGCAGAAAAGGTTAACTCTAAATAATGATCAGAAAGTTAAAATATAGAGCCAGAATGTTGCTTTAGTTTTTATAGGTTTTAAATAATTTTGCCTCCTTCCCTGAAGGATTTAGCATAATTCAATGAGAAAATTGCATTCCAATCCTGTGGGCTGCTCTGACGTGACTGAATTTCAATGAGCAGAAGAGATGCAAAGTGTCTTTCTGGCAATGAACCTGACTGAGCCATGAGCTCAGAGAGGAATGATGAACCTGGGGAGGGTCCTGGCTTCCCCTAGACTCCTGGGTCTAGTCCGGGGGAACAGGCCAAGTAGCACAACTGGAGTGAGAGGAGGCAACAACAGGGTAGGCTGGGCAAGGCAGAGTGGAGACATTGCATGCTTGTGGAAGAATGCATTGGACCAACACAGCCCAGAGAAATGTCAGGTCTTCTCCTATCTCCTTTTGTGCTATCAGCCCCAGATTGTCACCTTTGTAGGAGTGGTTAGATCCTATCCTTGCCACTTACAAATTATATGAATTAGGATTGTGTCTGGCTACAATGAACAGGGAAACCTAACACTGACTTAAAGAGATAGGGATTTATTTGTTTCCTTTTTATTTGTAACAAAAACCTACAGGCATTCTCAGGTAGCGCACAGCTCAAAGATGCCACTGAGGACCTGGTTCCACCCTCTTCCCTCAGAGGCATTATCATCACATGGCTTCTGCATCACAGGGTTGTTGTGAAGATTAAATTAAGGTAATATATGCAAAGTCCTTGGTATAGTTCTTAGTACCTAGTAAATGCTACATACATGCTTTTTAAACCAAGAGCCTTATTTCAATCTGATTTCTCCCTAAATACTGAGTCAGAAATGTTTTTCCACATTAATAGAAATCAGCATCATGTTTTTTAATGGGTGCATAATACTACGGGCTTAGCATTATTGTTTAACAGATCCTCTATTGTTGGATAGCCAGATTCCTTCCAGTTTTCCATCATTGTAAATACCCTTATTCAGAAATCTTTGTACACTAATCTAACAATTTTTCTTTTTCTTTATTGGGCCGAAGTGTGAACCAATTCCTTCCTTCCTTCCTTCCTTCCTCCCTTCCTTCCTTCCTTCCTTCCTACCTCCCTCATTTCCTTCCTTCCTTCTTTCCTTCCTTCCTTCCTCCCTCCTTCCCTCCTTTCCTTCCTTCCTTCCTTCTTTCTTTTTTCTTTCTTTCTTTCCTTCCTTCTCTTTCTTCCTCCTTCCTTCCCTCCTTCCTTCCTTCCTTCCTTCCTTCCTTCCTTCCTTCCTTCCTTCCTTCCTTCCTTCCTTCCTTCCTTCCTTCCTTCCTTCTTTCCTTCCTTCTTTTTCAGGGTCTTGCTCTGTTGCCCAGGCTGGAGTGCACTAGCACAATCTCGGCTCACTGCAGTCTCCACTTCCCATGCTCAAGTGATTCTCCTGCCTCAGTCTCCCAGGTAGCTCAGACTACAAGCATGTGCCACCATGCCTGGCTAATTTTTGTATGTTTTGTAGAGACGGAGTATCACCATATTGCCCAGGCTGGTGTCAAACTCCTGAGCTAAAGTGATCCGTCCACCTCAGCCTCCCAAACTGCTAGAATTACAGGTATGAGCCACAGCACCTGGTGCCACTGATTTTTCCATGGATAAATTCCCAGGAGTGGAATTGCTACAATAGCGCTTGCCGTGTGCGCGTGTGCATGCATGCATGCTTGCGTGTGTATGTGTGTATGTGTGCGTGTGTGTGTGTGAGAGAGAGAGAGCAAGCAAGCAAGCTCTGGGACAGATATGTAAGTTACACATGTTTCCCATTCCTGTTTGACTTCCTGTCTCAAGATCTAGTTTGGAGGTCTAAAGGGAGTGGTCCCTGCCTTGTACTCACACAAAGACTGGTTCTCACTTCATTGCAGTCAGGACTGGCGTTTTCCATGGCTAGGCGAGTGTACTCTTTGGAATAGGGTTCAGTCAGTCCCATTGGCTCCCTGGCCTCTCTCCAATCAGGAGTTCAGAAATGAGTCTTCCAGTGTCCTCCAAAACTGAATCCCTCAACGGATCCTGAACCACCACGTTGCAAAGCCAGGTGGTGCCATCAGTAGATAACACTGTTTCAGAAGGTGAACTCTTCCTGGTAATGACAACTAATGTTTACTGAACACCCTCTATGTGCCAGACACTGTGCTAAGCCCTTTGTAAGCACTGGATAACCATGACAATCTCAGGAGGTACGTGGCATCATCATTCCAACTTTTCAGATGAGGAGACTGAAGCTTTGTTCAAGGTCAAAGAAGGAACAAGAGATAGATCTGGGAACCTAGAGCCTGGCTTCCTGACCTCTGTGTACCTCTGCTGCTTTTTCTAGGTGACTGTCTAAAGTCTGACTAGAGAAGGACCGCCATCTCCATGACCTCACACTTTTAGGGGAAGCCTATGAGATGCTGGGCATTGTGTGATCATTGAATGTGGGCGTGCTCCTCCTGCCCCCACAGTGTAGCCTATATAATCCGTACACTCAGAATGACACTTTTTACCAGACTTTGTAAGTGGGAGACTGGGTTTCGGAGTTTTAATTTTCATGAGTCATTGAAAGGGATGTTCTGGACACTCACTAATGTCAAATGAAGTCTTTTGTGTGCCACGTAGAATTGAAATCTCTCTTGACCCAGCTTCATTGCAAAAACGCTTTGTCTGTGGGGATGCCTCGGGGTCCAACCACTCAAAACCCAAGGGCGTTCGTCCCTGTGGAGCCTGGCAATGCTCTGATTTGCTGCAGGCTACACATTGTTGGGTCGCACCATGATCATAACTGGGAAACTGAACAGCAGGTGTTAACACACGGAGATTCTGCACGACACAAATCAATTTAAAAAGCAATTTGCCTGTGGTGAGCGACTAATAATAAAATGATGGTACTGCAGCAGAGATAGCCAGCTACTTTTTGAAAACATGCACTTCCTCTGAATCATGTGGAATGATGGGAAGTGGCTGTTTCATTCCGCAGGCTCCGTTGCTCCAGGTATGGTCGTACAACTAGATCTGAAACCAGCTCAATTTCACCATAGAACTGAAGCCTGAAAACTTACATTTGTTTTATCTGAGTTCCTTTCTCAGGAAAGTGACTATTAGGCCTCCTAGATAGTATCAAAGAACAGAAACTTCCCCTATCACAGCATCCAGACAATGAGATGCACCTGCTGCCTGTTGACCAACTCCTCTTTCTTATCATCCCCCTAATTTCTGTTTTCCTACATGTGGGCACTATGATACGCCAGACCCCTCATCTGACCTGCTGCCTGTCCACTAGCTCCTATATAAATCCCTAACTTTAGTTAGTTGGAGAGATGGATTTGAAACTGGTCTCCTGTCTCCTGGCTGGTGTCACCCATATTAAAGCCTTTTTTCCCTGGCAATATTTGTTGTCTCAGTGATTGACTTTCTGTGTGGCAAGCAAACGGACTTAGGCAGAACCTCTGACAGTCGGCAGCAAATTCACCATTGGACCTGATAGTGGTCACTTTGGGGTTAGAACCTTTAAGAGCCAGGCTGTCTATTTCATCTTTCTGCATGTCCTATGGGATGTGGAGGAGTCTGAGGTCCCTGGGGATGGTGGAAGGAGCCTGGTTACTGACCCCTGGAATGCAGTGTCACCAGTGTCCAGGGTCACTCACATCAGACTGTTACATATAGAAGGAAAAACGAAACTTCTATTATAGTAAGCCACTAAAGTTTTGGGATTTATTTGTTGCCTCAGCTAGTGTTACCCTAACTAATACATCAGCTTATCAGAAGTTTTTTAAATGAGTTGAGTGAGGATGTTTCCAGTGACAAATGGAAGAAGAGAAAAGCAATGACTTGGAGCAGAGCTGATGCTCTGAGTAAGGCTATTTCCCAGGGCCTCCAAACACCCCAAGCCAACGCTGATCATCAGGGGCCAGTCTTCCTTGGGGGCTGGGTGGGGAGAGTGTTGCGTTTGGCAAAGGTGGTATCTCTGTGCATGTTTGGGGGAATGATCTCCCAAAGTGGTCAGTAAGTGCCAGAGGTGGAGGGAATGCTGAGGTCAAACATCATTAAGTCCAAGGAACACGGATATGTCAGAAGTGGAGGACAAAGGCAAGAAGAACAATCCCAGAGTTGGGCAGGGATGAAGCCAGAGCACCCGAGATGAACAGGGACAGGGTGACACAATTGAATTAATTGGTGGGTGAAGAGGGAACTTGCTTCCAAGGCACAGAAAGGGAGGATGATCAGTATCTCCTCCACAGGTAGATGGGAAATAGAGGAGAGGCTGGGGCTCTCCACATGTGGACCTGGAGCTGGAGAATGAATTGAAAGCTGGTAGCAGCAGGCTGAGGCAAGGAGGCAAGCAGATTCTGTGCACTGTAGTCTGGGGCTGAGAGCTTTATCGAGGTGCAGTCCCTCTCTGCCATCACTGCCTGCCAGCAGCCATTTCTCCACCTTCTGAAACAGTGTCCTGATTTTCCTTTGAGAAATTTGCTTTATCACTAAATCCTATTGGCTCAGGTGAGGCTAATGCTGCCTCCCGGTCTCAAGAGATGGGGGGTGACCTGTGCTTGACCAGTCAGCACAAAGCACCCATGTTAGCTGAAGTGATTGGTTCAGGGATGGGCATGTGACCCGAGTCAGGCCAGTAAAAGCCAGTGCTGGGATTTGTATTGGACCTATGGGAAAAGAGGTTCTCTTCCCATTGCAGTAGCTGGGCAGGTAGAAAAAAAGCTTGGAGATGCTGTAGGGTACGTTGAGAGAGGAGAAGTTGCCTGAGTGTGACTGCAACACAGAGACACAGGTCTTTGATGCCATCCTTTGGTATCTGGATACAGTTATGCTTGAAGCTAGACTTGAAAGTTACACGTACCAATTACCCCTAATCTATTAAACAATTTTTAAGTTGGTTTAAGTACAACCGCAAGAATCCTGAGTGCTGTGTTTCCTATTCTAGCTCCTGGTGTCTCTTGGGGCTTTTTTTTTTTCTTTCTTTCTTTCTTTCTTTTTTCTTTTTTTTTTTTTTTCTGAAACAGAGTCTTGCTCTGTTGTCCAGGCTGGAGTGCAGTGGCGTGATCTCGGCTCATTGAAACCTTCGTCTCCTAGGTTCAAACGATTCTCCTGCCTCAGCTTCCCCAGTAGCTGGGATTACACGCATGAGCCACCACACCCACCTAATTTTTGTAGTTTTAGTAGAGACGGGGTTTCACCATGTTGGCCAGGCTGGCCTCGAACTCCTGAGCTCAAGTGATCCACCGGCCTTGGCCTCCTAAAGTGCTGGGATACAGGTGTGAGCCACCGCACCTGGCCTTACTTTTCTTTTTTAAGAGATGGGGCTCTTGCTCTGTCACCCAGGCTGGAGTGCAGTGTGGCAGAATCATAACTAACAGCAGCCTCAAACTCCTGAGCTCGAGCAATCCTTCCCCATCCTCCTGAGTAGCTGGGATTACAGGCATGCGCCACTGCACCAGGCTAGTTTTTTGAATTTTTTGTAGAGACAGAGTCTTGCTATGTTGTCCAGTTTGGTATGGAACTCTAGCCTCAAGCAATCTTCCTGCCCTGGCCTCCCAAAGTGCTGGGATTACAGGCATGAACCACCACTCCTGGCCCACTTCTGGGGCTTACTTTTGACCTTCTTCCCCTCCAAAACATTATAAATGGCTTTTTATGAGGATTTCCCTGAGAAGGGAATTCCATAGCTTCCATCACTTTCAGGGTGAGCTAGTTTCCTTCAGTACTCCCGGAGTTCCGCTGCTTTATTTATTCCTTCTTATTCTTAGTAAAGATGATTGTTTTCCACTGAGAAGCACTGAATTCACATTTGCTACATCATGTGTCTGTGATGTTGAGCATCTAGCTTGAGGCAGGCACACTCCATGCAAACATCTCATTTAATTCTCACAGCAGTCCTGGGAGGGAGGTTTTATGATACCCATTTTATAGATGAGAGGAAGCAACTGGCCCAGGATCCCAGTGGGCAGTAGGTCTCAGAAAGGATCAGACAGAGGAGATGTCAACTCAATAGGCATCCCCTGTTTAGGGCAGTTATTTGCAAAGGAGCAGCCTAGAGAGAGTAAAGAAGTTCCCCTAGCATAGCTTTCCTCCCCTGGGACTCCAGGGCCAGGCCTGAAGATCTAGTATCAGGAGGTTCATCCCCTCCGCCTTCCCTGGAAATGCGCTAAGTCCTCGCTGGCTGCAAGCAGAGTTCCCCTTGCAGGAAGAAAGCCAAGAGCAGTCACACATGATTCACCACCGTCCTCGAAGCTTTCAGGATTGTCCTCTTTAAAAGAAGCCAATTTATTTTTTATTCAAAATCCATACGAAACAATTGAACAATAAAACTGTCAGCCTCACTGTCTCTCTTTCAGCGGGGAAACATGATCACATCTGAAATTAAGCCTCCTCCCTCCCTCCCTCCTTCCCTTCCTCTTACTTTTCCTTCCACAAACAGCTTTTTGAGCACTTACCATGCTCCAGGACCCGTGCTGAGTTCACATTTTCCCTTCGCATATAGTTCCTTCCTGAGATCTATTTTTAAGGCATTTTCTGATGTCCAAACTTGGCTTTCAACCATTGGAGGAGTTTCAAATCAGTCACCTTTAAAAGAAAAGATGCCCGGGCTGAGAGAGCAAGGCCCTTGGTTTTGAGAGGAGCTCTGTGATTCATCAGCTATGTAACCTTGGTCGGGGATGCCCTGTCTCTGCTCCTAAATTTCTTCATCTGAAAATTGGCACCGAGATTCTTGTGCTGTGCATCTCATTTCTGGCCTGTTCTCTAAGGGAAGCTCCTCGTCTTGGTTACCATTCATCATTAGTACCTCAAGCAATGTATGGCACCAGTAGGGGTTCAATGCATTCGTGGCGAATGAAGGAATAAAGGAAGGTCTGGGTTAGGACCGTTGTTCTGAAAAGAAGGGGACCCTAATCCTAGTCTTCCAGGGACCTCCAAACAAGGGCCATGGGACTCCATCCCAGAGGCTGGAGCCTCTATTCGGAGTTTTAAATCACCAGGGGGTGTAGGGCCTAGGATGGGAAACTGACACGAGGCTGTGCTGGCTTAGCTGAGCGTGAGTAGGGAGTGCCGGTAGAGAAACTGCTTACATGCCACTGTGGCACTCCCAGCCCCATCCACTGAGCTGGGGGAGGCTCTATCTGGAGATAAATGCAACCTTTGCAGGTCACATCTTTATGCTGGCCCGAGGCAAGGCAGGAACTGCCTTCATCCGAGCTGGGAAACATAAAACCCCCATGCACCATTGATGAGCTCTGCCGGCAGCGTTTATGGACAGGCTTTATCTCTCGGGTGTCATACATTATTGACGCTGCCTCCCCTGCCCCCTGGATGACTGCTGAAGGGCAAAGCAGCCTCTAGGGGTGGGGTGGGGGTCTACAGTCCTACCAGCCTCGGGTCTGTCCTGATGCTTGTCAACCCACTGCTTGTCAGGGGAGCTGTGGTGGTAACAGCCTGGGTTTTAGAATCTGAGGCTTTATGGCTTATTTCACCCTCTGATCCTCTATTATTTCATTAGTACAAGGAGGAGTGGATCCTAGTATCCAGGATTGTAGGGGAGGATTAGGTGACACAATGCATGAAAAGAACTTAGCACAGCCCTACAGCCAGCACATGATAAGCCCTCAATAAGTAGAAGCCGCAGAATCACAAAAAGCGCTTTGTGAAAATAAGTACTGTCTGCAGGTGTGGGTTGATTTTGTGGGAGGTCCCAGCTCCGAGGCATAGTGGGTCAGACTCTGAGCCTGGGTTCGAATCCCAGCTCTACCACTCTCCAGCTGTTCCTCGGTTCTTAGGCAAGTGCCTTGGTTGACTCATCTGTAAAATGGGATAACGATAGCACCTACTTCAAGGACAGTGCACTGAGCTAACAGAGAGAGCTTAGAACAGTGCTTTGCATGTTGCCAGCACTCTGTAATGGTCTCGGATGTCATTGAAGGCTCCCCCTCCAGCCCCCATGTCTATGCTTTATCTGACCAACTCTTAGGCATGGATCCTTTTTTTAATAGAGTAGGACCAATATTTACCCCTTCGTTTCACCTCCCCGTCTGTGATGGGGATTGGATGATGGATGTGCAAAATCGTTATGGTAGAAAGAATAATGGTCTTCCAGAGATGTGCATCTCTCAGTTCCTGGAACCTGTGAATGTGTTATCTTATGAGGCTAAAGAGACTTTGCAGGTGTGATTGCATTAAGGATCTTGAGATGAAGAGATTATCCCGGATTATTTGATGGGCCTGATGTAATCACAGGGGTCCTTATAAGAGGGAAAAAGGAGAGTCAGAGTTGGAGATTTGAGGACAGAAGCAGAGGGAGGGAGAGAGGGAGAGAGTGAAGGAGTGAGGGGGAGGAGAGAGAGAGGCTGAAGATGTTACACAGCAGTTCCTGAAGTTGGAGGAAGAGGCCATGAGCTCAGGCAGGCAGCCTGTGGACGCTGGAAAGACAAGGAAACAGATTTTCTCCTAGAACCTCCTCTAGGAACACAGGTGCCTTCAGAATTTCTTTAGAACACAAGTGACTTTAGAATTTCTGACCCTGAGAACTATAAAATAATCCAATTGTGTTGTTTTAGGCCACAGCATTTGTGGTAATTTGATAGCAGTGATTCAAAATGAATACAGTCATGTAGCAAAAAGGGAGATCTGCCCCTTCTCCCTTGGCAGTTGCAGTGTGAGGCAGCCCTGGGCACCAGGAGGGCCAGGGTCCTCCCCTGTCTCACTGTGCGAGTTGGGTGAATTCTGAGCCTTCTCTGAGCTTGGTTTGCTCATCTGTACAGTGGAGACTACAATGGTTGTGGGGATGAAAACCAAAATGCTGAAAACACAGACTTCTAAGCCAGAGCCTGGCATATAATAGCCACTCAGAGGATTGAAGCTTTCCTCCCCACATCCTTTCAGCCCAGCATAAACAGAGCTCACCCTTCCCTCAGCTATTTGGTCATTTCTGACAGCTGGGTGTATGGGCAGATATCTAGCATGGGCCTGCATGAGGGGTAAGGGTGTGTTAAGGGCAGGAGACCAGGGTCTGGGCTATTATTTGATGGGAAATGGGCAAGTCAAGAAGTTTATTCTGGTGAGGTACTGTGGCTCATGCCTACAATCCCAGCACTTTGGGAGGCCAGGGCAGGAGGATGGCTTGAGGCCAGGAGTTTGAGACCAGCCTGGGCAATATAGCGAGACTCTGTCTCTACAAAAAGTTTAAAAATTAGCCGGGCGTCATGGCATGTGCCTGTAGACCTAGCCACTCAGAGGTTCAGGCAGGAGAATGGCTTAAGCCCAGGAGTTTCGGGCTGCAGTGAGCTATGATCGTGCCACTGCACTCCAGCCTGGGCAACAGAGTGCGACCCTGTCTCTAAAAAACAAACAAAGGCCGGGTGCGGTGGCTCACGCCTGTAATCCCAGCACTTTGGGAGGCTGAGGCGGTTGGATCATGAGGTCAGGAGATTGAGATAAGGCCATCCCGGCTAACACAGTGAAACCCTGTCTCTACTGAAAATACAAAAAATTAGCCAGGCGTAGTGGCGGGCGCCTGTAGTCCCAGCTATTAGGGAGGCTGAGGCAGGAGAATGGCATGAACCTGGGAGGCGGAGCTTGCAGTGAGCCAAGATAGCGCCACCGCGCTCCAGCCTGGGCGACAGAGCGAAACTCTGTCTCAAAAAAAAAAAAAAAAAAAACCACAAAAAAAACCCAAAGATTGATTTTATTGGCCTCCTTTCTCATGGTCTGACCACTGAAGTTCCAATTCAGTGTTAAACAGACCAATTCTTGTTTCCATAGTGATTGCCCTAAGGTTTTTTCACCATAGTTTTAGCAACAGTTGTGTCAACATAGTCACTGAAAACTTGTTGGAGAGGTGGCATTTTTGGAGAGTGTGGACCCAGAGAATGACTACCTCTTGTTTTACCCAGAAATGTCACTGACTGAGACCTCAGCATTCATTCATTCAACAAATATTTACTGAGTACCTACAAGGGGCTGTAGCCCAGCCTTTTTTATTTAAAATTTTTTTTGTGTTTAAATGCGAATGGACAGAGACTGACAATAGATATCTAAGGAGGTAAATAAATATATATAAACTTTTGTTTATTTTTTATTTTTAAATTGTTTTTGAAACAGAGTCTCAGTCTGTCACCCAGGCGTGATCTCTGCTCACTGCAACCCCCACCTCCTGGGTTCAAGCGATTCTCGAGTAGCTGGGATTACAGGCCTGCGCCACTACATCCAGCTAATTTTTGTGTTTTTAGTAGAGAGGGGATTTCACCATGTTGGCCAGGCTGGTCTTGAACTCCTGAGCTCAAGTGATCTGCCCACCTCGGCCTCCCAAAGTGCTGGGATTACAGTTGTGAGCCACCGTGCCTGACCACATAGGGACATTTTAGATTTCAGTAAGTGTTACACAGAAAACAATAGAATGACAGAATAGGCATGACTGAGGGAGGCAGAGCTCTCTGGGGAGGATGTTTGACCTGGGTCCCTGAAGGAAGGCAGTGAGGTGGATGGAGGTCCTCTGGGTGGGTCCCCAAGTTGGGAGCTGTGACAAGCCAAATTAGTTCTCATCCGCAAGGCCCATCTGGTGAGTGAACAGGAATTTGTAGAGTCCTAGCTCAGCACGGCAGGTGCATTCAAAATACAACAAACAGCCAGGAGCTATTAAGGGACTGGAGTGACTGGAAAATGACCTTCCCTGGGAACAGCTTAGAATATTCTCTCACCAGGGTGAGGAAGGGGAGGGAGGGGTAAGGGTGAGTTTCAGGGTGTGCTGCTGATGGAGATGCCGACATGAAGCAAGCATTTTGTGGAGGCACATTCTTTACCTGCAGGGCCTATTTCTATTTGTAATGGAGATGGGAGAACAGGAGGCCCATGTGGCTTATAGCTCACCTTCCCAAAGGACCGAAAGGTGCACTGAGCTTAAGAGATAGGAACACACACCCTACAGCCAGATGCCCTGCGTTCACATCCAGCTCCACCATTTGGCAGTCCCGGCAGGGTCATTCAGCCCTTTTCTGCCTTGACTTTCTTATCTGGAAAATGGGGGTGAAGACAGTACCTACCCTTAAGTTGGTTATGAGATGTAAATGCGTTGCTGTTTTTTTCTCCACATGTCATCTAGTGAGTTTTTAAAAAGTTTCAATTACTTAGTTTTTATTTCAGAGACACAGTCTCGCTGTAGTGCAGTGGTGTGATCATGGCTCACTGCAGCCTCCAACTCTGAGGCTCAAATGATCCTCCTACCTCAGTCTCCTGAGTAGCTGAGACTACAGGCACACAGCATTATGCCTTACTAATTTTATTTTTTATTTATGTATTTTTTTGTAGAAACAGCATCTCTCTATATTGTGCAGGCTGGTCTTGAACTCCAGGGCTCAAGTGGTCCTCCTGCCTCAGCTTCCCAAAGTGCTGAGATTACAGGCATGAGCCATTGTACCCTGCCTAATACATTACCACATAGTTCTGGCACATTATAAATGCTGATGTGGATGTGTGAATAGACTCACATATTCTGTTAAAGAAATACAATTTAGATGTCTGACCTCATGTCCAAACAAGATTTGCACATCATTATATTCAGGGATCCACTCACAGGTTTGAAAGAGTCATTTTTTTTCTAAAATCTTAAATTTATATCCCATCCCTGGACCTCACTGCCCATAGGGAACACACAACTGGTAATATTTTAGAACTCTCATTATTATCTTATGAAAACTATAATTATATTGCTTTGCCTTTTTTCCCCTGAGGGGGTTAAAATGTTAATATGTTCATTCGAGATGTGCCATGATTCTTGTGAGACTGTTTGGGCACCTTTTTATTTTTTAATATGTCAGGAGCCTCAAAGAATGGCAGGGGCTCAGTCCTCTTCGGTTTTTGGAGGCAATCGGGTGGATGAGGAGGAGGAGGAGAGAGGGAAGGGGCTGATGCCCTTGGTGGATCCTGGGCGCAGGACCTGGGCACAAGCTTTCTCTTTACTCCCATGATGGGGAAGTAACGAGTTCAGAACGCTGCCACTCCAGCCACTATGATTTTCAATCTTTAGCAATTCTGACTTGTCATGCCACCTGTAGCCCTGTTAGTCATGGTGCAGTCTGGAACTCAGGGTGGCAGGCAAAATGACTGTTGACATTGTCACATTGTCATGACATTTGTCACCCCACCTGTCTCCAGGGGCCAGCACCCCACAGGTGGCCCCCTGCCATTTCTCACCTGCCCCTCTCCTCCGCCCCCAACCACTTGGTATCCAGAGCTCGGAGAAGTGGGCAGTCCACCTCCAGGTGCCAGGATAGTTACCGGGGCCTTCAGCACCACCTTGCCTGGCCCTTTCCAGCTGCCCAAACTGAAGATCTTCCAGCTTCCCGGCAGGCCTGCCCACACCCTGAACCAGGCTAGCCTTAGGCTGAGAAGATTTTAGGATTTCTAAGCGAGCAGTTTGGAATTGGGAGTCAGAGAGACTTGGGTTTCCATCTCGGCTCCTCTACTTGGTCTTGAAGAAGTTACTCTTCATCCTGTCTACCCGACTTTCTGCACCTGTAAAATGAGTCAAAGCGCATTTTACAGATCCAGATCTTCTGTAAGAACTGGCTGAGATGTACATGAAGGCAGAACAGCCACATGGCACCGGGCACTTAGAACGTGCTTGGTAACTGTTAATAACATGAGGAAGGCCAGCGCTTGATGGACTTTGAATCTAGAGGGTCTGGGGACCCCTAGCCCTAAACATTCACCTAACATTGTTGTTTATATTTTCCCCATCACTGGACACTGACTCAGTTTTTTTGGACAGTGTTCCTCATTCCAGCTTTGACCTCAACCTCCCACAGCCCATCCTCCTGGTGCACCACATCCTGCTCTGTGACTCAGAGCTAGTTCACCTCAGATCACCAGACCCCAACCCCCAATGCGAAGAGCCCTGCCGGAGGCTGAGACCCCTAGACTCTATGGTGCCTCAGATGGGACGGGTCCCTTCATGCAGCCATTGAGGATCCAGCTCCCCCGCCCTAGGGGCTGCTGCCTTACCCAGCTCTTCCTGGTTATAACAAATCTGAGTGTAAATCAATACAGCAGCCAGGAGGCACAGATTACCTTGTCCCTGGTAGCCACAACTGCACTCAGCCACCACCAGCAGCATTAATAGCCCTCAGCCACTATACTGAGACCTTTACTTTTGTAAAATCTCTGGACACTCAGAACTCCAGGATTTTAGAGACGAGAAACCAGAGGACCAAGAAAGTCAGGCAACCTAAGGTTGCAACCTAAGGAGTTCTGGGTGATGAGTCAGGCCAGGTATGACAGTCTCAATATTTATAACTGGCACAGTTATGCCCATAATAGGATGAAGACAGCCATGAGCTTGGGCAGGGTCTGGAGCTCTAGAGAGAGTGCTCTCTTTTTTTTTTTTTAAAGAAGGCGTTTCACCGTTTCACTCTTATTGCCCAGGCTGGAGTGCAGTGGTGCAATCTCGGCTCACCGCAACCTCTACCTCCTGGGTTCAAGCGATTCTCCTGCCTCAGCCTCCCGAATAGCTGGGATACAGGCATGTGCCACCATGCCTGGCTAATTTTGTATTTTTAGTAGAGACAGGATTTCTTCGTGTTGGTCAGGCTGGTCTCGAACTCCCAACCTCGGGTGATCTGCCCACTTCAGCCTCCCAAAGTGCTGGGATTACAGGTGTGAGCCACCGTGCCCAGCCTGGAGATCTCTTGAGGGAAGAACTGGGGGGCCTGGAGTGAGGACAGGCTGGCCAGGGAGGGGACTATTTGAGGCAACTGTTTAACAAATTATTATAGGAGGTTTTCAATATTTTAACAAGTTTCGGAGCCAGTCTTGGGTGGGACTGAAGCTCCAGTTTCCCCGCTTTCTTTTCTTCTGTGTTTTCTCCTCCTCTTCTTTGTCTTCCATTGTTCTCATCTCCTTTTCCGTTTCTGCCTCTTCCCTCTTTTCCTCCCTTTATCTTCCTCTTCCTCCTCCTCCAGAAGTCCCCACAGGCAGGAGCATGTCTTAGTCAGCTCAGGCCACTAGAACAGAGTCTCACAGACTGGGTGGCTTTGGCAACAGAAACTTATTTTCTCACCCTTTTGGAAGGAGTTCTGAGTGTTCAGAAGTATTACAAGAGAAAGGTCTTAGTATAGCAGTGGAGGGCTATTAATGCAGGGTCAGCAGACTGAGACGACCTGCAAAGCTGTCTTTTGTGGTGGAAATGTGCATCGGTAGAGGGTCCCCATTCATGCAGCCAGGCCTTTCGTGGTTTGGATCTAGGAGGGAGGAACTGAATCTGACACCTTAAAGATCTGAAAGAAACTTTTGGCCGGGCGTGGTGGCTCACGCCTGTAATCCCAGCACTTTGAGAGGCCGAGGCTGGTGGATCATGAGGTAAGGAAATCGAGTCCATCCTGACCAACATGGTGAAACCCTATCTCTACTAAAAAAAAAAAAAAAAAAAAAAAAAAAAAAATTTAGCCAGGCATAGTGGTGGGTGCGTGTAGTCCCAGCTACTCAGGAGGCTGAGGCAGGGAAATCACTTGAACCCGGGAGGTAGAGGTTGCAGTGAGCCGAGATCGCGCCACTGCACTCCAGCCTGGTGACAGAGTGACAGAGTGAGACTCCATCTCAAAATAAATAAATACATAAATAAGAAACATTTACCATCTATGCTCTGTGGGGGGTGCTACCTGTGTGGTTTCATCTATATAACAAGACTACCTTTGCCAGCCAAGCCTCCTCCACTTCTCCTTCCATAACCTGCCTTGCCACTGAAACCTGATTTACCACCATAGACTGTTTTTGGGCCATGCTCTGAGCGTGTTACAGGAAAGGGGTCCTGATCCAGACCCCTCCAGGAGAGGGTTCTTGTATCTCACGCAAGAAAAATTCAGGACGAGTCCGTAGAGTAAACCGAAAGCAACTTTATTAAGAAAGTAAAGGAATAAAAGAATGACTACTCCATAGACACAGCAGCCCCAAAGCCTGATGGTTGCCCATTTTTATGGTTATGTCTTGATGATACGGTAAACAAGGGGTGGATTATTCACATCTCCCCTGTTTAGACCATATAGGGTAACTTCCTGACATTACCATGACATTTGTAAACTGTCATGACGCTGGTGGGAGTGTAGCAGTGAGGACGCCCAGAGGTCACTGTTGTCACCATCTTGGTTTTGGTGGGTTTTGTCTGGCTTCTTTGCTGCACACCGTTTTATCAGCAAGGTCTTCATGACCTATGTTTTGTGATGTCCTCCTATCTCATCCTATGACTTAGAATGCCTTAATCATTTGGAAATGCAGCCCAGTAGGTTTCAGCCTCATTTTACCCAGCTCCTATAGAAGATGGAGTTGCTCTGGTTCACATGCTTCTGACAAGCCCACTTTCTTTCTGTTACTTCAGGATGATATAAAACTTCTTCATCCTGTAACCCCAAAGCTCATCCTGCTCACGGCACAACAGCCAGTAAGTTGAGACAAGGCGTTGTGGCAAGGAAGGGGACTTTATTTCAGAGAGCCAGCAAATCAAGAAGATGGTGGACCAGTGCCCTAAAGAACCACCTTAAGTTAATACCAATCTCTGGCTCCTTTCATGTTAGGGGAAGGGGGAAGAGGGAGGGGTTTGAGGTCATCTGGGTGGCAACAAGGATCCAAGGGGTTGTGAAACTTTTTTTGTCCTTGGTCAGGTCACAATGCTCCTATACATCTTTAATGTAACATTGACACTTGTATGTACACCCTTCTTATCTCCTTGGGAGTTAGTTTTGGGAAGAGAATAGTATCATCCTTGCTTTAAAGTTAAACTATAAATGAAATTCCTCCCATAGTTAGCTTGGCCTATGGGCAGAGATAAGCACAAGCAGTCGGCCTAAAATATATCACTATAGGGAAAATGGGGAGGTTAGGAGTAACATGGAGTTAGCCATGCTAGGCCTCCTTTTCACTGTTACAATCTCACCAGGACTGGGGGTTTGGATCTTCACTCTGAGGGCTCATGTGTATACACAAATGTGATGGTTAATATTGAGTGTCACCTTGATTGGATTGAGGGATGCAAAGCGTTGTTCATGAGTATATCTATGAGGGTGTTGCCAAAGGAGATTAACATTTGAGTCAGTGGGCTGGGAGAGACAGACCCACCCTCCATCTGGGTGGGCACCATCTAATCAGCTACGAGGGCAGCTAGAATAAAAGCAGGCAGAGGAACGTGGAAGGACTTGACTTGCTGAGTCTTCTGTCCTCCATCTTTCTCCCGTGCTGAATGCTTCCTGTCCTTAAACATCAGAGTTCAAGATCTTCAGCTTTTGGACTCTTGGGCCTACACCAGTGGTTTGCTGGGGGCTGTCGGGCCTTTGGTCACAGACTGAAGGCTGCAGTGTCAGCTTCCCTACTTTTGAGATTTGGGACTCGAACTGGCTTCCTTGCTCCTCAGCTTGCAGACGGCCTATTGTGGGACTTCACCTTGTGACTGTGTGAGTCAATTCTCCTGATAAACTCCCGTTTATATAGTCACCTATCCTATCAGTCCTGTTTGTCTAGAGAACCCTGACTAATACAACATCAAATAAATGTGTACGCCTTTTTTTCTATTCATCAATCTGCATCATGTCAGTGATTTTCAGTGAACCTTCAGGGGGCCAAGGGTGCTGGCCCCTACAGTACAATACTATCAACAAAACTGCAGATTTTATTTAGATTTCACCAATTTTCCCATGAATGTTCTTTTTTTCTGTTCCAAAATCCAAGCTGGAGCCACACTCTGCATTTGCCCTTTCACATGCTAGATTTCAAACCCAAGGCACAGAGGCAGGAAGGACCTGGCTGAGGTTTTCCCATGCAAAGGTGGATCTCCAGCCCCTTTGTCTGTGTTTTCTTCCCAGGATGTGCATAAGAATTCCCTGGAGCTTTTTGTAGTTCCTCCATTGAAGCCACTGCCATCCATGGGAAGCTCTTGGCCCCTGGAACACAGCTACCCCGTGACTCGCCCACAAATGCCATGGTGCAGCTCCCTCTCTGTGGTGTGTGGGGACAGTGCTGGCAGGCTTTAGTTTCCTCATTACTGGAATAGGGATGACGATCATGTAATTGCCTGACAGGTTCTTCTTGCCCACTGCACAGATTAACCCAATTCACTGAGACAGCATTATTGCAGTAGAGAAAGAGTTTAATTATCACAAGGCAGCCGAGCAGGAGTATGGGAGTCATTATTCAAATCTGTCTCCCTGAAAATTCAGAGACTAGGGATTTTTAAGGATAATTTGGCACACAGTGGGGCTAGGGAATGGGGAATGCTGATTGGTTGGGTCAGGGATAAAATCACAAGGGGCTGAAGCTGTCTTCTCGCTGTCTTTCATTCCTGGGTGGGATTGCAAAACTAGTTGAGTCAGTTTACTAGTCCAGGTGGCACCAGCTGATCCATAGTGCAGGGTCTGAAATGGACCTCAAACACCAATTTTAGGTTTTACAACAGCAATGTTATCTATAGGAGCGATTGGGGAAGTTATGAATCTTGTGACCTCTGGCGCAATGGCTGGTTATCATTTAACTATGTCTACGAGTGAGCAGAGTTCAGAATCCTCCCATGGTCCTAGACTTGTGGCTTTTCATTAGTTTTACAAAGGTGGTTTGGTCCCTGAACAAGCAGTGGGTCGTCTGGGGAAGGGCTATTTTCATCCTTGCTGTAAGGTTAAACTATAAACTAAATTCTTCACAAAGTTAGCTTGGCCTGTGCCTAGGAATAAACAAAGACAGCTTGGGGGTTAGAAGCAAGATGGAATCTGCTATGTCTTATTCCTCTTAATGTTATAACTTTGCAAAGGTGATTTCAATCACACCATTTATGTGCCTTCACCACTCCATGCCTCAGTTAACTCCTACATTAAATGGGGGTGGAAGGGGGAAGTTCATGTCTATCTCCAACAATTGTTGGAGCAGTTGATAAGTCGTATATGCAAATTAGCATGAAATAATGCTTATTAAGCAGTTCTCAACTCTGCACACTGCGACACTTGGGGGCTTAAACACCCATGGGTTCTGCTTCTGGAGATTCTGATTTTGTTGGTTTGGGTTGCATCCTGAATACAAGGATTTTTAAAAAGCTCCCTAGTTACACTGGGCATGGTGGCTCACACCTGTAATCCCAGCACTTTGGGAGGCCAAGGCGGGCAGATCACGAGGTCAGATCAAGGCCATACTGGCTAACATGGTGAAACCCCGTCTCTCCTAAAAATACAAAAAAAAAAAAAAAAAAAAATTAGCTGGGTGTGGTTGCGGGTGACTGTAGTCCCAGCTACTCGAGAGGCTGAGGGAAAAGAATGGCATGAACCCAGGAGGCAGAGCTTGTGGTGAGCCAAGATTGCACCACTGTATGCCAGCCTGGGCAACAGAGCAAGACTCTGTCTCAAAAAAAAAAAAAAAAAATAATAATAATAATAAAGCTCCCTAGGCAATTCTAAGAGGCAACCTGAATTGGATTGGACATCACTGGTTTAAATAAAGATTTCCTCCAAACTCCGCCTCCCAAGCCTGCCAATCAGCAGCTTCAGTGAAGGATCAAGAATCAGAATTACAGTTATCTGGTAGGAGGGGAGACTGTGGATGGGGGATAAAGCCTCATTATTCCTTTGAAAAGCAACACCAACAACGAGGACTGGCATTTGTTTAGAGCTTATTGGCACGGTGCTAAGTGCTCTGTATGCAGTATTCTCACAATGAAAGCATGACCCAGGTCCTATTACTGTTTCACAACTCTGACGAGGAAACTGAGGCTCAAGGGGCTTGAGTTACTTGCTTAAGGTTGCCTAGCTGTTTATTGTCAGAGCTGAGCTATAACCCAGGTCAGTTTGATGCTAGATCAGGTGTTCTTCACCACAGGGCTGTCCTACTCAGAGCAGTGAGATGACCTCAGAATGTAAACCTATGACTCAGTGGTCCAATGATGTCAAATAATAATAGATACTATTCACTAACAGAAGGCACTGGGCTTCATCTGATTCTTTCCGACAGTGTTGAGAAGTAGATATCCTTTCCCAGGTGAAACAGGTCTTCAAAGAGATGAAGTGACCCACCTCTGCTGCTACACAGCACAGCTGGGATTTGAGCTCTCATCAGCTTCGTTCCCAGACTCTGAAGGAGACTGCCTACCTGGGAGGGAAATTAGCCCAGCTCGGCAGGAGGCATGAGCCTCACATCAAGAAGCATTAAGAAGGTTTAAATGAGTTATGAACAGATATAATTGTCTCCCCCATATTTTCCGTCAGAGGAAAGTCACTGTCAAATCGACTTCATTTTTAAGCACGCTATTAACCATACCTGGGAACTGTTTAATCTTAATTGTTTTACAGCTCAGGAGGAGTTGCCGTGAAAATGATGAGGAAATGCAGCATCTGGTATTGGTTTCCTGGTGGGAACGTGCTGGGCTTGTCAGTTGGGGGTCTTCTCCTTTCTGTTCATCACCAGCACGTCTCTGTGGCAGGGGAAGAGACTGTTGGGGCCAGCTGTCATCTCCTTGTCATTCCCATCTAAGGCTTTTAACTCTCCCCAGCCCTTGGTCTTAGAATACACTTAAGCCCATTTCCCAAGCTCATGCCTGACACAGTTGCGGAACTAGTATTTCTGGGGAAGGAGAGAAAAAAAGAGAAAACAATAATAATTATGTCAGAGGCAGGTGGCTGTCCACCCAAGGAATTATGTTCCCCTTTCTTACAGTGGAGAATTGTTGCTGAAAAGAGGCTGCCCAGCCAATAACTCAATTTCCCAGCCTCCCTTGCACCGAAGGGGATCATGTGACCAGTCCTGGCCAATGGCATGTGAGAAGAAGTGGTGCGGCTCACTTCTGGATCAAGGCAGGTGCCCTCTCTATCACTCATAGTATGGAAGGATTCTAGAGGAGGAGAGCCCTGAAGGAGCCTCGGTCCCAGAGTGACTCCACAGACCCCTATGTGACCAGGAGCACCACCACGTTGAGTGAGAGACAAACTTTCCTTATGCTAGGCTGCTGAGAGTTTGTGGTCTACTTGTTACAGCACATAGCTTTATCTTATTTTAATTTTAATTTTTTTTTTTTTAAGACAGAGTCTGGCATTGTCACCCAGGCTGGAGTGTAGTGGCACAATCTTGGCTCACTGCAGCCTTGCTCTCCTGGGCTCAAGTGATCCTCCTACCTCAGCCTCCTGAGTAGCTGGGACTACAGGCATGTGCCAACACACCTGGCTACTTTTTGTATTTTTGTAGAGACTGAGTTTTGCCAGTTTTCCCAGGGTGGTCTGGAACTCCTGAGCTCAAGCGATTTGCCCTCCTCAGCCTCCCAAATTGCTGGGATTATAGACACGAGCCACTGTGCCAACACCTAGCTTTATCTTAACCAACACCACAAAATTTGTAGAGCTCCTAATCTGAGCCAGCCATTGTGCTAGGAGCTCGACATATATCATCTCATTTAATCCTCTCAGCATTCCCATGAGACTGATATTTACAGAGAAGAAAGCAGGCTTAGAGAGGGTAAGTGACTTCCACGGCCACAGAGGAAGTAATCATTGGAAGAAGAATGTGAACCCCAGTGAAGAGACTGCCACAGAATCTAGGACCTGTCATATCCATTCCTAGTTGTTTGAAGCTTGCCTCTTCCCCTACCTGTCTATCCCCTCTCTTGAGTTGGTCTATTCCCAAGGTTTGGGCTTCTGTTTCGGTTTCCCATGCCCAGCTTGGGGGCCCTGTCCTACCCTTGCTGTCCTTCCAAGACTTGGTGTCTTTGTGCACACGTGGACCATGTCTGAGGCCCTGCCACCCATAGGCAGTTCTTGGAAGAGCTGACCTCCTGATTCTCCTGACCCCAGATCTTGGTGACACCCTCACAGTGGAGAGGAGGCAGTGGTTTTATCCAGGTCCCAAGATCAACTCGCTGTTTCAAGCAGGTGGAGCCAGGATGGGAACACAGGCAAGGGCAAGGCAGCATGAGAAGTTGGGGACCAGCAGAGTTTGGTTCTTGAAGTCAAAGCACAACTGAGATGTGGACACAGAGGAGTATGACAGCTCACACAGGAGGCTGACTCCGAGGGGCTGTGTGAGCATTGGCGGGATGGAGGAGAGATCAGCTGGCAACCTCAGCCAGGACACAGAAGTTCTGCTGACCTCTCCAGGCTCACCTCTGGCTTTAACGGATATCTGTGGTTTTTATTGATCCAGAACATTCCTTTGAGGGACTTCTCCCCACCCTCACATCAATTACGTGGCTCCAGTGGGGTGCCACTTAAAACACCTTGCCCCAATCACCATGGGGACACTGGTGACCCCAGCACAGCCAATTATAACCCCACCTTCTTCTGGTCATGGTGGTTGGCTCAGGAATGGGCACATGACTCAAAATAGCAGCTGTTCATTGGAATTTTTTGTTTTTTGCAGGAGGAGGAGGAAGAAGGGGAGGTGGTATGTTGCCTTTAGGGTCTTGGAATTGAGAGGATGTAGTAGCTATCTCCTCTTCCAAATGAAGACAACCTATATACAGAAGGAGATGATAGGTCCGGAATCAGCCAAAGCCAAAACATAAACGGAGGATCAAAAGGTGGGGGGAGGGGGGAGAGAGAGACAGACAACAGAGAGACAGCAGGGGAAGACAGGAGAGGAGATAGAAAGGAGAGAGAGGAAGAGTAGAGAGAGAGAAAGAAGAGAGAGAAAGGGGAGTGGAAGGGAGAGAAACAGAGAGAGAGAGAGAGAGAGAGAGACAGAAACACACAGAGAGAGCCCATTTTCACTTGAAGCCTTAGATCCAGCTGTGCCTGAAGACAGTGCTATGTTGAACTTCCCATCTGCATGAATCAAAATTCCTCTTTCAGTATAAACTAGTTTGAATACAGTTACTCTAACTTGAATCCAAGAGTCTGGAATGGCTGTTTGCCACCTCACACGCAGCTTGACTGACTTTCAAATTTTCAAACAGACCATAGTTTCACCTTCCAGCCTCACCCACAGGCAACTTTCCTCTGCCTGGGACATTTTTCTTTCTTTCATTTTTTTTTTTTTTTTTTTTTTTTTTTTTTTTTTTTTTTTTTAGAATCTCACTCTGTCATCCAAGCTGGAGTGCAGTGTTGTGATCTTGGCTGACTGCAACCTCTGCTTCCCAGATTCAAGAGATTCTTGTACCTCAGCCTTCCGAGTAGCTGAGACTACAGGTGTATGCCACCATGTCCAGCTCATTTTTGTATTTTTAGTAGAGATGGGGTTTTGCCATTTTACTCAGGCTGGTCTCAAACTTCTGAGCTCAAGTGATCCACATGCCTCAGCCTCCCAAAGTGCTGGGATTACAGGCATGAACCACTGGCCCCGGCTTCAGTAGATATTTGTTGGAAAGTGTCTTGTTTTGGCTGAATCATCATGCATTCTTGTGCACAGCATTCACAGATGTTGAAAGTCCTGTATCATTGAGAGTTCTGGCAGGAAACATGCAACATACTGCATGGGACAATTGAGGACAGTTTCTTGAAGGGACTATGTACAGGGGCCTGGGTGGGGGTAAAGGAATCCTACACAAGATGATGATGTTTTCTGGGACTAGCAACGATGGTGAGCTATTAACTACCCATAGGCCTGAGACCAGAAGAGGGAAGGTTTAGCAAAACCTAAGGATGCTGCAGGCAATGGAGAGTCATCCAAGAGGACTTGTGGTTTTCTTTTCTTTCCTTTTCTTTTCCTTCCTTTCTCTCTCTTTCTCTTTCTTTCTTTCTTTCTTTCTTTCTTTCTTTCTTTCTTTCTTTCTTTCTTTCTTTCTTTCTTTCTTTCTTTCTTTCTTTCTTCTTTCTTTTCTTTCCTTTCTTTCTTTCTTTCTTTCTTTCTTTCTTTCTTTCTTTCTTTCTTTCTTTCTTTCTTTCTTTCTTTCTTTCTTTCTTTCTTTCTTTCTCTCTTTCTTTCTCTCTCTCTCTTTCTCTCTCTCTCTTTCTTTTCTTTTTTGACAGAGTCTTACTCTGTTGCCCAGGCTGGAGTGCAGTGGTGTGATCTCAGCTCAATGCGACCTCCACCTCCCGGGTTAAAGCTATTCTTCTGCTTCAGCTTCCTGAGTAGCTGGGAATCATAGGTGCACACCGCCACACCTGGCTAATTTTTATATTTATGGTAGAGACAGGGTTCTGCCATGTTGGCCAGGCTGGTCTCCAACTCCTGAGCTCAAGTGATCCCCATGCCTTGACCTCCCAAAGTGCCCGGGATTATAGGCATGAGCCGCAGCACCCGGCATGGACCTGTGGTTTCCATTGAAGAAGTGCAGCCACTCCAGTCTATGGCCTAGCAGTGAGAATAAATACTCTGACCTCTCTTCTCCCGCCCTCTGATCTCTGGTGAGCATCTCACATCAGTTGAACCCAACCCGAAGCTAGAAGGCAAGGGAGCTCATTGATATAAACTACAGAAGCTCTCCTCCTGAGGCGTCTAGTGGGTGGGAAAGGATGGAGTGAGTCTGGAGGGACAAACAGAACTTTTGTCCCAAGACCTGTGACAGCGACCTGCTGTTCCCCAGGTGGGCTTGTGATCCAGGTGCTGACTTGAGCACAACCCTTGAAGATGTCACTTTGGGAGGTACAGACTGGGAGAGCAGTCTGCACTGCAGAGTCCAGTGGCGGGAGAAGCATCATCAATAACACAGCAAACAATGCCAACCATAGTCACATGCCCATGTCCCTGTGGCCTGACCCCAGCTGGCCACTCCTCCCAGCATGTGAACAATGATCAGACATACTCTGTCACTTGTCACTAGCCTAACCTCCTGACATCAACTCCCCAGGGACGAGGGAGCAGCATCTAGAGCACAGTGGATAATTATGCTTCAAATGAATTGTGCTATCAGGGGCATCCTGGCTGAATCAATCAAAGCAGGTGGGGCAGATTTCACAGAGCCAAGAGGCCATGGCAGCTCTTTGTGATAGATTCGTGTAAGAGGTCTCTTTTGCCACCACACAACATTCATAAGCGATGCCTCCTCTCCATGTCGTTCAGCCATTTCCCATGCCAAATGAAGATAAATGTCAGAGGAGCAAACCGCCTTCAAATTGCTATTGAAAATATTTTGGAAAAGCCATGAAATGCCAAGCCTTTCTCCTTCTCATAAGGATTCTATTTATCTTCTGAGAAATGTTCCCCACCCTCCTGAGAAGCTAAATATGACTCAGTGAGGTGGAGAGTTAGTGCCCATGTGCGATTTCTTACTTTTATTTTTTTGAGGTGGAGTCTCTCTCTGTGATCTAGGCTGGAGTACAGTGGCGCAATCTCGGCTCACTGCAACCTCTGCCTCCTGGGTTCAAGTGATTCTCCTGCCTCAGCCTCCTGGGTAGCTGGGATTACAGGCACATACCACCATGCCCAGCTGATTTCTGTATTTTTAGTGGAGTCAGGGTTTCACCATATTGGCCAGGATGTTCTGGTTCTCTTGACCTCGTGATCCGTCTGCCTTGGCCTCCCAAAGTGCTGGGATTACAGGTGTGAGCCACCACGCCCGACCCCAAGTGGTATTTATAAGGAGTTGGCAATGCCTAAGTGGTGCTCCCTCCAACTGCGTGAATTTCCATCCTGTCAGTGTAAACTGACCAGCCAATGCCATGCTCCTAAGGAGATTACTTCATTCAATGTTTATTGAACACATAGCATGTGCCGTCAATTATGTTCAGCACTGGGAACATGGCAGCAGACCAAATAGACAATGTTCTTATTCTTATAGAGCTTACTTTTTAGCATGTAGAGTGTGGGGAGACAGATTACAAAGAATAGATGTCAGGCTGGGCGCGGTGGCTCACGCCTGTAATCCCACCCAGCACTTTGGGAGGCCAAGGCAGGCAGATCACAAGGTCAGGAGATTGAGACCATCCTGATCAACATGGTGAAACCCCATCTCTACTAAAAATACAAAAATTAGCTGGGCATGGTGGTGTGTGCCTGTAATCCCAGCTACTCAGGAGGCTGAGGCAGGAGAATCACTTGAACCCAGAAGGCAGAGGTTGCAGTGAGCCAAGATTGCACCACTGCACTCCAACCTGGCAACAGAGTGAGGCTCCATCTCTAAATAAATAAGTAAACACAATAAAAAATAAGAATCTATGTCAAGGCAGATGGTGATAAATGCTATGAAACCAAAGTACAGCAGAGCAGACAGTGAGGGACGGGGTTAGAGGACTATTTTAGACAGGGCAGTAAGAGTGGGTGTCCTTGTAACATTTAGACAAAGACCAAAGGGAAGTGAAGGAAGCAAAGCAGATATTTGAGGAACAGGGTTACAGATGGAAGGAAGAGCCTGTGCAAAGGCTCCAAATGTGGGTGGCCCTGGATGTTTGAGTGGCAGCAAGAAAACCACAAGAATGGGAAAGTGGTAGGAGCTGAAGTCAGAGAGAGAGAGCTCAGAGCTCATCATGGAGGAAATGTTAGGCTGTGGTTGAACGTCAGACTTTAATCTGAGTGAAACTGGGAGTCATTGGAGTGTTTTGAGCAGAGCTGTTATGTAGTCGGATTATTCTGGCTGCTGGGCTGTCACAGACTGTTGGAGGCCAAGGGTGGAAACAGTAATAGGAGTCGGGAGCTGAGGCATTCTGAGTAAGAGACAACAGTGGCTTTGTCCACAGTGCAATGTCACAGGTAGTAATGGTGGAATCCTGGATATGTTTTGCTGATAGAGCTGATGGGATTTGCTGGTGGATTGGATGGACTGATGGGCATGAGGGAAAGAGGAGTAAGAGATAACTCTAAGATTTTTGGTCTGAGAAACTGGTAAAGTGGAGGTGTTGGTTAGCAAGGTTGGGAAGACCTAGTTTGGCGAAGAAAATAAAGAGTTTAGCTTTTGCCAAGTTAAAGTTTGAGATGTTGGCCAGGTGTTGTGGGTCATGCCTGTGATCCCAGCACTTTGGGAGGTGTAGGTGGGAGGATTGCTTGAGTCCAGAAGTTCAAGACCAGCCTGGGCAATATGGCAAAATCCTGTCTTTACAAAAAATATAAAAATTAGCCACGCGCGGTGGCATGCGCATGTAGTCTCAGCTCCTCAGGGGACAGAGGTGGGAGGATAACCTGAGCCCAGGGAAATTGAAGCTGCAGTGAGCCATGATTGTGCCACTGCACTCCAGCATGGGAGACAGGGTGAGACCTTGTCTCCAAAAACAAAGTTTGAGATGTCTGCTGACAGCCAAGCAATGCTGCTGAGTAGGCAGTTGGATATTGGAGAGGCTGGGGTGTCAGGTGCACAGATAGAATTGAGACCCACTGGGATGGCTGGGATAAGTTAGGGAGGCAGTGAATTTGTTCAACCAATTTTCTTCAGAATTACCCTATGCACAGCCTTTATGCATGCATTGGGACACAGCTCATGGCCTGGTGTGGAAGAAGGATGAGTAACTGGACAGTTTCAATCCAGTGTGATGAGCGTTGCTATGGAGGAAGCTGAGGGAGAGGCACCTGACTTGGTCTTGGGATGCAGGCAAGACATCCTGGAGGAAATGAAATTTACATCAATACTTAAAAGAGACAAGGCACAGTGGAGTCATACACTTGCTCAAGCTCATGAAACTTGTAATTGACAGAACTGCATGAGCTGTCCGGATCCAGAGTCCACTTTCTTAGCCACTGTTCCATTATGTGTTTCAAGAGAGGCCAGATGGGGCATTCATCAGAAGGATGTCACAGGAAAGAGTGTGTTCCAGACGGCAGGGCTAGTTGAACTTTGGTAGAATATAAGTAGATTAATGCAATGAGTATACAAGGAATATAGAATATGCATATTATTTCACTCATTCATTCATCATTCACTTAACAAGTATTTGTTATGCACCTGCCCTGTGCCAGGCACACAGCTAGACACTGTGGAGGCTGCTGGGGAGCAAAGACTCATAAAGTTTACAATCCAGTGGGGAATAAGTAGAGGTTAAATAAGTAATCACAGAATGAATTGTATTTACTCCTTGTATTTGCTCTTGGCATTCTCTGAACCACACCACGTGGGGGAGGTACTGTGATTGGTAATGTCGTCCCCATTTTACAGATGGGGAAACTAAGGTGGTAATCCCAAATGATTCAGCAATAATCCAGAATGGGTTGGATATATATGTATGTGTGCAGTCTGTGTGCTTGTGTGTGTGCGTGCGTGTGTGTGTAAAATTTCAATCATTTTGGGAAAGAAGTACCTGGTGCTGTTAGAGACTTTATTTGTCATAGACAAGTCAAGGGAGGATGAGTTACCAGGATGCAGACGTAATCCTCACATGCAAATGAGGAGACTGAGGCCCAAGAGATTAAGTCATGTGCCCAAAGTCTCACATCTGATAATTAGACCAAATTGGAATTTGAACCCAAGTGAGTCAAATTCTAACATGATTCTTCTACAGCAATGATTCTCAAGCTTTAGCGTGCCCAAGAATCTCCTGGAAAGCTTGTTAAAACTCTGAGTGCTGGCCCCCCCGCCCCCGCCCCCCGCCTCTAGAGTCCCATGGAGATCTCGGGTGGGGCCTGAGAATTTGCATTCCTATCAAGTCCCCCAGTGCTGCTGACGCTGCTGGTCTGGGGAGCATGCTTTGGAAACACTTTCTACAGCATGAAAGCATTAGTGGCAACACTTATGCTGGGTCATGATGGTAAAAAAAAAGACACAACAGGCTGAAGGATTTGGGAAGGCTGGAGGTAGGGAAGGGCCTTCTGCCGCTGCAGTATTGTGCTGTAGATAAAGAGTGAAGTTCATGGTAGATTCTGAGGTTGTAGCCATCTGTTCCCACCCATCCATAGCAGCTACTGGTGAGGGCCCAATTCACTCCTTCATTCCTCCTGCCAGGGAGTAGTTTACCAGCCCTTTGGAGCCAGAAGTTCTCGTTGGCCCTTAAGTTCAGGTTGTTTATTAAAGCAGCCCTGGGCAACTCCCTGATTTTAGCCCAAGTAAAGGGACTCTTGTTCCCCCTTGAGATCAGCAAGAAAACATTTTCTGACCTTAAATGGGTGCTTTGGGACCTGTCACACAAAATTAATTTATTCAACATATCTGTCCCACTCTCTCTCGCTCTGTTGCCCAGGCTGGAGTGCAGTGGCATGATCTCAGCTCACTGCAACCTCTGCCTCCCAGGTTCAAGCAATTCTCCTGCCTCAGCCTTCTGAGTAACTGGGATTACAGGTGAGTGCCACCACGCCCAGCTAATTTTTGTATTTTTAGTAGAGATGGGGTTTTGCCACGTTAGTCAGGCTGGTCTTGAACTCCTGACCTCAGGGGATCCACCTGCCTCGGTCTCCCAGAGTGGTGGGATTACAGGAATGAGCCACCATGCCTGGCTCAACATATGTTTTTTGAGACCTTATTATGTTCCTTGGGAATATGGCAATGGACAAGACCAAAATATTCCTGCCTTCGTAGAACTTCCATTTGAGGTTGGAGGCCAAGAGTCAGTCAGCAAATTAAGATCATTTTAGATAGCAATCAGTTGTTTTGAAGACACTACTTACACAGAATGCTATGAGGCCTTGTGTGGGGGTCCTAATTTAGATGGTGTGATCAGGGAAAGCCTCTTGGGGGAGGTGATGTTTGAACCAGTGCCACGAGGAGTCAACCAGAGGAGACTTGTGGACAGAGAATTCCAGGCAAAAACAAGCTGTAAGTGCAAAAGGTCTAGCTTGGCCTATGCTTTAGTTATCAACTGCTATGTAACAAAATTTAGTGGCTTAAAACAATACTGATGTGTTATTTCTCATGGTTCTGTGGGCTATTAATTTGAGTGGGACTCAGATAGGCTATTCTTTTGCCCCATGTGGCTTTGTCTGAGGCCATTCATAGAGCTGCATTCAGCTGGGAGCTTGGGCAGGGCTGGGACGTCTAGGAAGGCTTTGGTCACAGGTCTGGCTGTTGATGCTGGATGTTGGCATCAGTTGTCTTACCCACATGTTCTTTTCCTCCATGAGTCTATAATAGCTTATTCTTGTTCTTCTTATTTTTGTGTGTGTGTGTGTTTGAGACTCCATGAGTCTATAATAGCTTATTCTTGTTCTTCTTATTTTTGTGTGTGTGTGTGTGTTTGAGGCAGGGTCTCACTCTGTTGCTAAGGTTGGAGTGGAGTGGAGTGATCATGGCTCTCTGCAGCCTTGAACTCTAGGCTCAAGTGATCCTCCCACCTCAACCTCCTTAGTAGCTGGGATCACAGGGGTATACCACCACACCCAGCTAATTTTTTTGTTTGTTTTTGTAGAGACGGGATCTCACTATGTTGTCCATGCTGGTCTTGAACTTCTGGGCTCAAGAAATCCTCCCTCCTTGGCCTCCCAAAGTGCAGGGATTACAGGCATAAGTCACTGTGCCTGGCCATGCTAGCTTTTTAATAAATGGTAAACAGTTTCCAAGAGGGAACATTCCATGAGGTCAAGCACAGCATGCAAGTAGCTATCAAACTTTAGATTTACCAAAATCTCATTGTTCCATGGGCCAAAGCAGGTCATATGGCTGATCCCAGAATCAATGTGAGGAGGAGGCTTTTGAAGGGCATGGATACCAGGCTTGGTGGCCCCCTGGGAGCCACCAAGATCCTAGTCTACCATAGCTCATTTACACCATAAAGATCCATGTTCCTGGAGCTTGGGGGTTGTGGAAACCTGGGACAAGATGAGGATGGAGGGGCAGGCTGGGGTCAGTTCACGTGTGGTTTTGCAGTTCAAAGGAAGAGATTTAAATTTTATTCTAAGTGGAACTGAATTTGCTGAAGGATTTTAAATAGAGGAGTGAATTTGAATTTCTTGGATATGACTAAAAGCACTCTGGATGCTATGTGGAGAATTGATTATAGAAAGGTAAGTAAGTGAGAAGGCCCGGATTCTCAATCAAGACCCCAAGAGAGGCTTCTTGGATCTCACACAAGAAAGAATTCGAGGTGAGTCCATAAAGTGAAAGCAAGTTTATTAAGAAAGCAAAGGAATAAGAGAATGGCTACTTCATAGGCTGGTTGATCATTTTTATGGTTATTTCTTGATTATATGCTAAACAAGAGATGGATTATTCATGAGTTTTCCGGGAAAAGGGGTGAGCAATTCCCAGAACTGAGGTTTCTCCCCTTTTTAGACCATATAGGGTAACTTTCTGACTTTACCATGATACTTGTCAACTGTCATGATGCTGGTGGGAGTGTCTTTTAGCAGTTATAGCATTATCATTAGCGTATAATGAGCAGTGAGGATGACCAGAGGTCACTCTCATCACCATCTTGGATCAGCTTCTTTACCACAAACTACTTTATCAGCAAGGTCTTTATGACCTGTATCTTGTGCCCACCTCTTATCCTATCCTGTGACTAAGAATGCCTTAACATCTTGGGAATGCAGTCCAGTAGGTTTCAGCCTTATTTTATTTACCCAGTCCCTATTTAAGAGGAGTCACTCTGGTTCGAACGCCTCTGACAAGGAGACCAATTAGAAGACCACTGCAGGTGTCTGGGAGAGAGATGATAATGGATCGAGGTAGGATGGTGGTGGCAGAGATGAGGCAAGGTGTATGGCTCCAGGATATATAGTTGGGGGTAGACTCAGGAGGGCTCGTTGATGGGCAATGAGGAAAAGGGAAGGATCAAAGATGCCCCCAAGGCTTTTGGACTGGTCATCTTGATGGAAGAGATTGCCTTTATTAATATGTGATTGCAGTGGTTATGGCAGTCACAGAGGTTGTGAATCAGAACTTCATTCTGGACATATCACACTGTAGATACCTCTGTGAAATCCAAGAAATTCAAATAGGTAATTAGATCCTCAAATCTAGAGTTTGGACACGTATATAGAAGACTACATCTACGCAGACTGGGGTTTGGGTCATAATCTGGAAAGACACAATCCCACATGCCATAATTCCCAAAGATAAAAATCCTGAAAACATAATTCTGGGAATAAATAAGTAAAAATCATTTAAAATACATTTATTTAAAAATTATTTAAAATGCAATTATTTACATTTTATAAAGTGGACTTATTTGAGAAACATATAAAAACACAACAGAACACTTAATAGGCCACTTTACACAATAGAATAAGCAAGAAGAACGTGCATATTTTTGCAAGCAGAAACTCAGGTATACTAATGCCATTGCACAGGTATAATGGTCATGAGCAGACAAACAGTATTCACAAAGAAGTAGGTCAGAAAGCAAAATGCGTAACCACATATCAGTATGGTTGGTAATTGTGTGCATCCAGCTTTGTACCTTCAGTCAACTGAAATATCGTGATGGACAACTTAAGTCTTTTGATGAGTTGATCAGAAACTGCAACAGGTCACTGCATATGCAATTGCCCGAAGAGTCCATAGAAAATGAGTGAATCCCTTCCTTCCTCAGAATTCAGCTTTCAGGATTTCAACATTTGGGATTTCCATGTTTTGGGATTGTGATTTTGAGGTTTTTATGTTTGTTTGTTTGTTTTTTGAGATAGGGTCTTCCTCTGTCACCCATGCTGGAGTGCAGTGGTGTGATCATAGTTCACTGCAGCCTCGAACTTTTGGGCTTGAGCAATCCTCCCACCTCAGCCTCCCAATTAGCTGAGACTATAGGAACATGACACGAAGCCTAGTTATTAAAAATAATTTTTTGTTTTTGTAGAGATGACATCTTGCTATGTTGTCCAGGTTGGTCTTGAACTCTGGGCCTCAGGCAATTCTTCCATCTCAGCCTCCCAAAGTGTTAGAATTATAGGTGTGAGCCACCACACCCTGCCTTGGGTTTAGATGTTAGGGATTTTGATCTTTCAGGATTTCAGTATTCAGGATGTGGCACTCAAGATTGTGTCTTTCAGGACTATAATAGGCACCATGTGGCCTGAGAGTGATGTGCCATGTTCTCACATCCCCTGCAGACACCTGGCTCCCATTTAAGGGAGGTTTTGCATTCCGCTGTGTCACCAAAAGCAAGGTCAAGCGTATATAACAGTATACATATCGGATCCTTTCCTTAACTGTCAAGTTCTAACCTCATTTTTCCAATGGGAAAAAACTGATACCATGAGAGGAAGGGACTTGATCAAGATGTCACGACATGTTAGTGGCACAACTCTCACCTCCTTTTCCTGTGCTTAAGCAATCTTCATTGGACCCCTTGGCTGTCAGAGAAGGTACCAGATCCTGAGTGTAGAGACAGCTCTATCTGATGGACTCTGCCAATTAAAAACAGGCCCTTAGTTTGCTGCCTGCTTCTGCCTCTTTGGCCTGCATTCCACTGGTGAGTTTCATTAGCTCCTAGGCTTCCATAAATGGAAGCCCTTGGAGATTGACTGCACCTGCCCATGGCAGACATTGCCAGTTGATCTCAGAGCTCCTTGTCACTGAGCCTTAAAGTCACCCTCCCCATGACATTCCAAGTAGTTGGCATTTCAAAGTTGACAGGTGAGTGAAACCTAAACAGTGGCTTTCTGTGTGAAGGTTAGGTGCCAAAGCCATCATGAAATGAGAAAATATTAGGAGCCAAATTTTTGGAAAAACTTTATGAAATTGCTCCTGAAGTACAATGTCTATTATTCTGTGTACAATGTGTTTTTCCTCAATGAGTCCAACGCGGCTGAATTTTCACCTAACTTTGGTACAGATGATTGTTTCTTTGTTGAGTTCTGTCTGAAGAAAGTGACCTGCAATTATAATAGGAGCCGTTCTATGATATTTACCTTGAATCCACATAAGTCAAAGGCATGGGAGTACTCCGTCACTGCGGTTGCCATCTCCCTTCCGGAACTACCCTTCTCTCTTTGTCCTTTTGTTTTCTTTTCTTTATTTTGTTTTGTAGAGATTGAGTCTCGCTGTGTTGCACAGGCTGGTCTTGAACTCCTGGGCTCAAGTGATTCTTCCACTTTGGCTTCCCAAAGTGCTGGGATTGTCACTGGAAGGGCCACCATGCCTGGCCCTTCTCTCTCTTTTTTTATTGGACAGAGTCTCGCTCTTTCACACAGGCTGGAATGCAGTGGCACAATCTTGGCTCACTGCAACCTCTACCTTCTGGGTTCAAGTAATTCTCCTGCCTCAGCCTCTCAGGTAACTGGAATTACAGGCATATGCCACCATTCCTGAATAATTTTTGTATTTTTAGCATGTGCAGGGTCTCACTATGTTGGCCAGGCTGTTCTCTAACTCCTGACCTCAAATGATCCACCCTCCTTGGCCTTCCAAAGTGCTGGGATTACAGGCGTGAGCCATTGCACCCAGCCAAACAGGATGGTGGGCTGTTTTCAGTAACACTGGCTAATGTGTATTGAATATTTGTAATGCATCTGGCATCTTCTAAGTGCTTTACATGTATTGATTTATTTAATCCTCGTAACAACCCTATGAGTGACTATTATTAATCCCATTTTCTTCAGATGCGGAAACTGAAAATCCGAGAGGTTAAGTAATTTTTCCAATGTCCCATTGCTTGTAAGAGGTATAGCCAAGATTTGAACCTGAACCTTTGGTTCTAGACCTGAGTTATTTATTTATTTTGTCTGTTTGTTTATGAGACAGAGTCTCTCTCTGTTGCCCAGGCTGGAGTGTAGTGGCGCGATCTTGGCTCACTGCAACCTCCGCCTCCATGGTTCATGTGATTCTCCTGTCTCAGCCTCCCAAGTAGCCAGGATTACAGGCATACACCACCAGGCCCAGATAATTTTTGTATTTTTAATAGAGACAGGATTTCACCATGTTGGTCACGTTGGTCTAGAACTCCTGATCTCAAGTGATCCGCCCACCTTGGCCTCCCAAAGTGCTGGGATTATAGACGTAAGCCATTGTGCCCAGCCTAAACATGAGCTTTTTATGCAGCCCAGAGAGCCACTGAATTAGTGGTGATCTCCACCTGGAGCCCAGGCCTTCTTTCTCCCAGGCCAGGGTTTGTTTTTGTTTTTATTTTTATTTTATTTTATTTTTTGTTTTTGAGACGGAGTCTCGCTCTGTCGCCCAGGCTGGAGTGCAGTGGCGCGATCTTGGCTCACTGCAAGCTCCGCCTCCCGGGTTCATGCCATTCTCCCCTCAACCTTCTGAGTAGCTGGGACTACAGGCGCCTGCCACCATGCCTGGCTACTTTTTGTTTTTGTATTTTTAGTAGAAACGGGGTTTCACCGTGTTTGCCAGGATAGTCTCGATCTCCTGACCTCATGATCCTCCCGCATTGGTCTCCCAAAGTGCTGGGATTATAGGCATGAGCCACTGTGCCCCAGGCCAGGGTTCTTTACACGCCTCCATGTCTTCTCTCTTGATCTAGCTTTCCTGTTCTCTTGTCTGGGGCTGCCACGTTGCTGACTGCCGCATTCATCACCTGTTCTCTGTCGTGGTTTCTGGTGTGTTGGTTCAGCATGGACTCTAAGGCTCAAACCTCATTTCTCCAATCCGTTCAAAGCTTTACTGGTCTTTCCTGACATTTGCTTCTCTCAGGTTCTCAGTCCCATGCACCTGGATAAATGGCCTCTGCATCTTTAGCCATAGCTATTTAACCAATTCAGGGCTCTAGGTTGATGGAGAGGGCACGGAGTGAGGGAGTGGACCACTGTGGTACATAGAGAAGGGGCACTGACCTCCTGGAGACCCCAGAATACTTTCCCAGGAACTTATAAATGGCACTGGCCTCAGCACTGTACATATATACATATATATGTATATACATTTGTGAATGTGTGTGTGTATATATACATACATATGTATATGTGTGTGTGTGTGTGTGTGTATGTATTTTTTTTTTTTAAGAGAGAAGGTCTCAGTCTGTCACCCAGGCTAGAGGGCAGTGGAGCAATCATAGCTCACCGCAGCCTTGAATTCCTGTTCTCAAGTGATTCTCTCACCTCAGCCTCCCAAGTAGCTGAGACTACAGGTGCATGCCGTCATAACTGGCTGATAGATTTTGTTTTATTTTTGTAGAAATGGGTTCTCCCTATATTGCCTAGGCTGGTCTCAAACTCCTGGCTTCCAGTGGTCCTCCCACCTTGCCTTCCCAAAGTGCTGGGATTACAGGCATGAGCCACCATGCTTGGCCATCACTTAATGTTTTTAAGGCAGTTCTCTCTGAGGTCCTAGAAGACACAGGAAGTCTACCTGTTATTTAAGGCTTCCAGCAGAGGGGACCAACGTTGGACCTGCACATCTGTTGGAATCAAGCCAAGAAAGCATCTTCCTGGGACCAGCAAGACTGAGATGATTGTCTAGGCTGTCCCAAGGCTGACCTTTCCTGGCTGGCATCTCAGCGTTTTTTCCTGTGCTCTCTGACTCTATCCTTGGCTTCCCCAAGCAGCGGATGTGCCGAAAGCAGATGCATTTTGTGGCATCAGATGAGTGAGTGGTGTCTCGCTGACAAACAGAATAAAAAGGACTGTTCTCATTTAGGATTTCTGAAGTCAGATCTTTGATAAGGCTTCCTGATTGTTGGGATTCAGAGAATAGATTGGGTTTCTGAGAGATATGGCTTGAAGTAACAGTAGGTGGTGTGTCTAGCATAAAATATTCACTCAGTAGTGATAGCAGAAACCAACTGTTTCTGCAGAATCTTTTGTGCCAGGCACAGTTTTAAACACATAACTCACTTTGAACATTAACTCACCTACCACATGGCATCTCCATGAGCTAGGTACCATTATTTCCCCCCATTTTTACAGGTGAGTAAATGGAAGAATGGAGTGTGTCAGTAACTTGTTGATATGGGCTGGCTCTGCATCCCCACCCAAATCGCATCTTGAATTGTAATCCCCACGTGTTGAGGGAGGGACCTGGTGGGGGGTGATTTGATTATGGGGGTGGTTTCCCAATGCTGTTCTCATGATAGTGAGTGAGTTCTCATGAGATCAGATGATTTTGTAAGTGGCAGTATCCTCTCTCTCTCTCGATGCGTTTGTGAAGAAGGTGCCTGCTTCCCCTTCTGCCATGATTGTAAGTTTCCTGAGGCCTCCCCAGCTATGCCAAACTGTGAGTCAGTTTTATCTCCTGTTTAAAAATTACCCAGTCTCGGGTAGTACTTTGTAGCTGTGTGAAAATGGACAAATACACTTTCCTCAGTTGGGATGCACACTCAAGCATCTGGCTCCTGAATTGGCAGCCCTTCCCAAAATGCTCCTCTGCCTGCCATCCTCTGTCCTTATGGTTGCCATAGCTGCTAACCTGTCACTCATATCTACCAAATTGTTTGGATTTCTTTGTTTTGTTAGAACCCCTAACTGAGACCCTTTAGATGTGCCTAGGTAGCAAAGCTTTTGTAGAAAAAGTTTTGGGGGCTAGCGTTGTGTAGTGTTCTATCTGGTGGGCACTGGAGCCACATTCAGCCGGGCTTGAACTCAAGCTTACGGAGGAAAGAAGACAGATTATGCATTCCATATGCTGGCCATTTGCTTTATTCCTTTATTTACTACTTTTCTAGTAGTAAATGTTTTTACCAGTATTTGTTGAATACTTCCTGTGTGGTTGGCTCACATGCCTATTGACTTAGCCACTAAAAAATATTTGGTCACTCAGGAAGAGAACACAGTGGAGAGGTGAGTATTCCTCAGAAGGGCAAATAGAGCCCCTAACAGCTCCCCATCTGGGACCCTGGTCTCCTTATCTGAGACACACAGCCATTAATTTGCCCAAAGCTGAGACTGCTGTACATGGTCGTTGGCATAATCCCTCTGATCGAAGCCCTCACCTATATCTTGGTGATTCTTAAGCCTCTGAAAGCCTTGACTTGTACTCCAGGCTGGAAAGTTTGAGGACAAATAGCACATCGCCTTACTGTGGGGCTAGGACACCCCAGGCTCCTGCTACACATCCATTTGGGAGACCACTGTGCAGCTCCACCACGTGTGATCACACGTGCTAGTAGAGCTGGCTGCCCAAACACAGCAAAACAAGCACAATGCAACCTTACCAGGAACTGCTCATCATGGGATGATGCAGGAGACCCAGGCCTGGGTTGGTCCCAGCTCTGCCCCCTACTGGCTTGACTTTGAATAGGGTACTTCATCCCCATCGGACTGTGACATGAGCCAGAAACAAATGTGTGGTTGTCACCCTGATATTCTGGGGTTGTTGCAGAAATGAGTGGGTATTCCTAGGATTCGTATGGTAAAGGTGGCGTGTTGCGGGTTTGAGAAATGCTGTGTGGAGGTGTGTTAAGGGTGGGGCAAGTGCTTATGACTCTGGAGTCTTGAGAAGGATCTTGGGGGTGTTTTCTAACTGGGGTTCTTGCTGTGGCCCGATTCTGACTGACAGTGCAACGTTTCTTGCTTATCTCTCATGGGTAGAAGGTTTTTTTCCTTTCTATCCTCCCTAGCAACAATAGGTCCTTACCTGAGCCCAGGTGGCATCGGGGTTTGCTGTCCCTCCACTCCCCCTAAAGCCTTTGAAAGGGGGATTTGCTGTGCCGGACCTCTATTGACTCCAGTTGGGCTGGCAATGTGTCTGAGAGGCCAAAGGAGAAACCCAGAGCCAGCAGATGAGACATAGGGTTTATTAGAGACTTACACACATTCAGCAGCAGTGGGCTGGACAGGGAAAACTACTACTGTTTGTAAAATGCATGCAGTTTATATAGCAATCTCCACTTAGCATCCTTCCCCTAGCACCCTCCACCTGGCAACTTCCATTTAATCTAAAACAAAGGGCCTCAATCCCCTGTATGGTCTGTGTTCCAAGGAATGGGCCAGGAGTTCAGATGTCCTTCATGGACAAGGAGTGAACATCCAGGTTGGCCACTCCAGGATTCCTTAGCCTGGGACTCCAAACACACATTCTTCTTAGACCATAGAGTCATTCCCAGGATATGCTTAAGTTATGACTAGGTGCATCTGCCATATAGGATTCAAGTGGGATTGTGGGGAGTGTGGAGGGTGGGCTTGAAGCCTGGCTCCCAGAGGTACTAGGGCATTCTCCCTATAGCCCACATATCTGAAGGTGAGGGCAGCTCTCTGTGGCTCTCTGCCTCGTCCTTCTTGTGAGCTCCGTGGAGGTTGGCTGGAAAGAGTCTGCTAGTCAGGCCAAACTCCTCTTGAGTCTGGGGCTTCCAGGGAATCTCAAGGGTTGCCATGTGCACATTTGCTGCTCTTTAAATTGTAGTTGAGTCTTACCCACTGGCTTAGTGGCTGCCCCTTCCTCTTAAACTGGGCTTCCTATTCTGACTTCCTGTCTAGACTTCCTATTCTGACTTCCTGTCTGGACTTCCTATTCTGACTCCCTGTCTAGACTTCCTATTCTGACTTTTCTGCTGGACTTCCTATTCTGACTTTCTGCCTGGACTTCCTATTCTGACTTCCTGTCTAGACTTCTTATTCTGACTCCCTGCTTGGACTTCCTGTTCTGACTTCCTGCCTAGACTTCCTATTCTGATTTCCTGTCTGAACCTATTCTCACTTCCTGCCCTGACTTCCCATCCTAACTTCCTGTCCTGACTCTCCTTGAAGCAGCCTCTCTTTCCTCAGTTTTCAGGATACTTGGATGCCAGGCAACCTCAGCTCTCAGATTCAAGAAAATTCTGATTTTGTAGATCATCTGGTGTTTTCCCTCTTTTTTTTTTTTTTTTTTAGGGATAGAGACTTCCCTTCCTGTTTTAGCTGTACTACAGTAACGTAGAATCCTGAAAATTAAATTTTATTGTGGAATTTTCTAATTTTTAAAAGTTGACACTGGCCGGGCGCGGTGGCTCACGCCTGTAATCCCAGCACTTTGGGAGGCCGAGACGGGCGGATCACAAGGTCAGGAGATCGAGACCATGGTGAAACCCCGTCTCTACTAAAAATACAAAAAATTAGCCGGGCGCGGTGGCGGGCGCCTGTAGTCCCAGCTACTCAGGAGGCTGAGGCAGGAGAATGGCGTGAACCCGGGAGGCGGAGCTTGCAGTGAGCCGAGATCGCGCCACTGCACTCCAGCCTGGGCGACAGAGCGAGACTCCTTCTCAAAAAAAAAAAAAAAAAAAAAAAAAAAAAAAAAAAAAAAAGTTGACACTAACTGGGTAGTCTGCATAAAGCATGTCCATTGGTCAAATCTGACTTATAGGCAGCCAGCAATCTCTCTGCTTGTGACTGTTGAGTTTGTATCTCTCTGGGCAGACCGGGAGTTTATTTTATTTCCCCAGGTGTCTACCATGCCTGGTACAGAGCTGGGAGAGAGTAAGTGCTTTAATTAAATTATCACCCCGGGCAAATCCTGGTTCAGCAAAACCACCCAAGAGAACTCTTTTATTTAAGGAAAAGGGGGAAGGAGGTTAGAGAAATGGTAAGAAGCAGTTGCCCGTTGTTTTATGATAGGAGAAGGGCAACTGGGGTGATCAAGAACCTGGGTGAATGATCAAGAAGAGAAATAAACTCACCAAAGCTAACAAGGGTCGGAAAAAGCACAGTGGAACTGGGTTTAGAGATGCAAAAAGTAGCACTGATGAGTGCTTGAGATCACTGCACTGGAGGGAGACCAAGGGAGTGGTCTGAAGTCTAATTAACAACAGAAGATGGGATTGATGAAGACTACACAGTTGGGAGCTACATGGAGAGAAGGACAGAGAGAGACAATATGGAGAGGAAAGAGCTGGAGAAAGACAGGTTCAGAGTTTGATCTGGATATGTTTTAGTGTCCCACAGACTCCATGGACACTGTTGATTGGTGGCCAAGCTGAGCTAAGCGAAATTTGCTGAGAAGGAGAAATGTGGATCTGATGTGCAGGGACCTAGAGAGGCCCCCAGCCTGCACTCCCTTCCTCCCAGCCCCAGCCCCGAGTGAGAGCCCTGCCTGCCGCTCTATGCCCTCTTGTCCTGCAGCTCCTCATCCCCAGCCACTAAGAACCAATAAGGCCAGTTTTATTCTGTGGAGAGCGTCAGGAGAGGAATTTACAGCCCTTCTGCAGAGGAGTAAAATACTGCCCTCTGCTTGGGTTTCTCATCCTGCTAGGCTCTTCCTTTTCATTTCCCAGAGATGAGATCTTGAGTTATGAGGAAGGGGTAGAGGATGGGTGGGGGGCAGGAATGGAGAGAAACGGTGGCCTCCAAAGAGATTAAGAGATGGAGATGGAATTGATGAAGACTACATAGTTGGGAGCCACATGGAGAGAAAGAAAGAGAGAGACAGAATCCAGAGAGCAAAGAGCTAGAGAAAGACAGACAATCCAGAACCAGAGACAAAGATGAAGAGGAGACAGGGAGAGAGCCAGTGGCAGAGAGGCAGAAGAATGATGGGGTGGAGGAAGACAAAGAGGGAGAGAGGAAAAGAGGGAGAGAGAGAGAGAGAGGAGGGAGAGAGGGAGGAAGGGGGAGAGGATAGAGAGAGGGGAGAGAGGGAGGAAGAAAGGGAGGGAGAAGAGATAAAGACGGAGAGGGAGAGGAGGGAGATAGGGAGATGGTGGAAAGACAGAGAAGGAAAGAGGAAGGGGGAAGAGAGACAGAAGGGTGAGGGGGGATAGAGAGAGGAAATGAGAGAAAAAAGAAGAAAGAGAAGGTTGAGAGAGGGAGAAGAGAGGGGGGAGAGAGAGTGAGGAGAGGGAGAGAGGAGAGAAGAGGAGAGGGGAGGAGAGGAGAGGAGAGGAGAGGAGAGGAGAGGAGAGGAGAGGAGAGGAGAGGAGAGGAGAGGAGAGAGAAAGTGTAAGCACATTTTCTAGGGCCCAAGACAAAACTAGAAAGAAAGTAACTTTCAAGTGAAGAGAGGGAGAGAGAGATGCAAACACAACAGACAAGGAAGCGACATGAAAATAAAAGAATGATCCAGAGATAAGCAGAACATGGTTCACAGCCGAGAGGGGCAACAGAATAAGGACAGAGATGGAAACAGTGAGACCAGGGATTTTGGGAGAATGCCCACAGGAAAGAGGACAGAATTGAGAGTCTATATTTACTGAGAGCCTCCTATGCCAAGGCAGTTTACATGCATATTTGCTGGTTACAAATATTTATTTTCTTGTTGGATCCTTGTGATAATCTTAAGGGCTTATCATTATCCTTACTTGAAAGATGGGGAAATGGAGGTGTTGAGTGGCCATGAAGTCACTGAGTTGGGATTCACCTGGACCTACCTGGCTCATAGCTTGTGATCCTTCCACACTGGAGAGACAGAGAGCAGGAAACACTGACCACACAGATGAAGCCAGGCCCTGCCGGAGGGGCCTGGGACTTTCAGCCCCTCCTGGGCACTTCTGACTCTGCAGTTGTGAGTCAGGGATGAAAGAGAGAGAGAGAGACTGAGGATGGCTCTGGCAGGCCTTGGGGGATCACACTTCTTGGGGGAGAGAAGGATTGGAAATATATGTATATATATATACACACACACACTTTTTTTAAAAAAATTAGGGCAAGAGGATGGTGATGACACCTTCAAAGACTCCTGAAGCACTGTCAGACAAAAAAGTCTCCAAACTTCTCATTTTGTTTTGTTTGGTTTGATTTTGTTTTTCTATTGCTGTCAAACAAATTAATGTTTTTTTCTATTGCTCCAAACTCCTCATTTTGGAAGTTAAGTCCTGCCTGCTTCTCGAGCTCAACTCTCACCCTAGCAGGAGACCAACTGCTGTTCACATGGGATCCTTCTTTCTCTGCTTGGGTCTCCAGCTTCTTCCCTGGTGTCACATTGTGCTTGCTGATGGCACAAAGCTCTGTCTCTCCCGGAGTTTCCCTCTGCCCCTTACAGAGGCTGTGACCACAGGGCCGTGGGGGGACCGCAGTCAGGCAGAAGCCACAGTTTGAACAGACACGTGGAGGGGAGACTCCAGGGCTCCTGCCTTCAGCCTGTGCTGCCATCCCCCAAACACACGTGGTTCCCTGGAGTTTCCTCACCCCAAGAGGCCACCTGAGGTGGTGGCAGAAAGGGGCCTCTGCTGAGGTCTCAAAGGGGAAGTGAGTCCCTCCGGTGTGGTGTTGTTTGAGTGACCTCGGAAGTCCAGGGTCTTGACAAGGGTGTTCTTCGACCAAAGTTCAGACGAGAAATCTTTACAGTGCTGTATCAAACACACGAAAAGGAAATGCCTGTTTCTTCTGAGACCTGATTTGTCAGGGTGCCCTGGAGGTCCTCAGGATAACCTTGGTTAATTGATTCATTCTTTACCCAGTCAGGGAGGTGGCCTTCTGTGATAGTAAGATGGATTGATCTATCTGTCTATCATCCATCTATCATCTTACTATCATCTATCTATCTATCTATCTATCTATCTATCTATCTATCTATCTATCTATCTGTCTATCCTCTATCCACCAATCATTTGTCTACCTATTATCTAACTATCTACATATTATCTATCTATCTATCTATCTATCTATCTATCTATCCATCCATCTATCTACCAACCAATCACGTATCTACCTATTATCTATCTATCTATCTATCTATCTATCTATCTATCTATCTTCTGTTTATTATCTGTCTACTACCAATCACCTATTTTCTATCTACCTATCATCTATCAATAATCTATCTTATCCTATCAATCTATTATCTATCTATCATCTATCCTATCTATTATCTATCATCTATTGATCTACCTACCAACAAATCATCTATCTACCTGTTATCTATCATCTATCTATCATCTTTTTATTATCTATCTATCAATCATCTATCTATATATACTTATCATCTATTTATCTATTATCTATGTATCATCTATCTATCTATCTTATCCTATCTATCTATTATCTTTCTCTCTCTTTTTCTCTCTCTCTCCATCTATCTATGGTTTCTCTCCATAGTTCCTAGCACATAACTCCCATAACCCTTGTTACAGTCTTTTGCTATAATGTGGGGGAGATTTAGGCCTCAGGCAATAGAATCTCTCTGACTTTCCCCTGCCCTCCTTTCACCTGCCCAAGGCTGGACTCTAATCTGATTGTGGGTTATAAAACTCTCATTCCAATGATAGTCCTATTCCATACTTTGGAAGGAATGCTGCACGGAGAAGCCAAGGAGAATCTGAACAGACAGGCCTTGCTGGGTTAGATCATGCCCCTTCTGTCCAATCACATTTCAACACAGTTGTCCATTCTTCAGTCATGGACAACCAATGAAGTCTCCATACCAGGCCCAAAAGGCAGTGTTCGGGGAGTTTCTGGAGAGCTGAGCACGTGGAGGCCGACAGGAAGGTGAAGAAGAACTCATCTGCACGCCTGGACAGTGGCGCACCCCAACTCTATGGAGCCAGAAACTCCTGTGCTCGGGACCCTTCCAGGCCTCACCTATGTGCTTTTTATCTGGTTGCTTTATTTGTATCCTTTTAAAAGATCCTTTTTAGTAAACCAGCAAATATAATTATTTCCCTGAGTTCTGTGAGCCTCTCTAGCAAATTAATTAAACCCAACGAGAGGGTCTTGGAAATCCCGACTTGAAGCCAGTTGGTTGGAAGCTCTGGAGGCCTGGACTTGAGACTGGAGTGCAGGAGGGAGCAAGCTTTGGGAGTGAGCCTTCAATCCATGGGACCTGATGCTGCTGATGCTGTCTCCGGGTGGATAACTTTGGAACTGAATTGGAGGTCAGCCAGCTGGTGTCACCTGCTTGGTGTATGGGGAACCCCCTCCCCCCCACATCTTTGCTCACAGTATTCTTCTTCTGTGTTGATGACTGTCATGGTGGTGTGACAGCAGAGGAGAAACACAGTTTGAGAGAGTTCTTCCTAAAACACTTTTCATCTGCAGGTTTCTGGGCTCTCTTCTGGAGATACTGTGAGGTCCCAGGATTGGTACTGGCTGGCGGGATATTTTTTCAGAGCAACTAACTGCTGATAAACAGGACGGCAAGGTATTAGGGAATTAGACCAAAAATCAAATCTGAGGGGTAAGGTGATGCCACAAACTGAACACTGTTTCCTGAGGATGGAATCTGGGTGGGTACCAACAAAAAATGGTTACAGAGTCACTCACCAAGAGCCAGGGTAGGAAGAGTGGCATGAAGTATGAGCTGAGCCCTGGCAAGTAGTTTTGGATGGCAGCTGTGCACAGGGGCATCTCTGTGCTGTGGGACAAGCCTGCTAAACTGAGGGTGTGGTGTTCTGCCCCCATTGGCTCAATTTATGTTCTGGGATAATTCCTGGGTAGGACACTTCCTTCATCCTTGGGATTTTAGCTTGGACTAGGTATTCAATCTTTTGCCTCTTGGGCAGCATTAAGAAGCAGAGTTTATCTAGTTTTCCTCTGACTCTCACCCCCCTCTGAGGCACTGTCCAGACTGTCCAGGGAGCTGACCTGGATGTAAGAGAGGGGTGGTCACATTTGGGTTAGAATGATGATCTGGGGATAGTTAAGAGGTTGGGCTCTCTTGGTTGGGCATTTCCAGCTCTGTGGGAACCTTCTCTTGGCCTCAGTGCTGAGCCTTGAGGGTGCAGGTTCCTGGGTTAGGGGAATCACCTGACATCTGTCCTGAAAGGGGTTCACCCCAAGGGATAAGCATAAGAAGAAATGAAGTTATGCCTCCAAGTTAGAAGGATCCATCCTTGAACCAATGCTGATGTTTATGAAAATGCATCACGTGTCCCAAACTCAGACTTTATCCAGGGAAGCACTGTGCTCAGCTAAAACAATAACCTCTCTGCCTGCTTTGCATGTAGGGGCACCAACATGGCCCAATTCTGACCAACAGGTTCCAAGTGGAAGTCCCTGGAGAGCGCCTTCCTTCTCCACTCAATACGCAAAGTCTTCCTAGGATAAAATCATTGGCCTGAGTAATGTGAGCATCCTGCATCAAAGCATATTTATGCACCAGAGGATATTTATTTCTCTGGGAGTGGAGAGGTTGAGAAAACCCAGCCATTCCCACAGGGAGAAGCCCAGACTGCAGCAGGGCTCCCACTGCTCATGGGACTCACAGCAGCCATTGGCTTTGCTTTTCTTTTGTGAAAATGTGATGGTAATCCCCCTACCTTGGCTGGAAGCAGAATGGGGTCAGGGATTAGACCCCAAAGGAGGAAGACCTAGGAGACCTTCAGGTTAAAAAAGAGATCAGGACTCTGCAATTTGAGGTTAGGAGTACCAGGCCCAGTGTTTCTGCTTCCCTTCTGGGGCTCCCATCCGGAGTCAGCCAGGGTTGAGGCCACCCCAAAGGCTGCTCTGACATGAGTGCTTTTAACTTGGAAGCTCTTTGTCTCTCCTTTTGGTGGGTCAGACAGAAGATGGCTCGCCCATGTGGGAATCCTGCATCAGGGGTCCAGCTCACTAGGGCCATAGAGAAAGAGAAGATCTCCAGAAATTGTCTACTCTTCTCACTTTGGTAAGAGAGGTAAATGTTTGACAGCAGAGACTAATTGCAGTAACAAACACTTTTCAATGTCAGTGGCTTTAACCCAACAAAAAGATACCTTGCTCACATCAGCGTCCAATGGGGGCTGGCACAAGGGCTCTGCTCCATGCAATGTTTCAAGGACCCAAGCTCATCCTACTTAGTATCTCTATATTCCTCTAGGTCCTCAGCTTAGATGGGCAAAAGAAGTGGGAGTGCCATGTTGGAGGCTTGGGATCAGGCTGGGGAGGGGCACAGGGCAGCGTGCTCACATTATTCAGGTCAAGGGTTTTGCCTATTTAATGGGAAGGATTTGCCTATTTAATGGGGAAGAAAGATGCTTTCCTGGGACTTCCACTTGAAGACTCCTCGTCGGAATTGGGTCATATAAGTAAAGGAGACAGAGAGATTGTTGTTTTAGTTAAGCACATTGCTGCCCTGGATGAAAATCTGGGTTTGGGATATTAGTGTGTGTGTGTGTGTGTGTGCGCGCTGTGTGTGTGTGCATGCGAGTGTATGATGACATGAGATATGCCACTACTATGTTTGCTATGACAGTCCCAGGCAATAGCAGTTTGGTAGTTAAGGACATTGGGTTTTGAGCCAGATACTCTTGGCTTTCAGTCTTGCCTGTGCACCAACCAGTTCCCTATACACTTCTTGATTTGGGGGAATCAATGGAAGTGAGGCTCCAGGGTGTGGTTGGGTGGTGAGTGGGTGGCCTGGGTGGCCTTGTCCAACTTGCATTTCAGAAGTCTGAGCAGTTTGTTCCCTTTGTTCCGAGGCAGTCCTTTACCCTCACCCATTGCCAACATCTCTGCCTGTGGTATTTGTGTAGCATTTGGACAAAACCCCTGGGAGGACTCAATGCAAGATTGGCCAGAGTGTGCTGCCCTGCAAACTTAAATATCTACAGGGCCCAGGCTGCTCTTTAAATGGACGAAGTGGTACAGTGGATGGCTGTGAGAGACTTGAGATGCCAGTCTACTTAGGTCCTGCGGAGGGTGGCTGTTCAGAAAAACTAGTATTTCTAGGCTTTCAGAAATGTCAAGAGAAGCTGCATGTACAAACTTTATGGATACTCTTCTATTTTTAATGCCAATCACCTAAATCACTCTCAATACTGTGGCCCAAACCAAACACATCTGCAGAAGGGCTATTTCCCAAGGACTGGGACTCATTCTTAGAGTCAAGCTAGATCCAGTGCCTGCTTCAGGACTGGCCCCTTCTCTGCACAGAGCAGCATTCTGCTTGCCACCAATGACACCCTTCTGAGTGTGCGGGAAAACACAGCTGAATGTTAAATAAACACTGGCTAATTGCCCTGAGAATATTTATTGAGGTTCCCCCACGTTGTAATAAGAAATTATTGAAACATATATCACCTACCGAGCTGTTAATCATTGGTAAATATATTTTAAATACAGCAGTCCATTAGTATTTTAATTTAGTCTGTCTCCTGGAGAATATGTGTTGGATCAGACAAATGTCCCGAGCTTCAGAGCCAAGGGAAAAATTTTCTCACCTAGTTAATCTTTACGTTCTTCTCTCAGGGAGGAAATTCTGGCTGCACCAGCAAGAGAAATATTCCACCAGGGCCACTATTGATGGCAAGTGTCCTTGAGGAGCTGGTGGGTGAGGCAGGGAGGCGGCAACTTCAGAGAGGACTCAGGAGCGGGTGGGGACCCCAGGGCAGGGCTGGGAGTTAGGGTTGCTGTCAGGTTGGTCACTTCCTTGCCAGTTTACCTAAATGCACAGTTTTACAGCTGAAGAAAATACAGTAATATTTTCCTCCATCCACATTGGACGAGTCACAAAAGACTCGTCCAATGTGGATGTTCTATACGGAATTGATTACCTCGCTTCCCTACAGCCTTCCTCCCTGTGCTGGGGGCTTCTTCAGACTTCACATTTCATCTATGCCTTTATCTCAGGGGAGGCCAGTTAGCAAGGGGCAGACACAGAGATGATGAGCGGAGACATGTCTGACCAGCCCCTGCCTTGGTGATCACCGTAGGAGTTTGTGGGACCCTCTCCCTGTGAGCTACTTGCTTGTTCCACAGTCACCTATAGAGTACCTACTCTGTACCAGGGACTGTTCCAGGTACTGGAGAGGTGAGCGAGCCAGGAAGAGCAGGTGCTGCCCTGTGGAACTCACCATCTAGGGATGGGAGGCAGTCAGTACATGGCAGGAGTCATTAATTAGTTAAGCAAGCACATTTCAGAGTGATTGCTGGGAACAGAGAGCAGGGTGATGAGGCAGGGATGACTGTCAGAGTTGGGAGCAAGGAAAATTCTGCTTTTGACTCAGAATTTATATTTTGATCTGATAGATGATGGACTGGGAGAAATAAATAATATCTTTGAAGTTTCAAAAATGGAGTGGATAGTGGGCCATTCCCTGCCTTCAGGGATTCTGGAAAAAGTGGAGAAAGCGGGGAGGCTGGGATGACATAGTTTGGAACGTGCTGAGTCAGAGGTGTATGCTGTACCTCTAGTTGCTCAGAAAAAAGGCCTGTGCTGAAATGTATTTTTTCCACATCTGTAGCACAGCCTTTTGGTGCACTGAGACATTCACATCCCCTTGGACATCTGATTTCATCACATGAAGGTGGACAGTTCCACACCTGTGGCCAGTGTTCTGCATCAAGCACGTGTTGCTGTGTCTCTCTCCTGCCTCAGTTGGAGGGCCCTCAGCACAGTGCGGGTGCAACCAGGAAGCAAAGTTAACATCCCCGGGGGAAACCCTCAACCACAGGCAGATGCGAGGTGGTGGGTAAATGCCCCAGCCTTCCTACTCTCTAGTGGGACAGTTCCAAGGAGTATTCTGTGTGGTTCCTCCAAGACTCTATTGAGCCTAGTTGCCCATTGATCTGCTCATCCGTGTGCATGTGACTTAGTTTATTCCCTGCTCTCCCCAGGCCCACCCTTCTGCTTTCTCAAATAAACCTCTCGAACTCCCTGTACTTGCGTCTCTGTCTCAGGAGCTGTTTTGGGGGATACCGGAATTAAGACAGACAGACACCAGCTCCATCAGGGAACACACATGAGAATGTTCATCATGGTGCTGATCAGGGCGGTGGCAGATTGCTCAGGAAGAATTAGAGGCACGAAAGCAGAGGATGACTGAGACCAGGACCTCAGGGCACACTAATGCTTAAAGGGCAGGCAGAGGAAGAAGAACGTATTCTTTTAAAAGCACACAAACAGCAAACACGAACAACCAAATATGTAGACAAAGTCCTCCTCAACCTTCTCGTCTTCTTTCTATTCTCTTGTCCTCTATGAGCTGTGAGGTCATAAGCAGTTTTCAGAGGAGCTTTCACATCCCTGGCATAGCCCTATCTGAGATAAGATTTGCAATCTGCTAAGATTGTTTGAAGCATGGTATATGTGGCATGAAATCCACCGCAATACCTCCCTGATCAGAAAGTATCGCTGACTGATACTCAGTCAAAGTCACCTCTTCTTCCTGCCACTTTCAATCTTTTTAAAGTATAGAATTTTATCTTATTTTTAATTGATACATAATAATTGCACATATCCATCAGATATATGCTACATTTTGATACATGTATATGATATGTGGTGATCAAGTCAGGGTATTTGGGATATCAGTCACTTCAAACACATCATTTCTTTCTGTTGGAAACATTCAAATCTTCTCTTCTAGCTGTTGTCAGTTTCTATCTTAATCAGCTCTCTGTACAATAATGCTGCATAGCAAACAGCCCTGAAACTCTGGCATCTGCAAATAAGCATTTATTTTTTGCTCATGCATCTGCAGATTGGTGACAGCACCTCTAGTTCACATGTTTTGGTCTTTGGCTGGAAGGACAATGGCTAAGGGAGCCACATTCTTCTTGAGAAAGAGGTTAGACGGCGGTCCCCAGGGGTGAGCAGAAATGTGCAATGTGTCTTAAAGCTTTGGCTCTGGATTCTCAAACTGTCACTTCCACTCACATCTCATTGGATAAAACAAGACCTGTGTCCAAGTCCCTGATATCAGGGTGCAAAGAAGCATACTCTCCTCATGAGAAATGTGCAGGTATGTGTGTAAATGAAGACTTGCTAAACATTAATCTCGTATCGGGCCCCATAGCACACGATCTATGCTTTCCTTGTGGAATTTACAACTTTCTACCCTCCATTACGTGCATGTCAATTACATGCACGCTTTATCTCCCAACCACACTGAATTTCTTCAGGGCAGAATCCGTGTACAACCATTCTCAGTACCTCCCCACCAATTAACTTAGAAAAGGGATATTGCACATAATAATATGTGGTCAGATTCGGGGGCGTAGTTTGAAGGTAGGGCAAGCAGAAATTGCTGACACATTTGAGATGTACTATGTAAGCGAAGGAGGGAGATGATGTTTTTGACCTGGGCAATTGAGAAAATTAAGTTGCCCTATATAGGTATGGGGGATATTGTGGGAGGAACTGATGCTCAGAAAATGGAAAGTCATTAATATCTATTTCATTGCTTTCAGAAGTGTGGGATGCTCAATATTTATGGGTGGCAGAGGAAATGTTTAGGTGATACACAGATCCAAGAACAGTTAACATTGAATCTGAGAGTTAGAAAGCTATTTATCTTTCAATTCTTTATCGACTCTTTTGATTAGTTAAGAACAGTCTCAGTTTGGTGTTAGGACATCTTTAAACACTGGCTGATTTCCTCTTTTAGAGAAGAGAGATTACACTGCAGGCTTAGAGAATTGGGCTGGCAGCAGTATCTAGCTAGATTTAATAACAGCATTTTCATTTCATTGTATTTCTTTTTCTGGATAACATCTCTTTATGACTGTTGATGCTAGCTCATTTACAGCCAAGATATACATTTCCTTTAAAAATGGATTTACTTATGTTAAAAAGGGAATCAATTTACAAAGAACTATTTAAGTAAATTTATCCGTCCATTTATTTAGAAAATATTTATTGAGTGTCAACTATGTACAGGATATTGTTTTAGGTGCTGGAAATACAGCAGCGGACAAAAATAGAGTGAAGCTCAGCTTTCATGAAGCCTGCAGGCTGGTGGGGAAGGTGGACGACAGTACCACAGTTAAAATAAATGGGTAGAGTAGCAAGTGAGTTTTTCTTTTTTTGAGACAGAGTCTTGCTCTGTAGCCCAGGCTGACATGATCACAGCTCACTGAAGCCTCAACCTCTTGGTTAAAGCTATTCTCCCACCCCAGCCTCTCAAGTAGCTGGGATTAGGGGCACACCCCACCGTGTCTGGCTCAATTTGTTTGTAGAGACAAGGTCTCCCTATGTTGCCCAGGCTGGCCTCAAACTCCTGAGCTCAAGTGATCATCCTGCCTCAGCCTCCCAAAGTGCTGGGATGACAGGCATGAGCCATTGCACCTGGCCTACAAATATTTTAGATGATGAAAAGTCCTATAGAATAAATAAAACAGAAAAGGGGAATTGGCAGTGGGGGACAGGAGTTGCAATTTAAGTAGAGTGGCCAGGGAAATGCCTGGTGGGGAAGACAACATTTGGGAAAAGATCCCAAGGAACTAGCCACACTGATCTATGAGAAAGAACGTTTCTTGGCAGAGGGAACAGCAAGGATGAAAGCTCTGTGACTAGAACATGCCTGGCACAGACAAAGAAGGGCGGGGAGCCCAGTGCGTGTGGAATAGAAGGAGCAAGGGAGAGAGTAGTAGATGATGGTATCCAAGAGGTAAGAAGGTGGCAAGATTAGGTAGAGCCCCGTGCGACACTGTTACGAATGTGGCTGCCACCCAGGTGAGGTGGGAAGTCACTGGGGGATCTTGAGCCGGGGAGTTAATGGCATAATCTGTCTTACAGTTTAAAAGCATCACTGTGGTTGTGTCGAGAACAGACTCAAGGGAGCAGGGGCAGTATCAGGAATTCCTGAGGGGAAGGCAGTTGCAGAAGTCCAGGTGAGAGATGCTGATGGTGTGGGTCTAGGGGACAGCAAGATGTGGTCCAGTTCTGGATATGTCTTGAAGGTAGAGCAAGCAGAATTGGCTGATAGATTGGATCTGTGTTATGCAAGAGAGGGAGGGAGATGATGCTGCTGTTTTTTTTTTTTTCTTTCACTTCATGTTTATTTATGATCAAGTACAATGCCAAATAACATTCAGAAATTAGCCATCCTGGGCCAGGCGCAGTGGCTCACACCTGCACATTGGGAGACCAAGGCAGGTGGATCACGAAGTCAAGAGATAGAGACCATCCTGGCTAATGTGGTGAAACCCCGTCTCTACTAAAAAAAAAAAAAATAATAATAATAATTAAAAAATATTAGCCAGGCGTGGTGGTAGGTGCCTATAGTCCCAGCTACTTGGGAGGCTGAGGCAGGAGAATGGCGTGAACCCAGGAGGTGGAGCTTGCTGTGAGCCGAGATTGTGCCACTGCACTCCAGCCTGGGCAACAGAGCTAGACTCTGTCTCAAAAAAAAAAAAAAAAAAGGAAGGTAGGGGAGGAAGGAAGGGAGGGAGGGAGGGAGGGAGGAAGGAAGGAAGGGAGGGAAGGAAAGAAGGAAGGAAGAAAAAGAAATTAGCCATTCTGTTTTCAGCTCCCTGCCAAAGGTAAGGGTCTAGGGTGAGGAACAAGCCCTGGACCTCAGAACCAGCAGGACTCAGATTTTACCTATATCCAAGAAATCCTGAGCCAGAAAGTTTATTTACTCATTTTAAAACTTCTATTTTAGGTTCAGGGGTACATGTGCAAGTTCGTCACATGGGTAAATTGCCTGTCATGGGGGTCTGGTGTACAGATTACTTAGTTACCCAAGTAATAAGCATAGTACCCTATAGGTAGTTTTTCAATCCTCTTCCTTCTCCCACCCTCCACCCTCAAGTAGGCCCCAGTGTCTGTTTTTTTTTTTTTTTTGAGACAGTGTCTTGCTGTGTTGCCCAGGCTGGAATGCAGTGGCATGATCTTGGCTCACTGCAACCTCCAACTCCTAGGTTCAAGCGATTCTCCTGCCTCAGCCTCCTGAGTAGCTGGGATTACAGGCATGCACCACCACACCTGGCTAAGTTTTGTATTTTTAGAAGACAAAGGGTTTTGCCATGTTGGTCAGGTTGATCTTGAACCCCTGACCTCAGGTGATCCACCCATCTCAGCCTCCCAATCTGCTAGAATTACAGGCATGAGTCACCGTGCCTGGCCTGTTCCCTTCTCTGTGTTCATGTGTTCTCAATGTTTAGCTCCCACTTATAAGTGAGAACATGCAGTATTTTGTTTTCTGTTCCTGAGTTAGTTTGCTTAGAATAATGGCTTCCAGCTCCATCCATGTTGCTGCAAAGGATGTAATCTTGTTCTTTTTTATTGCTCCATAGTATTCCATGGTGTATATGTACCACATTTTCTTTATCCAGTGTATGGTTGATGGGCATTTAGGTTTATTCCATGCCTTTGCTATTGTGAATAGTGCAGTGATGAACATATGTGTGCATGTGTCTGTATGGTAGAACGGTTTATATTCCTTTGGGTATATACCCAGTAACAGGATTACTAGGGTGAATGGTAGCCCTGTTTTAAGTTCTTTGGGAAAACATCACACTGCTTCTCACAATAGCTGAACAAATTTATGCTGCCACCAGGAGTGTGTAAGCCTTCCCTTTTCTCTGCAACCTTGCCAGCATCTGTCTTTTTTTTTTTTTTGGAGAATTTCACTCTTGTTGCCCAAGCTGGAGTGCAATGGCACGATCTCGGCTCACTGCAACCTCCGCCTCCCAGGTTCAAGTAATTTTCCTGCCTCAGCCTCCCAAGTAGCTGGCATTATAGGCACTAAGTTTTTATAATTTTAGTAGAATGGGGTTTCACCATGTTAGTCAAGCTGGTCTTGAACTCCTGACCTCAGGCGATCTGCCTGCCTTGGCCTCCCAAAGCGTTAGGATTATGGGTGTGAGCCACTGCACCCGGCCTTGACTTTTTAATAATAGCCCTTCTGACTGGTGTGAGAGGTATCTCATTGTGGTTTTGATTCGTGTTTCTCTAATGATTAGTGATGCTGAGCATTTTTTTCATGAGCTTGTTGGCAGCGTGTGTGTCTTCTTCTAAAAAGTGTCTGTTCATGACCTTTGACTACTTTACCCAAAACAAAGATGAGGGAAATTATGGGAGGAACAGGTGAGGACTTCCATTTCCATTTGGTTGTGCTGACTTTGAATACACCGGTTTAGGCATCTGAGTGAAGATGTGAAGTGTGCCCTCGGATATCTGAGATTGAAATTCAGGGGAGGGGTCCTAATTGAGGACTTAAATACAGGAATCATTAGCATATAGAAGGTGTTGGTTGAGTGAACCTGGGATAGCAGAGAGCACAGAGCTTGGGTCTTCTCCTCTTGCCTGTCTGCAGCATTTGTAGCTGCTGGGCCGGTTTCTAGAGTCTTGGTCCTCAACATGACAGGTGCAGATGGCACAAAGCTTGTTTTCCTAGTGACTCTGGGAAAACACCCCAGTTTTGTGTGGATCCAGGAGTGCAAAGAAGATTTGCTTTGAAAAAATTTTATTTCAGCAAAATCACCCTGCATAGCAAGCTTTACACATTAAGCTTTTCAAACTGATCTGCCCTGTCATTTCGACTTCCTAAACTTCGCCTTTTTCTTTGCTCAGTTCAATTTCCACTGGGAAGCAGTTGTCTGAAGCCTCAACCATACGCGTCAAAACATCCTGTTAGGACTTTCTGATGTTGGACAATTCAGGGCATTTGGTTTTCACATCAGAGGACGGAAATTTCTTCTTGTTATTATGTTAGCACTGCGGACCGGGTCTCTGTTGCTTCAGGTCTTGGGGCCAAAAACAGATGCCTAAGACATGCAATGGTTTTGCTACAAGACATGAAACTGGTTCAGCCTGAGAATTGTAAAGACAATTTCAAATAATAATGATAACTACAATCAAATGGACCCTTGTATTTGCCAGAGTCTGTTTAGTAGTGGATGCTACTGGTGCCCCACCAAGAACCCCTTCACTGGCTGTACATTGTCCTCCAGTGGCTGTGGGTGTTGGCTGCTACCAGCTCACCCGTGCTTTCTTGGCTGAATAGGATCCACCTCATCTGGTCATATAGGAGTCACCTTCACTGGCTGAATAGGTAACACTTCACCTGGAAGAATATGAAATACCCCACCTGGCTGAATAGGAAACGCCTCACCTGGCTGGATAGCAAATACCTCACTTGTCTGAATAGAAACCACCTCACCTGGCTGCGTGGGAAATAGTTCACCTAGTTGAATAGGAAATCTCACCTGGCTGAATAGGAAACGCCTCACTTGGATGAATAGGCACCATCTCCTCTACTCTTGCCACAGAGGGCAGCCAGCAGCCAGAGACTGAGTGACATAGGCTGGCCCCTTTCCTCCACCGGGGACTATCTCTGGCTCAATTTGGGCTTCAGAGCTTTCTGTAGGATCAGACCGAAGGCAGTCTTGGGTTGAGACTACTTTCTTGCTTTTCATCCTTCTTTCATCCTATTCTGCTTCCCTCACTCCCCTCCTCCTGAGAGCTCCCTCCATCTCAGAATCCCATCTGAGGCTCTGTTTCTAGGGAATTGGGCTTAAGATAAGTGTTTGGTACATTTCATAACATGTAACACTCTCAGCAACCCTCTGACATAGTATGATTATTTCTCCTCTGCAGATGTGGATGCAAAGACTCAAAAAGGTTAGTGACTAACCTAGGGTCCCATGCCTGGATATGTACAAGAGCTAGGATTGGATCCAACATTTGATCCAAAGCACATGCTGCTAACAGTATGGTACTTTGCTTTTCCACAGGGTTGATCTCAGGTATTTGCATCACAGATATTTTCTTCTTTTGTCTTCTTTGGGGTTCAAAGGTGGACTTATTAAAGCAGTGTTGACTAGAGGGCTAGTGACCAGCTACCTGTGGAGACCATGGAAAAGGGATTACCTGGGCCCTTGGGAAAGCAAAAAAAATGTGATTTAGCTCAATCACATGCAAAATCACAAAAAAATGTGATTTAGCTCAATAAATGCAGCTATGTTGTACTAACCAGAATAAGTAGATACTCTTGGAAAATCCAAAAACCACTCCCAACGGTTTTTTTTTTTTTTTTTTTTTTTTTTTTTTTTTTTTTTCCCAGAGTCTCGCTCTGTCATCAGGCTGGAGTGCAGTGGCGCAATGTTGGCTCACTGTAACCTCCGCCTCCCGGGTTCAAGCGATTCGCCTGCCTCAGCCTCCTGAGTAGCTAGGACTACAGGCACCCACCACCATGCACAGCTAATTTTTTGTATTTTAGTAAAGACGGGGTTTCACCATGTTGGCCAGGATCGTCTCAATCTCCTGAACTCGTGATCCCCCACCTCGGCCTCCCAAAGTGCTGGGATTACAGGCGTCAGCCACAATGCCCAGCCTCCCATTAGGTTTTGGATGTAGCCAAGATTCCCCCGACCACTTGTAAGTCCCTCCCACACTCACTAGCACCTGTTCTAGACTTGGCCTTGGATGCCGTCTGTGCAGAGGTATGCAGTGTGTCAAGAGAACAACTGTCTAGGGTCCAGAAGACATAAATATTTGTCTAGGTCCCGCCACTCATTAGCAAGGTTTCCTTTGCACGTTTTCAGGTCATACTAAATAGCACAGTTTTCTCATCTGTAAAATGGAGAAAATGACATCTCCCTTGGCCTCTCTAAAATCATCGTAAGTGCTTGAAAAACTACAAGTTGCTCTCGGAAAGGAATGATCATTGTTGGGTTTTCTGGGTGAGAAGAGTGTGCAGGTTCATTTGTATAACTCCCAGCATACAAGCTGAGGGCTTCGGTCACCTGGTGAATCCCTTGTTTTTCAAAATAAATTGCTGTCCTGAAACTGACAGAATGAGATCTGACTAGTATAAATGTAGGGGCAAACCTTTAGGTTCAAAACATTCATGACACACTTACTGGATGTGAGAGGGTTGGCGAAAGAACAATCCATGCTTTAAAAAGATTTAAGGGTCTTTGATTGACAGCAAAATCAATATCAGTCAATAATGACGATGCCATGGTGCTTGTACAAACATAAATATAATTCTCACTTGCCTTAAGAGAAGTAGAGAATGCATGGTCTCATTCTCCTCTAGATTGGTGAGATTCCAGTTGGAAAAGAAAATAATAACAACAGGAGATTATTTTTATTGACCACTTACGTTATGACAGGCATTGAGCTAAGTGTTTTATATGAAATATCTACTTTCAGTTTCACAAAATCCTATGCTACATGAAATAATACTTTTTAATTGTACTGAGGAGGAAATTGGGGCTTACATAAGTCATTTGCTCAGCATCCCATAAGGAGTAAGTTAAAGTCTTTACCAAGGACAGAATGTTATTCAGTCCGAGGGCCACGCTACCCTGTGGGTCATGGAATCAACTTCATGAGTCATAGCCAGATATCAGAAAATATCAGAGTGCCTTGCAACTAGTAAAGAGTTGCTGTGTAAAACTTCTGTTCCAGTAATGCGAGTGTTGTGGGTGTGTATGTGCACACATGTGTTTGTGTGTATTGGATTGTGATGTAAAATGTTTTCTCACTATAAGTTTTTTTTATTATACTTTAAGTTGTGGGGTGTATGTGCAGAACGTGCATGTTTGTTACATAGGTATACACATGCCATGGTGATTTCCTGTACCCATCAACCCGTCACCTACATTAGGTATTTCTCCTAATGCTATCCCTCCCACAGCCCCCCACTCCCCGACAGGCCCTGGTGTGTGATATTCCCCTCCCTGTGTCCTTGTGTTCTCATAGTTCAACTCCAACTCATGAGTGAGAATATGCAGTATTTGGTTTTCTGTTTGCGTTAGTTTGCTGAGAATGATGGTTTCCAGTGTCATCCATGTCCCTGCAAAGGACATGAACTTATCCTTTTTTATGGCAGCATAGTATTCTGTAGTGTATGTGTGCCACGTTTTCTTTACCCAGTCTAACATTGATGGGCATTTGGGTTGGTTCCAAATCTTTGCTATTGTGAACAGTGCCACAATAAACACACATGTGCATGTGTCTTTATAGTAAAATGATTTACAATCCTTTGGGTATATATCCAGTAATGGGATTGCTGGGTCAAATTTTGAAAAAACACCAGCTTATACTTTACTTCCTTCATTGCGTTTCTCACTTTAAGAGAGAAAGAGCAACACAAAGCATGTCCAGAGGAGGGTAAGATTAAGAGGATAGGGGGTGAAAAAATTGTCCTTGATCCATGTCTTCAGCCCTGCACTCCATAAGACTGGAACCTTCCCTTAAGTTACCATTACCCAGGCCTGAAGATCATACTCAGCTTATAGCATTGAGTGACTGAAGCACTGTGGTAGGGAGTCTGGCAAATGTCTAAAAGTTGAAGCAATGGTCAATGCAGGTGGCTGTCTTAGGTGTTGGTTGAGACCCATCAGGGCACTGTTTAGGTCAGGGGTAGGGGAATGTGAACAAGGGAAGGCTGAAGGCACACAGCCAGGAGATCAGAGCTAGTAGAGGTGGAGGAAGGTGGCCTGGGGGTCCACCATGGACAGCTCCCATGGAGCATCCTCTTTCTGGAGTTCGAGGGATTTTTTTTTTTTTTTTTTTTTTTTTTTTGGTGACGGAGTCTCGCTCTGTCGCCCAGGCTGGAGTGCAGTGGCCAGATCTCAGCTCACTGCAAGCTCTGCTTCCCGGGCTCACGCCATTCTCCTGCCTCAGCCTCCCGAGTAGCTGTGACTACAGGCGCCTGCCACCTCGCCCGGCTAGTTTTTTGTAGTTTTTAGTAGAGACAGGGTTTCACCGTGTTAGCCAGGATGGTCTTGATCTCCTGACCTTGTGATCCGCCCGTCTCGGCCTCCCAAAGTGCTGGGATTACAGGCTTGAGCCACCGCGCCCGGCGAGGGATTTTATTTTTGGTGTCTCTGAGCTCCACTATATACAAAATCCAATTGGCAATGTGACCTCCCCTTTAGATTTGCCACAAATTCATCCTCAACTTTCCAAGACCATTTGCCTTGGAATTTGTGTTTTCTGATCTGACATATGTAAGATATTGTACGGTTCTTCCTGGGACTATTTCAGAGGTACAAAATTGGAACACTTCTCTTTAGTAGGAGAGGTCAGGGAGGGAGTTCTAGACCTGCCAGGACTTTATGTTCATCTTTGTCTTTCTACGACGTAACTCCTACCCAAGTGATGCTCTAGGAAGAAGCTTCATCTGTGGAATTAGGTGGAATGTAAATTCAACATGAGCAGGAACTTTGTCTTTTTGTTATTCCAGTTTACCCAATGCCTGACACATCAAAAGCCTCCAATAAATGCAGTCATACCACATGTCATTGCACTTTGCAGATATTGTGTTTTTCATAGATTCAAGGTCTGTGGCAACCCTGCATCAAGCAAGTCTATTGGTGCCGTTTTTCCAACAGCATGTGTGTCTGTATCACACTTTGGTAATTCTCACAATGTTTCCAATGTTTTCATTATTATTATATCCATTATGGTGATTTGTGCTTAGTGATCTTTGATGTTACTATTGTAATTGCTTTGGGTGCCACGAACCGTGCCCGTATGAGATGATGAACTTAATTGACAAATGTTGTGTGTGTTCTGACGTCCCCAACCAGCAGTTCCTCCATCTCTCTCCTTTTCCTCCAGCATCCCTATTCCTTGAGATACAACAGCATTGAAATTAGGTCAATTAATAATCCTACAGTGGTCTGTAAATGTTTAAGTGAAAGGAAGAGTCATATGTCTCTCATTTTAAATCAAAGGTTAGAAATTACGAAGCTTAGCGGGGAAGGTATGTTGAAAACTGAGATAGGTTGAAGGCTGGGCCTCTTGCACCAGTTAAACAAGCTGTGAATGCAAAGAAAAAGTTCTTGAAGCAATTTAGAAGTACTACTTCAGTGACCATATGAGTGATAAGAGAGTGAAACAGCCATATGCTGGTATGCAGAGTAAGGCCTTAACTCTCTTTAACTCCGTGAAGGTTCAGAGAGTTGAAGAAGCTGAAGAAGAAAAGTTTGAAGCTAGCAGAGGGTGGTTTATGAGGTTTAAGGAAATAAACCATCTCCATGACATAAAAGTACAAGGTGAAGCAGCAAGTGCTGGTGGAGAAGCCGCAGCAAGTTCTCCAGAAAATCTAGCTTAGATCAATGATGAAGGTAGCTACACTCAACAACAGGTTTGCAGTATAGACAAACAACCTTCTATTGGAAGAAGATGTCATGTAGGACTCTCATAGCTAGAGAGGAGAAGTCAATGTCCAGCTTCAAACTTTGAAGGACAAGCTGATTCTCTTGTTAGAGGCTAATGCCGCTGGCAATTTTAAGTTTAAGCCAAGTTCCATTTACCATTCTGAAAATTTTAAGGCCCTTAAAGATTATGCTAAATCTACTCTACCTGTGCTTTATAAACAGAACCTCAAAGCCTGGATGATAGCACATTTGACTACAGCATGGTTTACTGACTATTTTAAGCCCAGTGTTAAGACCCATGGCTCAGAAAAAGGTTTCTTTCAAAATATTACTGCTCATAGACAATGCACCTGGTCACTCAAGAACTCTGATGCAGATGTACCAGGAGGTTAATGTTGTTTCCATATCTGTAAATACAACATGCATTCTGCAGTCCATGGATCAAGGAATAATTTTGACTTTCAAGTCTTATTATTTAAGAAGTACATTCCATAAAGCCATAGATAGTGATTCCTCTGATGGATCTGGGCATAGTAAATTGAAAATCTCTGGAAAGGATTCACCATTCTAGATGCTATTAGCAATATCCATGATTCATGGGAGGAGGTCAAAATATCAATATTAGCAGGAGTTTTGAAGAAGTTGATTCCAACCCTCATGGCCAGCTTTGAGAGGTTCAAGGCTCTAGTGGAGGAAGTAACTTCAGGTGTGTTGGAAATAGCAAGAAAACTAGAATTAGAAGTAGAGCCTGAAGATGGCACTGAGTTGCTGCAGTCTCATGATGGAACTTGAATTGATGAGGACTTGTTTCTTTATGAAGGAGAAAATAAAGTGATTTCTTGAGGTGAAATCTATATTCTTGGTGAAGATGCTAGGAACATTGTTGAAAGGACAACAAGGGATTCTGAATATTACATAAACTTAGTTGATGAAGATGTGGCAGGGTTTGAGAGGATCAACTTCAATTTTGAAAGAAGTTCTACTTGGGTGAAATGCTAACAAACAGCATTGCATTTTACAGAATCTTTTATGATAGAAATGATTGATGCAACAAACTTCATTGTGATCTCATTTTAAGAAGCTTCCCCAACCTTCAAAAACCGCTACTCTGATGAGTCTGCAGTCTTCAACATCAAGGAAAGATCTTTCGTTGCCAGAAGATTATGACTTGCTAAAGACTCAGATGATTATTAGGATTTTTAAGCAATGAAGTATTTTTAAATAAAGATATGTACATTGCTTTTTAAAACATAATGTTATTGCACACTTGATAGAATATGGTATAAGCATAACTTTTATGCACTGGGAAGCCAAAAAATGAGTGTACCTTGGTTTATTGTGATATTCATTTTATTGTGGTAGTCTGGAACTGAACCTGCAATACGTCCAAAGTATGCATGCATTTGTTGAGTGAGTAGGTTTTACTACCTATTCTCTTTTGTAGTAGTTAAATGCCTTTTGGTAAATTGCTTCACCTTTCTGAGCCTCAGTTTTCTCATTTGTAGAATGGGGATATGAACATGTATTCTATAGGGTTGTTGGAAAAATCAGATATGATGTTGTATCTAAAAAGACCCAGACACAAATCAGGCACTTAATACAGAGTGCCTTTGCTTCTTTCCTTTTGAGGATGTGGCGTTTTTGTCCTTCTCCTTCAAGGTCCTGATGCCCACTGTTTCCTGGAGTTCCTCCCTCACCCAAGGATGGTGTTGCATCTGAGATTAGAGTTCTGCTTTTTCAGACTGCATCCTCTGACACTGGACTAGAACAGGGACAGATGCAGACCTGTGGCTTCTTCTCAAGGAGGCTCCCATGGAGAGAGAAGGCCACACTGCTTGGGCTCTGGCAGACATTCCCAACTGATGTGTGCACATGAGGGGAGGCCCTTTCGAATCATTCACCCAAGGAGGCTGACCACATCTTCCAACAAAGCTTGCATTCCCAGGAGGTTCCAACTTGGTGTCATTTTCTTTTCCAAATATATATGTACACACACACACACAAATATATACATCTCTTTCTCCCTCTCTCTGTATGTATGTATATATCATATATATATATATATATATTTTTTTTTTTTTTTTTTTGAGATGGAGTCTCGCTCTGTCTTCCAGGCTGGAGTGCAGCGGGGCGATCTCGACTCACTGCAATCTCCATCTCCCAGGTTCAAGTGATTCTCCTGTCTCAGCCTCCTGAGTAGCTGGGATTACAGTCGTGAACCACCATGCCCAGCTGAGTTGTGTATTTTTAGTAGAGACGGAGTTTTACCACGTTGGCCAGGACAGTCTCGACCTCTTGACCTCAATGATCCACCCGCCTCGGCATCCCAAAGTGCTAGGATTACAGATGTGAACCACTGCACCCGGCCTCCAAATATGTTTTTAACACATAAATAAATTCATTATTAATACAGAATAATCTGACAATTTATTAAAGTAAGATATTAACAACGTCTTTCGATTCTACTTGGGAGGAGGAAATGACTCAATATTTTGGTACGTATAATGCCAAGCACTTTTCTGTGAGTACACTTATATTTAACCTATACTTTACGTATATAATTTTATCATTTATTTGTTTAGTTAGTTCTCTAAAATAAGTTCTCTTAAATAGTTAGTTCTCTTAAAAGTTAGTTCTTTAAAAATAAGAGTGAGATTCTCACTCTGTCCTTTAGGCTGGAGTGCAGGGGCATGATCACAGCTCATGGCAGCCTCAAACTCCTGGGCTCAAGCAATGCCCCCTACCTCAGCCTCCCGAGTGGCTGGGATTACAGGCACATATCACCATGCCCAGCTAATTAATTCTTTTTTTGTTTTTGTAGGATGGCATCTCACTACATTGTCCAGGCTGGTCTCCAGCTCCTGGCCTCAAGCAATTCTCCTGCCTTTGCCTCCCAATGCTCTGGGATTATAGGCATGAGTCACCATGCCCATCCACTATAATTTTAATGGTAATTATTCTCTTCCAATCTACAACATGTTTTTTTTATGTAACATTTTCTCATGTCAGAATAAATGTGCTTTATTCTTTTTGAACATCTGTGTAGTATTTCATTATAGCATATGTCCTTAATTTGATTAACTAATGGCCCTGTTGATGGTCATTTGAGTTATTTGCAATTATTTTGCCAATGATGAGCATCTTTGTCTATGCAAGATATACATGCTTCACATCTCCCGTTTATGGTAAGTTTTCAACTCCTGAAAAACATTTGGACTTGGTAACAACTAAGAGTAATTTGTTGCAATTCTTGTAGGAAACATGTATTCAGCACTGAATGTTCCAGAGCCCATGCTGGGTGCTGTGGTTATAGAGAGGGGTTCAGTTTCATCAACACAGCTTTGTAATGTGGGTTTTCTGTGATGAGGGCCCTAAGAGATGGTTGAAAATCCTTGCTCTGGGGTGGCTGGAAAGGAATTAGGAAAAAGTTTACAGAAGACATTTGATCTAGGTAAGTAGAATTTGAGTAAATAGAACTCTCCACATGAAAAGGAAAGAAAAGGACACTTCAAAGCATAGAAACCAAGCTTGCAAAGCCAGAGAGAGATGAGCTAGCACGGCATGAGTTGTAAGTGGCAAATCACAGCTTGGTTCTGAAACAGAGATGGATGTTCTGTGCATGCAGGAGGGAGGACCCAGGCAGGACCCGGCTGCTAGAGGCGGCCGGGACCAGACTGCAAACTCCCTGCTATAAGCCTGACCCTGGAGGGAGGGAAAAGAGTGAAGGATCAACTGAGGTCATGGGTTTTGCAGTCAAGCTGAACTCCAGTCCTTGCTCTGCCACTGCAAGATCTTTCCCGTGGTGCCTTGATCCCACCCAAGAGGACAGCAGAGAGCCCTCTCTGGCCCTCCTCCGGCTGTGCCCCTCGCATGGGATGAGGGGTCTTCGGGGTTTAGAGGACACACCCATGTCTTTGCTATTGTGAATAGTGCTGCAATAAACATACATGTGCATGTCTCTTTGTAATAGAATGATTTATATTCCTTTGAGTATATACCCAGTAATGAGATTGCTGGGTGTAATGGTATTTCTGGTTCTAGATCTTTGAGGAATTGCCACACCATCTTCCACAGTATCGGAACTAACTTACATTCCCAGTCCATCAACAATAGACTGGATAAAGAAAATGTTGCACATATACACCATGGAATACTATGCAGCCATAAAAAGATGAGATTATGTCCTTTGCAGGGACATGGATGGAGCTGGAAGCCATAATCCTCAGCAAACTAATGCAGGAACAGAAAACCAAACACTGCATGTTCTCACTTATAAGTGGGAGCTGAACAATGAGAACACATGGACATAGGGAGGGGACCAACACACATTGGGTCCTGTCGGGGGTTTGGGGGAGGGAGAGCATTAGGAAAAATAGCTAATGCATGCCGGGTTTAATACATAGGTGATAGGTTGATAGGTGCAGCAAACCACAATGACATACATTTACCGATGTTAACAAACCTGCATATCCTGTACATGTATCCCAGAACTAAAAATAAAAATGAAAAAAAAAAAGTTTTCTCTTCTGTATTGTAGGACTGAAAAATGACTCTATATCCTAGGGATTTTGTGGAGATTAAATAAGGTATCAGATGTAAGGAGCTCAGCATAATGCCTGTGTAGCATTCAATAAGTGCTCAATAAAGGCCTGCTGTAGGCAATAGGGCTCTCAAGGAGGCTTTGTGGCTAAGAGTGGGATGCTGGATGTGATGGTGTGGCATGGAGGATGGGCTAGGGGTGGGCAGATAAAGACAGGAAGACGAGCCAGGAGCCTGCAATGCTGGTGACACAGTTGATGGCAATCTGGACTGCCCTTGGCAGTGAGGTTGAGGCAAGTCAGTGGGTATCTTCAAGCCACACACACTCACTGAAGTTGGGAATGTATATATAATACCTTTCTGATGGACATTAAAATCATCATTTCTTCAGCATGACCCATTGACTGCCAGCATGAGAGTGACCAGGGTGGTTTTGCTTAAACTCAGAATCCTGGGCACCAGCTCAGACACAGTCAGAATCTATGGGGATGGGATACAGGATCACTAATAGAACACAATGAGTTTGTGAGCCACGGACACAGAGCAAAATAAAGACCAATTGTTGACAAAGGATGGTATATTAAAATCTGCAATGACATTCAAACAAAAGGAAATGTTAACTGATTGGAAGGAAGAAATATTACTTACTACATTGTTTTGGGGGAAATGTCTTTCTAAACATGAAACCGAAGGGGAAAAAAAGAGCAAGAAAGTCTTGGTGACTGAAAGGTTGGAAGCCACACTGCTCTGGAGGAGGCTGTGTGTGTGTGTGTGTGTGTGTGAGATCTAAGGGACTAAAAATCGATATCCCATTTCCCTTGGAGTTTGTACAGCTGCCCACAGGGCGATTCCTGACTCACGGATAAATAAGGCCATAACACCCGGCTAGAGAACAATGAGTTTTCCAGATGGGCCACATATCCTTTCAATGTGCTTTTCAGGAAATGAGGTTTGGAGGGGAGCTAGTTCCTCCCTTGGAGAAGGGCACTCACATACTCATGACCTCCTCCCAGACAGTTCCCCAGGGTGCATGGGTTGGTAAATGAGTGCTTGTGTGTAGGAGAAAGCATACTGCTTGAGATAGACCCTCAGAGGTTGGACAGGGGCCATATGTACTGTTATTTTTGTGCTGGTCTTTCTATGGACTGGCCTGCCATTACCTTGAGGTCAGGGGCAGCTTGTATTTCTCTGTATCATCCCCCTCCTCATATCCTTTGGGATTGGCCAGGTCATGCTGCCATCATAAGTGACAAGGGTTAATTTCTTGCTCACACTGTGTGTCCATCATGGGTCCAGTCGGGGCTGAACTCCCTATGTCATCCTCACTCTGGTATTCCAGTTGATGGATGAAGCTTTCAGCACCTGGGCTGCTTCAAATCACCAAGGAAGGAAAGGAAATATGGTGGATTTCACGCTGGATCTTAAAGGCTGCCTCTGTCTGGGAGTCACAAGTAACTTCTCACATTTCACTAGACAAAGGAAATCACCTGGCCCCATTTAAGTTGGAGGAGTTGGGAAGTTCAATGAACTTAGTCTTTTGAAGGAGGAAACCACAAATAGTGGCTAACAGTAAGAATAACTGCTCTGTTGCCATAATAAACTAACTAGGGCTTGGAACAATGTAGGCAAATGAATGAAATGGGCTTGTCGTGAATCCTGAGCTAGTAAAAATGTGGCACATATACACCATGGAATACTATGCAGCCATAATAAAGAATGAGTTCATGTCCTTTGCAGGAACACGGATGAAGCTGGAAACTATCATTCTCAGCAAACTAACGTGGGAACAGAAAACCAAACACCACATGTTCTCACTCATAAGTGGGAGTTGAACAGTGGGAATACATGAACACAGGGAGGGGAGCATCACACACTGGGGCCTGTAGCGGGGTGGGGGGCTAGGGGAGGGAGAGCATTAGGACAAATACCTAATGCATGTGGGGCTTAAAACCTAAATGATGGGTTGATGGGTGCAGCAAACCACCATGGCACATGTATACCTATGTAACAAACCTGCACGTTCTGCACATGTATCCCAGAACATAAAGTATGATAACAAAAATTAAATTAAAAAAAAAAAGAATGAGGTCTATAGAAGGATGCAAGTTCTGGGAAATCCAGATCAAGTCTTGTTGTTGTCTGAGTATTGGGTTTCATATTTGAAAAATAGGACACATTGGCCCTTTAACTTCAAATTTCCCCATTTTTCTATAGGCTAGCCAGGCATTTACTGACTGAGCTGGCATTTCCAGCTTTGTGACTTGAATTCTGAATGTGCTTTATGGTCTTCCAGGGAAGCACCTAGTAGCCCAAACTTTCCACTTGGGGATCCTTGCCCGGAAACATGCCAGTGAAGCTGGCAGTGGATATCCCAAGTGTGACAGTTGAAAAACATGAGCAGAGAACTTAGGTCACCTCTCAAGCCCCAACTGTTCCCGCTGCAATATGGACTCCGTTCATGAAAGCCAGATTAGCAGGGCCCTGAGGAGTATGGGCTGTGGGGTCTGGCAGCTTGGGCGAAAGTCTCACCTTCAGCACTTACTGAGTGGCCTCAGGTGAGTGGCTTATCCTCACTGTCTTTGGTCTCCTTCCCGGAGGGTGTATTAGTCCATTTTCATGTTGCCGATAAAGATACCCGAGAGTGGGTAGTTTATAAAGAAAAAGAGGTTTAAGCCTTGCGTGGTGGCTCACGCCTTTAATCCCGGCACTTTGGGAGGCCAGGCAGGAGGATCACCTGAGGTCAGGAGTTTGAGACCAGTCTGGCCAACAAGGCGAAACCTGTTTCTACTAAAAATACAAAAATTAGCTGGGCGTGGTGGCGGGTACCTGTAATCCCAGCTACTTGGGAGGTTGAGGCATGAGAATTGCTTGAACTTGGGAGGCAGAGATTGCAGTGAGCTGAGATCATGCCACTGCACTCTGTCTCCAAAAAAAAAAAAAAAAAAAAATGGAGGTTTAATGGGCTCACAGTTGCACATGGCTGGGGAGGCCTCGCAATCATGTTGGAAGGCAAAAGACATGTCTTACATGGTGGCAGACAAGAAAGAATGAGAGACAAGCAAAAGGGGAAACCCTTTATAAAACCGTTAGATCTAGTGAGGCTTATTTGCTACCATGAGGACAGCATGTGGGAAACCACTCACATGATTCAATTATCTCCCACCAGGTCACTCCCACAATACATGGGAATTATGGGAGCTTCAATTCAATATGAGATTTGGGTGGGGACTCAGCCAAACTATACCAGACGGTTTCTGTGAGGAGTAGATGAGTTCACACATGTACAACCTACCTGTGATGCCTGACACTCATTGAGTGCTCAATGATGAACGTTGGCTGTGATCCTGAATGTTATGACTTGTTTCTGTGTGCTGAGATTCCCAGTGCTCATGGCCTCAGTTCCTCCATCTGTGAACCAGAAATACTCCTAACACCTCCTAAGAGAGTTGCAAGACTTAAAGTTGGTGAAAATACCTCATATAACACCAACTTAAGAGTAGTAGCCTGTACCCTGGCAATTTTTCTCCTGGTTCTTCAACTCATCAGCCGTGTCACCTTGGACATGTCACTGTAATCTGTCTGTGCCTCAGTTTCCGCATCAACATACCTGTAGTCACACACTGGGATTCTGAACCTCTGCTTTTAAGTGTGCCCTGGCCCCTTCCTCAATATTTCTGATTATGGAAGAGAAATTATGAGAGAAACGTCAAGGTTCAAAGCTGCCTGAACCCTGGAAAGACAGCTAGGGCTTGAAAGCTGGAAAGTGCTCAAACTCTGTATTATTCAGCCCTTCTTATCTCCGTTTGGGTGTCACTCCAGCATGCTGCCCGGCCTCCCTGTCACCAGGGTCACTCCTTCTAACTCCCTGCACTACACACAGCATGGTCTTGCTAAAATGTCCATCTGACAGTGCCACTGCACAGCTCAGGCCCCTTCAGTATCTCCTCTTGCTCTCAGGATAAGAGCCAGGCATGAGGCATGGCTTACAGAGCCCTTCACAGTCTGGGTCCCACAGCAACTCTGGACTTTTCCCTTCTTCCCGACTCCCCACAGGAACTCTGTGTTCCTGCCAGGCTGTGTTTTGTCATTCCAGGAGCTCTCCAGGCCCCTCCCTGCCTCTGAGCTTTTACACAGCTGTTCCCCCTGCCAAGAATGCACTTCCTAGCACCATCCTCCTGACTTAGTCCCACTCTTGTTTAAGGATTCAGTTTGAGTCACTTCTGTAGGATCTAGGATTCCTTCACAGATCCGCCTTCTCCCGTTCCTCCAAGGCTGGGTTGCGAGCCTCTCTCAGGTTTCCTTGACTTCAGGCACGCCTCTGTATCCCTCCCTCTTCGGCACCTGGCCATGAGCTCCTAAAAGCAAAAGGATGAAAACATTTAATAAGCACCTACATGTGTGCTAGGTGCTGTTCTAAGCTCTTTACATATAATGATGTACTCAACACCCACAACCGTCTTATGATAGTTGCTCTTTTTATCCCTGTTTTACATAAGATGTAATTAAGCACAGAGAGGTTAAATAACTTGCTCACAGTCACACAGCTAGTTAGTAGCAGAGGCAGCAGTTTTATGGGGCTGTCATGAAGTAGAAATTGGTATTTGTTGAAATGTGGCAAAAGAATTGAAGAAGAGAAACATCAGCTTTTTTTTTTTTTTTTTTTTTTTTTAGATGGAGTCTCGCTCTATCACCTGTGCAGTGGCGCGATCTCGGCTCACTGCCAGCTCCGCCTCCCGGGTTCACGCCATTCTCCTGCCTCAGCCTCCCAAGTAGCTGGGACTACAGGTGCCCGCCACTGCGCCCGGCTAATTTTTTGTATTTTTTAGTAGAGACGGGTTTTCACTGTGTTAGCCAGGATGGTCTCGATCTCCTGACCTCCTGATCTGCCCCCCTTGGCCTCCCAACGTGTGAGAAACAGCAGCTTTGAAGAAGAGAACATCACCCAATTCCAGGGCAGAAACAAACTCTTAAGAAATATCATTAAGGGCACTCTGGACCTGGCGTGGTGGCTCACACCTATAATCTCAGCACTTTGGGAGGCTGAGGTGAGAGGATTGCTTGAAGCCAGGAGTTCAAGACCAGCCTGGGCAACAAAGTAAGACCCTGTCTCTACAAAATAAAATAAATTAGCCAGGCGTGATGGCATGTGCCTGTAGTCCCAGCTACATGGAAGACTGAGGTGGGAGAATTGCTTGAGCCCAGGAGTTCGAGGCTGCAGTGAGCTGTGACAGAGCCACTGCACCACTCCAGCCTTGGTGACAGAATGAGACCCTGTCTTAAAAAAAAAAAATAAAAAAAAAAAAAAAAAAAAAAAAAAGCCCTCTGGTGCTTAGATCTTCACAGTAGTTGAGGGGCAAGATAAGGGGATTGATGTATAAGAAAAGTTAGAAAATTGATGGAAGTATTTTTTCTGTTGCCCATCTACCCTTGGGAAGACTTGTGGATGACAGGATGAAAACTAGAATGGAGAGTTCTTGATTTGGAAGAAAATCCATAGAATATCAATATGTAAGGCATATAATATATATATTTTAGTCAATCAATAATGGTGCAAAAAAAAGAACATGCTGATTACTTTCTGTAGTGGAAGTTTATTCCATAGTATGGTTGGAGTTGTGCATTTCTTTGTAAATTTCTTGGTAGACAGGTAACTTCTTGGTGCTAGAGGTGATATCCATGGGCACTTGTAGATTTGAGTTGGAGATTTTGGGGCATCAGAGTGTAAGAATGGGATGTTGGCATTCCCCCTCCTGGACTTTTAAAATGTTTTTGAGGTCCCAAGAGAGAGGCAGGGGAAGACAGTGAAAGAGCTCTGTCGATGTAACCTTGGAAAGCCTGGGCCCAACCAGGCTTCTTGGGGATGTAGATCTCTTTCAGCAAACATATAATGCGGCAATCCTCTTCCAGAAAGCTGGAGAACATAACAGTCTTGAAACCTGGTAGCACTACTATGCTGGTGGCTCACTAAATAACTGGAACAAACTTTAAGAAGGGTCTGTTTGCTCTTGGAGCACTGGATGGCTGTTGCCATCTTCACCTAGCTAGTGCTGCTGGTCAAGACCTCTCCTTGGGAAAATGATGGGGTGTGTGTGTGTGTGTGTGTGTGTGTGTGTGCATGAGTGTCTGGACTGAAATAATTGCTATATGAATAACTGACTCTGTTGCTTCTAATTTGAACCATTTGCTGGAGGATCCATCACAACCATATTTGATGGTAGGCAGTGTTCTTCTTCTCAATTTGTAGATCTTTCCTCACTTAGTTGAATTTATGTAAGTTCCAACAGAGCCGTTAAGTTGGAGGAACCATAGCTATTGGTGAAGTAGCTGCTAGGCTTAAACTGTGAGGTCTTGGCTGACTTAACTGGTGAAGTTTGCAGATTTCCTTCTCCACCTGGTGGCAGGAGCAAGAGATCTTGAGACATCAAGGGCAGTTGAAGCCTCCATAGGCTGTCACCAGGCCAGAAGTTGCAGCTTCTGGGTTCTGTGTTCCAAGACTTATGTGGATCCTGCTTCACTATCAGCTGGAGAATGGGAGCAGGACTGATGTGTAGACGAGTGTTAGGATCTTTGACACTTCTCAGAGACATTTGGGAAGGAGAAATCAGGGGAAAGACCAAATTCACTGCTGGGCAAGCAGGTAAGACTCAGAGCACCAAGATTTAGGAGAACTTAAATTCAGTGGGTGGTAAAACTGGCATTTATAGGCTGATTAAGGGAAAAGTAGAAAGCAGGATCTCACACCTTGAGCTGCAAGGTTCTCTTGGATCTTAGCTATTGTTAGAGTGAGATGCATGATAGGCTTCACCTAGAACAGGTACAATATATTTCTACCACTAGATGTGACAGTTTGAAGTCCAGTGACATGTTTCCTCTTTGCTCCTTTAGTATTAATTGGCTCAGAAGAGAGGGTTTGATTGACTCAGGATGCCACCATATGTCATGAAATACTCCTATTGGACGGGATTCTTTCCAAGGCACCTTCCCAGCAGCCCACATATGATGGTCATTGCCTGTGCCTGAGTCCTTAGTCCAGTCATGGATTGTCATGATGGTCAGTCTGCTTTGAAAGCACATGATCCAGAGGACTATGTAAGAGCAAATTCACCTGGACATGTTTAAAAAACTCATGGCCACATGAGTGACTGGCAATTACAACGTTGCCTACTTGTCTTTTGTGTATGAATTATGTATTTGACTTCACGGGGGATTTGAATTCATCTGACTTCACCATGCTTTTGTTCTTGAAACTTATGATTGGCATGACATAGAGACAATAACACCACATGGTCTTGTGCAATATGGTTAGTAGGTGAATCCACTGGTAATAATCATAAGACAGGATGCAAGTGAAACCTTTGGTCACAGATATTAAGATCTAGAGACAGCTGGAAACCTTACCATTTCCTCCATGGGTAGAAGGTACTGCACAGCACAAAATGCCAAGATTCATCAGGAAAGTGGAAAGATTTCTAGATGTGAATGGTGAGAATGGCACCTCCGACTTGATGGATGAAGATCACAACATCAGGTTGCATCCATCCTTCTCTCCAGATAACTTGACTAGTCCCCTGGGCTTCATAGCAGGCACGCATGTGCCCAAAGTCTTGTGAATGTCGTTCCTTTACTTTCTTTTTCTGGTTTCTCTATCCCAGCAAATCCAAACCAGTCTGTAAGATGTGGGCCATTAGAGGGAGGAGAGGATGGAAGTAGATGGCAGTTACAAAATGTCGTAATGAAAAAAAAAAAGACTGATTTTTAATTTTTAGTTAAGCTGCAGACATTGTTCTGGCTGCCAGAAGTTATCATGAGGTACACACACTCAAAGACAGCCTTGCCTCAGCCTTCTCTTCCTTGCACTGGGACAGCATGTGGTCACAGCTTCTATGGGAAATGACTTGGTAGCAGTGTCAACCTCAGTGACATGGGAAGTGTCAGGGCACACACGATCAAATGCCTATAGGGCCCAGTTAGCTAAATTAGCGAACTGGGCTGAACAGTGGCATGTTAGAAGGTCCTTGCCCTTTGCCACTTAAAGAGGCAACACTCCACAGCTCCCACTCACTAGGGCTACATGGTACCCTCTTGCCAGATCTCCTGGTATTTCAGGGAAACCTAGGTTTTGTGTATAAAATTTACTAACTCTTATTTTCCCAAACCATTGGGCATACCAAGCAGAATGCATCTGTGGGTCGAATATGGCCCATGATCATTGGTTTTTGATCATCAATATTTGTGAATGTGCCCAGCTCAGCGCCTGGCATGCAATAAGCCTTCAGCTCCCCTGAGTTCTCTCCCTCTCTCTCCTAACCAGGAAGACTTTGTATGATCAGGAAGAGAAATAAGATGAAGCTCAAGGTGGGTAGAGGTTGTCTTTTTGTTGTCTTAATGGGTTAAGCTTCATCATTAAATTTTCCTGAGCTGTTGGCTTTTTGTAGAAGAAATACCAGCCAGGCCCGAACACTCTGAAAGCTCTATTAATCTTTCTGTAACCCCATTAACACTCACTGCATATTTCCTGTGAAAAAGGATTGGAAATGACCAAAACCCACACTATGGAAATATCTGTCATGTACCCAGCAGCCGGGAGAAGACCGCGTAGGCACACAATGAGAAGATTGTTAGAACACATTTTCTTCGAAATTGTTAAAGGAAGGAGGATGGAAAGGGAGAGAAAGAATCACTTCACCCTGGGAATCTTACCACTTGGCAATCATTATGATAGAGTCACCTGTATTTTTCATCTAGAAATACCTATTACCTTGAAAGTGGGGTTAGATGCCTGCTCCCCCAGGGAAATCCAGAAGCAGGGATTTATTCATGCAGCAATAATTGAGGAGTTCATTTGATTCCAGTGTGGATCTTTCAACCACAATCAATTTCACGTTCTGTCATAAATAATGGAGGTCGCTAAGGCAGCCGGGTGGAGGGGGGTGGTCTGGCTAGTACTGTTTCCAGTGTTCAAACAGTATCAGCAGAGAGGGGAACAGAGCCCTCTGTGACAGCAAGCTTGGAAAAAGTTTGAGTGGCAGGGTGTTTTTCTTTTCTTTTTTTTAAACAGACCTCACCCCCTTTGAATGAGAAAGACATTCAGATATTGCAGATTAACTGCTCAGGGAACAGCAAGATCTCATCAGCAGTCTCAAATAGTCCAGCAGCATCTGGGAGTGTGCTATAATAGCTCAACTTCACATTCTGTCCCCCAAGGCGCCCGGTCCTGCTTCTCCGGGAAACCTTGTCGGTGGAGGAATTAATAAGTGGACTGCTGTCATTGACAGAGTTTCAGGGATGCTCCAGGTGAGGTGCCTTGAGGCAGGGTAGGAAATGGCTATTTGAAGTCTGAATTATATAAGAATAGGGAAGAAAGGGTTAAAAAAAAACTGTCTTGGCTGCTTTACAGAGATTTTCTATTTCTAATAAAATAAGATGTATAATTTTTTAAAATTCTCACCTGGAGGATACTGATTTAAATACACCTCCTAGCCTAGTCCTCTTTCCGTGGCTCACTGGGCTACTGACTCTGTCAACCTCTTTCTGGCCCCAGGGCCTTTGCGTGGGCGGCTTCTGTGGTCTGGCTCCTCTTCCCTTTCCTTACCTGGCTAAGCCTTACTCAAAATTATGTTTCCAGCTTCAATATAAGTTTCTCAAGGAGATGTTCCAGACCAAATTCTATGTTCTTATAGCAAATTGTACACTTCTTTTCTAGTGCTGGTCACAGTTGAAATTAAACAATCATCTGTCCAAAGGGGATATAAATCGCTCTGCCGTAAAGTCACATACTTACATATGTGCAGCACTATTCACAATAGCAAAGACATGGAATCAACCCAAATGCCCATCAGTGGCAGACTGGATAAAGAAAACATGGTCCATATACACTACGGAATACTATGCAGCCATAAAAAAGAATATCACGTCCTTTGCAGAAACATGGATGGAGCTCGAGGTCATTATCCTTAGCAAACTAACACAGGGACAGAAAACCAAATACTGCATGTTCTCACTTATAAGTGGGAGCCAAGTGATTAGAACACATGGAGACATAGAGGAAAGCAATGGACACTGGAGCCTACTTGAAGGTGGAGGGTGGCTGGAGGGAGAGGATCACAAAAAATAACTATTGGTTACTAGGCTGAGTACCTGTGTGATGAAACAATCGGTACAACAAACCCCTAGACACGAGTTTGCCTATATAACAAACCTGCACATGTACCACTTTCAGTATATACTGAATCAATTCCATTACTGGGTTGAACGGGAGTTTTGATTTTAGCCCCTTGTGGAATCTTCACACTGCTTTCCACAATAGTTGAACTAATTTACACTCCCATCAACAGTGTATAAGTGTTCCCTTTTCTCTGCAACCTCACCAGCATCTGTTATTTTTTGGCTGTTTAATAGCCAGTCTGACTGGTGTGAGATGGTATCTCATTGTGGTTTTGATGTGTTTTTCTCTAATGATCGGTGATATTGAGCTTTTTTTCTTTCATATGCTGGTTGGTCACATCTACGTCTTCTTTTGAGAAACGTCTGTTCACATCCTTTGCCCACTGTTGAATGGGATTACTTTAAAATTTTACTTTGAATCCCCAGTAATGACTCTATCCACCAAATGCAAATTCATGGTGTCACAGAATGTCGAGCTGTTATTATCTAGCCTGCTTTCATAGATAAGCAAATTGGTATCTTAAGGCACATGGAGATGTCATTCATTTTATTCACTTATTTATTCCTCCAACATTGGCGAGGAGCCGTGTTGGCTCACGGGATGCTGGACACAGGATGAAAGAAATGAGAAAAATATTCCTGTGATCAAGGCTCTTAATGGAGCGTTGGAGATGGCTGTATAAACCAACGATTGCAATAGACCTTAGTATATGATATGACAACGGTGTCAATTGTATGAGCATCCAGGAGGAGCCCCTAAATCATCCTGGGTCATGGGTTGGTCTCATTCTTGAGCTGATTTTTGAAAGACATTGGAAATTCTCCGAGTGGCCTCAGTGTGTAAGGGCATTTCAAGCAAAAGAAATAACATGCACAAAGGCTTGGCCTGGAGGTGGAGGGAGCATGACATGAACCTCTGGGGGATACACATAATTTAGTATTGCTGGACGGTCTTTCTTTCCTTCCTTCCTTCCTTTTTCTCTTCTTCTTCTCTTTCTTTTCTTTGTAAAGAAAACAGCTGCCTCCTTTGCAAGCCAGGCATGAACTAAGCACATGACACATGATCGTTTAAAAGCTCCACCATGGCTCACACCTGTAATCCCAGCACTGTGGGAGGCTGAGGCAGGCACATCATTTGAGGTCGGGAGTTCAAGACCAGCCTGACCCACATGATGAAACCCCATCTCTACTAAAAATACATGAAAATTATCTGGGCATGGTGGTGGGCACCTGTAGTCCCAACTATTTGAGAGGCTGAGGCAGGAGAATCATTTGAACCCGGGAGGCGGAGGTTGCAGTGAGATGAGATCGTGCTACCGCACTCCATCCTGGGTGACAGAGACACTCTGTCTCAAAACAATAAAAATAAAATAAAATAAGAGCTCCCATTAAGCAGCCCTTATGCTGTTCTGAGATCTTTACACGTATTAACTCACTTATTTGCTCCTCCTAATAACCTTGTGCACTAGGTGCCATTACTGTCATTTCCATTTGACAGAGAAGGAAGACGAGGTACAGAGAGATGACATCACATAACTAGTAAGTGGCAGAGCTGGGATTTGAACCCAGAAACCCCAGCTCCTAGCTCTGACTCTCAGTCACTCTATGGCACCACTCCAGCAAATTTTCACAGCAACCCTTTGAGGTGAGTCTTATTGCAATCCCCATTTAAAAGAAGAAGAAACTGTGGCCAGAGAGGAATGGCCACTAGCCTGAGGTCACAGGAGTCCATATAACTCCAGTGCTGGGGTCTTTCTGAACAAGCCTCCAAGCCCTTGCACTAGGCAAGGGGAAAGTGGGGTGGGCTATTAGAGAAGAGTGAGGGAAACATTTTCTAAGAATCCAAATGTCTTTTTTTTTCTCTGATAAGAAAAAGGCTACTCTAGCTGTCAGACTATAAGCTGCAACCTTTATGTTTACAAAGCAAAAAGGGCAATTAAATGAGACAAAATGAATCTTCTCGGGCCTCTGTCTATGGACCTTGCAGGTCTTCGGTCTGAGGGTTGATTGACAGGACACATTACATACTGGAGCGGACTCAGCCTCTGACATTTCTTTGATGGAGCACTGAAGCATGAGGTTGGTTTCTTCAAGTCCCCTGCCTTCCATGCTGCAGGGATTGCCAAGACGGAGGGGCCGAAGGAAGGGCATGTACAATGCTTGACTGAGACAGATGGAAGTGATGGCCACATTCACAGTGAAGATGACAATCATGATCTCAAAGACATCGTGGCAAGTGGCAGCCATTATGGCTCTTTCTGTGCCCAGCACTGTGCTAGAGGATGTCAGTCACCTCACTGTCCCTAAGGTAGGTCCCTTTGTGGTTGCCATCCGTCAGGTGCCAGGGCTTGTGATGAATTCTGCACGGCATCACACAGAATGGCTTTATTGGAGATGACAAAACCAAGATCAGAAAGAGGGGACAAGATGTGTCATCCTCGTATCACCCTCAGAGAGAGGTGTGCTCAGTGGACCCTCTGTGGGAGTGTGTTCCGGGGAAAGACCCCACTCCATTAATTACTCTCCATTTTATTTTTTTACAATTATACTTTAAGTTCTGGGATACATGTGCAGAACTTGCAGGTTTGTTACATTCACATGCCATGGTGGTTTGCTGCACCCATCAACCCGTCGTCTACATTAGGTATTTCTTCTAATGCTGTCCCTCCCATAGTCCCCCACTCCCCCAACCCCGACAAGCCCTGGTGTGTGATGTTCCCCTCCCTGTGTCCATGTGTTCTCATTGTTCAACTCCCACTTACGGGTGAGGACGTGCAGTGTTTGGTTTTCTGTTCTTTTGTTAGTTTGCTGAGAATGATGGTTTCCAGCTTCATCCACGTCCCTGCAAAGGACATGAACTCATCCTTTTATATGGCTGCACAGTATTCCATGGTGTATATGTGCCACCTTTTCTTTATCCAGTCTATCATTGATGGGCATTTGGACTGGCTCCCAGTCTCTGCTATTGTGAACAGTGCCACAATAAACATACGTGTGCATGTGTCTTTATAATAGAATGATTTATAATCCTTTGGGTGTATACCCAGTAATGGGATTGCTGGCTCAAATGGTATTTCTGGTTCCAGATCCTTGAGGATTCACCACACTGGTAAGTGTGACAGCAGCCTTGACAAGGGAGAAATACAGCCTGACATCAGGCATTCTGGAGTCATCTGAGAAAGGCCCTGGAAAGCTGGGCTTGGGCAAAGCTCCTCCTTCTGGGACGAGAACCCACACACTTCATGAGAAAGTGAGCTTGGCCCCAGCTCCTCCCTCTGGGTGAGGAAAGCCCCCAGTCCTCACTGATTCATTCTCCAGGGTCTATTTTAAACAGTTATCCTTGGATTCTCAGTGATCTCATCTACCCCTCATGGACACTCCTTCCTACTTAACACTAGCAGTTCCTGTTTTCCATGCTGTCCTGAAAAAAGTAAATAAATAAATAAATAAGTAAATAAAACTCAGGTTTTCATTCACATTTCTATTTCTAATCATGAGCATTAGAGATGTGAGATGTAGAACTTAGCAAGAGTTGAACAACTTAGGTTTGGACTGCACAGGACCACTTATACGTTGATGTTTTTCAACCAAATGCAGGTGAAAACACAGTATTCCCTGGATGTGAAACCCGGTTTGGCTGTGTCCCTACCCAAATCACATCTTGAATTATAGCTCTCACAATTCCCAAGTGTTGTGGAAGGGACCCAATGGGAGGTAATTGAATCCTGGGGGTGGGTGTTTCCCATGCTGTTCTCATGATAGTGAGTAAGTCTCACGAAATCTGATGGTTTTATAAAGAGGAGCTCCCTGCACAAGCTCTCTCTTTGCCTGCCACCACCCATGTAAGATGTGACTTGCTCCTCCTTGCCTTCCACCATGATTGTGAGGCCCCCCAGCCACGTGGAACTGTGAGCCCATTAAATCTCTTCCCTTTATAAATTACCCCATCTCAGGTATGTCTTTATTAGCAGCATGAGAACAGACAATACACCCAAACATACAGAGGGCAGACTTTTCCTATACACAATTCGTCAAGGCCAGCTGCAGGTCTTGAGCATGCTGGGATTTGGGTATATGCAAGTGATCCTGGAACCAATCCTCTGAATATACTGAGGAATGACTGCAACTGCAGAGGGATTGGAATTTGATCCTGTTGATTGCCTAACCAAATGATCAGTGGTTAAATGCTTCTGTCATCTAGAGAAGCACTGTAATACTTAGGCTCAGGGTCAGAGAAGCCTGGGATCCATTCCTGGGTTCTGCATGAATGCATGTGTGACTCTAGGTAAGCCACTTAATGTTCTGTGCCTCAGTTTCCTCCTCTGTAAATTGTAAATCATATCAGAACCTATTTCATGGGGATATTGTGAGAAGTAAGATGAGATGGTGTGTGTAAAGTGCATCACAGCACACCTAACATGTTGGTAATGTCACTTCCTACTATTCTGGATGTTGTTGGTGCTGATGGAGATGAAATTAACCATGGTGATGATGCTGATGACTATAATAGCGAAGTTGGTGTCCTTCTGCTATCCCATACCACATTCTCTGAAAAAGAACTTGAGCTGGGAAGATGTCTAACAGCTGGTGTTTTGCATTTTCTCAGTAAGACAGGCAATAAAGCCGTCTTCAGTTGTTACGCATGTGGGGTAAGTATGGGGCTTGAAGACAGTTGATTTGGGAAAGTGGAATAAGCTGAGAAGGTACCAGGCTCCTTTCCTGGTTTCCTTTGAGAGCCAGAATTACTGCAGCAACCAGACTGGAATTACAGCTTTCATAGGACTGCTCCTCATACCTGTTGCTGGTGTGGGTTAACGAGCTACCTTGAACCAGCCCAATTACACCCAGCCCTCTGTCTTTCCAATGCAACAGATATTCAGGGCAGCACCAAAATCCACCTACCTATGTCCAGGTCTCTCCATTGTCTCAGGTTTAGAGGCCAGGAGACAAGATTTCTGTAACCCAAGAAGACGAATATTTAGGACTTTAAGTCTGCCTTCTAGCATGTGGTCCGTCCAGATGTTTTCTGCCTCACTAAACCCTAAAGCAGACCCCATTGGTCATGGAATTGGTAAAGGGTAGGAAGAAGGTGGGACCGACAGTACATCCTTCTAAATCATGACTGCAGATTCCGTTATGTCCCTCCCTGTTGGAAAGGAGAAGAAAAATGAATAGGAATCTAGCACCGCTACCCGATGTCTGCTCCAAAGAAGCTGTTGTGCTTAGGGGTACTAAAACAGAAGTCAGAAGACCTGGGTTTGACTGTTTGCTTCTCCACGACCTCCTGGATGACCTGGGGCAAATCACTCCCACCCAAAACTCACTTTCCTCATGCTCAACATAGGGTAAAAGTCCCAGTTCTAACCATTTTACTAGGTTGTAATGAACATTAAATGAGATAAAGGATGGTGTGCTGGACATCTGAAAGCTGTAAAGTGCTGTGAAAATGCCATTTAGTAATAGAATGATCTCTCCAGCAGTTACTTAAGGAGGAGAGAGAAACCCATTAGGGAGAAATCCTCCTCACCTAGCAGTCAGGCACAGTCTCAGAAATTCCTATATCTGTACTAAAGTTTCCACCCAACATAAAACAGCACCTTGGGAAATTCCAGGAAAAATATGAGGGAGAGGAGGAGGAGGAGAATGATAATGAAGAGTGGTGAGATGAGGGAATATAATTGTATCAGTTCAGATGTTTTCAGCAGCAAGTAATTGACTCAAAATGGCTTAAATAATGAGACAATTTATATTCTCAAATAAATGCATATCTAGTGGAGACAGAAGGAAGGCCTCAGGTAAATTATGAGACAGGGCTCAACAATACCAGCAAAACCCCACATGTTTTCCATCTTCCCCTCTGCCATCCTCAATATACGTAGGTTTCCACAATGAAATACCACCTTACCCTGGTCAGCATAGCCACTATTTAATTAAAAAAAAAAGGAAAAGAAAACAGATATTGGCATGAATGTGGTGAAAAGGAAATGCTTATCCACTGTTGGTGGGAATGTAAATTAATACAACTTCTGTGGAAAAACAGTGTGGACACTTCACAAAGAGCTAAAAGTAGATCTACTATTTAATCCGGCAATCCCACTACTGGGTATCTACCCAAGGAGAAAGAAATCATTATGTAAAAAGGACAGCTGCACATGTGTGTTTTATTTCAGCACAACTCACAATTGCAAAGACATGGAATCAACCTAAGTGCCCATCAACCAATGAGTAGATTAAAAAATTGTGGCATATATATATATATATATATATATATATGCACACACACAACACACACACACACACAATGGATATAGATATATAACAGAATACTATTAAGCCATAAAAAAAAGAATGAAATAATATCTTTTGAAGCAACTTGGTTGTAACTGAAGACCATTATCCTAAATGAAGTAACTTGGGAAGGGAAACCAAATATCAGACATTCTCACTTCTAAGTGGGAGCTAAGCTATGGGTAAGCAAAAGCAGACAAAGTGATATAATAGAAATGGGAGCCTCAGAATGGGGGAGACTGGGAGGGAAGTGAGGGATGAAAACTCACCTATTGGATACAATTCACACTGTTTGGGTGATGGGTACACTAAAACCCCACGTTTCACCATGACAAAATTCATCCATGTAACCAAAACCATGTGTATCCCAAAAGCTACTGAAATAAAATTTTTTAAATAAATAAATAAAATGAAATGATATATACCCAAAGGAAAATATTCTATTATAAATATATGTGGCTGTGTACGTTCATTGCAGCACTATTCACAATAGCAAAGACATAGAATCAAACCAAATGCCCATCAATGATAGACTAGATAAAGAAAATATGGTACATATGCACCATGGAATACTATGCAGCCATAAAAAGGAATAATATTATGTCCTTTGCAGGAGCATAGATGAAGCTAGAAGCTGGTATCCTCAGCAAACTGACACAGAAATGAAAAACCAAACACCACATGTTCTCACTTACAAGTGGGAGCTGAACTATGAGAACACATGGACACAGGGAGGGGAACAACAGACACTGGGGCCTATTGAGGGCAGGGAGTGGGAAGAAGGGGAGCATCAGGAAGAATGGCTAATGGATGCTGGCTTTGATTCCTGGGTGATGGGTTGATCTGTGCAGCAAACCACCACGGCACACATTTACTCCTGTAACAAACCTGCACATACTGCACATGTACCAAGGAACTTAAAATAAAAGTTGAAGAAAAAGAAATTAACAATAAATACATAAAATAAAATAAATAGCCAAAATATGCATATATACATACCCATATATGTTTATATATGGGTATAGGGTATATACATATATATATATGGATATGTTCATCTGCTTCCTCATGAACTCAAGATACATCACAGGTTCTCAGCTGTGTGTCCTGTACACCATAGGAAAAAGAATGAAGACAATGCAGGAAAAATAGCTAACCTCTATTATGTCTCTTTCTATGTCTCCTTGGAAGGGACACCTCTTATCACGTCTCCTTGTAAGTTAGGAAATCTTTCCTAGGAGAACGCAGCAACTCTCCCTCATATGTTTCATTGGCCAGAACTGGGTTCTTGTTCACTGACAAAGAGAAAGGAATTCCCAAGTCTGATCTTGACCTGTGCTGTTCAATGCCATAGCTACTAGTCACATGTGACTATTTCTTAAATTGCGATATAACTTACATACTGAAAAAATACATTACTTTAAAATGTACAATTTCACATTTTTTGTATATTCACAAGGTTGTGCAACCATCACCCCTATCTAATTCTTGAACATTTTCATTGTCCCAAAAACAAACCCTATACCGATTCCGTCCCTCTCCCCAGCTCCTTGTGATCACTAATGTTATTTTTTGTTTCTGTGGATTCGTTTATTCTAGACATTTCATGTAATCAGATTCATGTAACATGTGTTTTTATGTCTGGTTTATTTCATTTGGCATAGTTTTTCCAAGGTTCATCCATGTTGGAGCATGTATAAGTACTAATTTCTTTTTATATTCTGTTATATAGATAAACTACCTTTTAAATATATCACATTGACCAATTGATAGACATTTAGGTTGTTTCTGTTTTTTAACTTTTATGGATAGTGCTGCTGTGAACATTCATGTATGAGTTTTTGTGTGACTATGTGTTCAAGTCTCCTGGGTATATACCTCACAGTGGACTTGCTGAATCATATGGCACCTCTATATCTAACTTTTGGAGGAACTGCCAAACTGTTTTCCAAAGCAACTGCACCATTTTACATTCCCACCAGTAAGGTATGAAGGTTCTAGTTCTCTACATCCCTGCCAATACTAGTCCATCTTTATGTTTTTGTTTTTTTAGCGACTGATTCTCATTCTGTCACCCAGGTTATAGTGCAGTCACATGATCCTAAGCTCACTGCAGCCTCAGTCTCCCAAACTCAAGGAATCCTCCTACCTCAGCCTCCCGAGTAGTTGGGACTACAAGCCACCACACCTGGCTAATTTAGCCACCACACCTGGCTAATTTAAAAAAAAATTTTTTTTTTTGCAGAGATGGGGTCTCCTTGTGTTACCCAGGCTGATCTTCAAACTCATGGGCTCAAGTGATCCTCCTGCCTCAGCTCCCCAAAGTGCTGGGATTACAGGGGTGAGCCATTGTGCCCAGCTCTCCATATTTTTTATTATAGCCAATGTTATTGTTTAATTTTAAATAATTTAAGTTAATTAAAATTAAATAAAATTTAAAGTTTAATTCATCAGGTGGATAGTGGAATGTCAGGGTTTAATTCCACTAGCCACATTTCAAGTACTCAAGGAACTGGTTCCTGTCTGACCTGTCTTGAAGCTCAGACAGAAATAGAGGCATAGTTTGGATCACAGGCTAGAAGTTTTAAAAGACTGTGGTGACTATCAAGACATGTAAAGGAAACTGCAGACCCATGGACAGCTAGGGCAAGAGACTACAGGCAGAGGACTACAACAGAACACCTAAGGCCCTGAAAAGAAGCTTGGGTGAG